>NC_042624.1:122216693-122536249 GCF_901001135.1 Rhinatrema bivittatum
GTGGCATGGTTTGGACTCTGTTGGAGACAGGATGTTGGGCTTGATGGACCCTTGGTCTGACCCAGCATG
Organism: Rhinatrema bivittatum; assembly: GCF_901001135.1. Taxonomy (NCBI): domain Eukaryota; kingdom Metazoa; phylum Chordata; class Amphibia; order Gymnophiona; family Rhinatrematidae; genus Rhinatrema; species Rhinatrema bivittatum. The sequence goes on from NC_042624.1 coordinate 122,216,763, forward strand.
GTAAGTTATGTTTTTATAGGAAACAGCATAAGCACTGCAAGTCAGATGCAAAGCGTTGATAAGGCAAAGAGAATTTGAAAAGAGGCTTGCCAAGAAAGCAAAACTTCATAACAAACTTTCAGGTACACTTGAGGTAAAAAGCCTGCAAGGGAATCGGTTGGACCAAGGATGATCAAGGAGTAAAAGGAGCACTTGGATCCATAAAGTCAAGAGGCCGTCAATGAAGAGTGGGTGGCTCGCCAGAATGACGGCTACTGCCTGGAGATAATACCCTTATTCAGTAAACATACACATGGTTACTGTGACTCCAACATCGCTCTAAGCTTCAACAGCAAGAGGAAATGTGGAAAAAAGGATTTGCACTCACAAAGCCGGGAGTAGCTGGCTTGTTACGGCGGTTACTACCCCAAACCAAATAAGCCTGATACTTCACTTTCAATGCATATCCAGCATAGCGCTCTGCTTCAACGGCAGGGGAGAAGAAAAACTGATACTTCACGCATAGCTCTCTGCTTCAACGGCAGGGGAGAAGAAAAACTGATACTTCACGCATATCCAGCATAGCTCCCTGCTTCAACGGCAGGGGAGAAGAAAAACAACCAATAAGGGCTAAATAACATAGTCTGGGTAAAACAAATAAGCATGGGTGTAGCTTGCTTGTTGCGGGGGTTACTACCCCTAACTAATCAAGCTTGATATTTCACTTGGATGCAGCTCCATCACTGCTCTCTACATTAATGGTGGGGGTGGAAGGGAAATAGAACCAAAGAGCTAAGAGAAACAGATAAGTATGAGAGAAAAATGTGAAGCTTGCTGAGCAGACTGGATGGGCCGTTTAGTCGTCTTCTGCCGTCATTTCTATGTTTCTATGACAAAACCATAGACTAAATTATTTGCTTCAGTATTCACCCATGCCAGAAATTATATTCAGAGGAACTAAAACAAATCTGAACCTGGAAGATGTACTACGGCAAATTGCTACTCTTTAGTTTGTCAAACAGTCTGTACCAAATGGTATTCATCCCAGCGTGCCGAAAACTGAGGAAATTGCAGACCGGCTATTGGAAATTGTAAACTAGCAATAACATCTATGGTACCTGAAGACTGGAGGGTTGCCATTGTAATGCCAAAACTTAAAGGGATCAAGGGGTGATTCAGTGAATCTCTGTGCCAGGCAAAATGATAGACACTACATGAACAAAATTGCTGAACATAGGTAAGCATAGTCTGGGACAAAGCCAACATGGATTTAGCCAAGGAAAGTCTTGCCTCACAAATTTGCTGCAAGTGATGCACTATATCTGGATTTCCAAAAGCATTTGACAGTGCTTCATGAGTTGTGGGTCAGAGGGCAGTGTCCTATTGTGGATTGCCAACTGCTTGAAAGATAGAAAATAGTGGGGCTAAATGTTAAACTTTCCCAATGGAGAGAGGTAAATAGTGGAGGCCCCAAGGATCTGTATTGGGACCCTTACTTTTCAATATTTATAAACGACCTGGAAATGGGAACAAGTGAGGTAATCAAACTTGCAAAAGACACAAAATTATTCAAATTGCAAGGGGAGACTGGGCAGGCAAATGACAAATGAAATTTAATGTGGACAAGTAAAGTGGTGCACTTAGGGAAGAGTAACCCAAATTATAATAACATAATGCAAGGTTCCACAATAGGAGTCACCACTCAGGAAAAGGATCTAGGTGTCATTGATAATACATTGAAATATTCTGCTCAGAGTGGAGCAGCAGCCAAGAAAGCAAATAGAATGCAGAGATTATTAGGAAAGGAATGGAGAATAAAACAGAGAATATCATAATGTCTCTGTATCACTCCATGGTGCATCCTCATCTTGTGTTCATATATCATACACAAACAGAATGCTGGGGATTATTAGGAAAGGAATGGAGAATAAAACAGAGAATATCATAATGTCTCTGTATCGCTCCATGGTGCATCCTCATCTTGTGTTCATATATCATACACACACAGAATGCTGGGGATTATTAGGAAAGGAATGGAGAATAAAACAGAGAATATCATAATGCCTCTGTATCACTCCATGGTGCATCCTCATCTTGTGTTCATATATCATACACAAACAGAATGCTGGGGATTATTAGGAAAGGAAAGGAGAATAAAACAGAATATCATAATGTCTCTGTATCACTCCATGGTACATCCTCATCTTGTGTTCATATATCATACACAAACAGAATTCTGGGGATTATTAGGAAAGGAATGGAGAATAAAACAGAGAATATCATAATGTCTCTGTATCACTCCATGGTGTGACCTCATCTTGTGTTCATATATCATACACAAACAGAATTCTGGGGATTATTAGGAAAGGAATGGAGAATAAAACAGAGAATATCATAATGCCTCTGTATCACTCCATGGTGCATCCTCATCTTGAGTATTGTGTGCAGTTCTGGTCAACACATCTCAAGAAAGATAAAGCAGAATTAGAAAAGGTACAGAGAAGGGCGACTGAAATGATAAAGGGGATGGAACAAATTCCCTATGGGGAAAGGCTAAAGAGGTTAGGACTCTTCAGCATGGAGAAGAGACAACTGAGTGGAATGGAACAAGTAGTTTACTCTTTTGAAAACTACAAAGACCAGGGGAAAGATAATGAAGTTAAGTAATACATTTAGAACTAAATTTTTTTTACTCTTAAGTTCTAGAATTTGTTGCCAGAGGATGTGGTGAAACTATTAATGTATCTGCATTTAAAGGTTTGGACAAGTTCCTGGAGGGGAAAGTCCATTAACCATTCTTAAGGTGGAGTTGCAGAAATTCTTGGGCTAAGCAGCTTGGAATCTTTCTACCCCATGGGATCCTGCCAGGTTCTTGTGACCTGGATTGGCCACTGTTGGAAACAGGATGCTGGGATGGATGGACCTTTGGTCTGACCCAGTATGGCATTTATGTACATAATAAATATATGCATGATATGTATAAACAAATTACCTCTTCAAATACTAAAACAAGGAGACTCTCCATGAAACTAGCAATGGGCAGTTTTAAATTAAATTAAGGACTTTTACACTTGGTGCACATTCAGCTGTGGGATCTGTTGCCAGAGGATGTGATAATGGCAACGAGCGTAGCAGGGTTTAACAGAGGCTTGGACAAGCCCATAACACATTAGCAGGGAGATTAAAGAAAGCGGTTTCTGCCCCTGTGGGGGCTGAGTGGGCCTTGGTCTAACTTGGCATGACATTTGTGGTTCTGCATCTCTCGGGTGTGCAGTATTGGTCTCTGCATCTGATGCCCTTGACTCTTTCAGGAATGTATCCGTGCTCTAGGACAGAACAAGTCTCACACGCCCTTCCGGGAGAGCAAGCTAACACAAGTTCTCAGAGACTCCTTCATAGGAGAGAACTCCAGGACATGCATGGTAAGTGCCGGTGCCAATGTAATATAGCAGGCATTGCTTATGGTTGGGGGAGGGAGGATATTAGGAAGCTTGACTCTAGGTTTTCTTTCTTGTTTGCTGGTGTCTGAGATTGAACCTCAGTTTCATTTAGGGCAACTGGTTGGTTCTCTTCCCTGCTCATTGTCCTATAGTCCAGCCTTTGCAATGATCCCAGGTCAGGGGTCAGATGTTGCTCCCATTGGTACTCAGTACATGCCTTGGATCAAATCTAAGAATCACTGTTGCATGATGGAGCAGGAGCTGTCTGGTGCACAGAATTCCTGTTTAAAAAAAAAAAAGCTAATATTGCTTGTTCTGAATGTGGAGGGTAAAATGGGCAGAAGTATGATGTATACTTAGCTGGCTCTGATATCCTGTGGGTAGGAAACGAGCATGCCTGGCATTTTCATCTCCCACAAAGTACGTGGGCAGACTTTTAGCATAAGGACTGCATTTCCCTGTCAAAGGGAAAGGTGATGGTGTCTTCAAAAGAACAAAAGCATTGCACACAAACCAAAACTGCCTTGCACATCCTTAATGGGGGCTGCTCTTAAAGACCATTGAGATTTTTTACATTTAAGTACTGTAAAGCAACCATAAAATGTCATCTTAAGTCTCTCTCTGCAGGCAGGCTGAGTGCCTTGACCTGGCCCCTCATTCAGCAGGCAAACCGTTCATTGCTCTAGACTTCCGGTTACGGAAGGAAAGCTGTATGGAGTATGGCCACAGCCAGAATGTGTCTAACCAACCTTTAATTCACATAGCCACCTTGCACACCAAGTTACAGTAACCTGCTTCCCTGTCCGCAAGACTAAAAATTGTATATCCAATGGATTACCTGCCTAACGACAGGGCATGGCTGTAGCTGCTATGTTAGTCCAGACAGGACCCCTCTATAACAGGTTTTGTGCAAAAAGTGAAGCTGCAGTGGCCACACGGTATCAGCAGGATCCGTATTGGTTTCATTTCCTGGAGGTGAAGAAAAGACCTAGGGATATAAAGTGCACAGACAGGGAGTGACAGGAAGGATAATGGGGCAAAGGCAAGGGACCTCTGGTGTCATTTCATATTCTAATTTTAAGAGGAAAGGTGCCCCATGCTTGCATCACTGACGTGCAGATAGATTTCTGCCTCTTTCCCTGTACTCTCCAGCTTTCTCTCTTCTACCACACAGTACACATGGATACTTGCATAATCTTTCCAGAGTGTATGTTCTGTTGTCTCTGCCACCTGTATTTGAGGTCTTAAAGCTCCTTGTATGTACCCAGATCAGTCCAGACTCCTGGGTTTTGCCTCCCTTCCAGCAGATGGAGACAGCTTCTTTTTGCAGGCACCACCTGCAGCTCTTCAGTATTTCTGTCTCCAGCAGATGGAGCTGGTGCAGAACCTGTGGTTCTGTACGTGAGCAAAATTTTTAAAATTGAAATTTTCCTCCCAGGAGGCTGTCAAGTCCTGGTGGGTCCATCCCTTCTGGTAGCAAGTTCAGAGCGTGTTGGGAGACCAGAGTGCCCAGGGTCTGGGATTACTTGCAGGTCCTCTGCTCCATGGCCTCGACCCTGGAGTTGGTCCCTTGGGCGCTTGCTCATGAGACCTCTACAGAAAGCATTGCTATCTCACTGGGATCCAGTTTCATTTTCCACTACTGCTTGGTTCGCCAGGTCCAATCTTTTTGTGGTGGCTTGCCTGGGACAACTTGTGCTGTGGGGTGGACCTGGAGGTGCCTCAATGGATGGTAGTGACCACCAATACCAATCTCACCAGTTGGGGGGGGCTGTCAGTCCCAGTTGGTGCAGGGTCATTGGTCGGCAGAGGAAGCGACCTGGCGCTCGAGGCATTTCGGCCGCCTCTGCAGAGCCGTGCAGTCAGTTCTGTAAGACAGTACAATGACTGTGGCTTACATCAACCCCCAGGGAGGTACCAAGAGTTGAGTGGTTATTCTGGAAGCAGAGTTGCTGATGTCCTGGGCGGACAGCATCTGGCTTTGATAGCTGCGTCATACATAGTAGGGGCAGACAATGTGAAAGCGGATTTTCTCAGCTGTCAACAATTGGATCCAGGAGAATGGGAGCTTTCAGAGGAGGCAATGACCCTCACTTCTCACAGGTGGGGCATGCCTCCTATAGATCTGATAGTGACTCCAAGGCACCACACTTCTTCAGTCACAGAGAACACTGAGCAGAAGGGGTCGATGCTCTAGTGCTGCCTAGGCTGCACAATGTTCTGATTTATGTTTTCTCCCATGGCCTCTGGTGGGCAAGGTCCTAAGAGGTCTACCAAGGGAAGGTGATTCTCGTGGCTCTGGAGTGGCCACAAGGGCCTTAGATTAACCAGATCCACAAACCATCAGTGGATGGTCCCCTGAGGCTGGGCCATATACAGAATCTTTTACGACAAGGCCCCATATTTTTAGATCAAGCTGCTTGGTTTTTGAAAGGAGGCAACTAAGGAAGAGGCTATCCGGAGGATGTTATTTCTACTCTGCTGAAAGCTTGTAAGACCTCTACTTCCTTGGCATATGTCAGTTTGGAGAGTCTGTGTATGGATCAGGGGGTCAATTCTCAGCAAACGTCAGTGGTGTAGATTGTTTGTTTTTTTTACAGAAAGGCCTAATGAAAGGTTTGTCTTTCAGCTCCTTCATGGTGCAGGTGTCTGCCTTGGGCTGCTTGCGGGGCAAAGTACATGGAGCAACTTTGGCAGTTCAACCAGATGTGGTATGGTTTCTCCGGAATAAAGCATTTGTGTCTCCCCATATGTAAGGTGTCCTTCCTGGAGCCTTAATTTGGTCTTCAAGGGCAAGTGTGTAGTTCTGTTTGAGCCTCTTAAGAGCCACCATGAAATATTTGACTGGTGGTTTTCTTGGTCACCATTTGTAAACAGATGTGAAGGTTCGTCTGATACATCGGTATATAAATGCCAATAAACTAAACTAGAAGAGTTTCTGAACTTCAAGCATTATCAAGTAGGGAACCCTTTTTACCGATTTCAGATTATGGGGTTTCCCTGGGGATAGTTCCATCTTTCCCTCACTCCATAGAGCTGCTGCCACCACCACCATGACCTTGGTGAAGGTGTGGGGAGCAGTTGAGTCCGAAGGGTAGAGCCTTGAACTGGAAATGTTGTCCCAGTATCTTGAAGCACAGAAAACGCTGATGCTCCTGGTGGATCAAAAGATGGAGATAAGCCTCTGTCAGATCCAAGGAAGCCAGAAACTCCCTCCCTGTGAACTACCGCAATGTTTCCATCCTGAAACGAGGGACTTTGAGGGCTCTGACCATCTTGAGATCGAGGATTGGGTGGAAGGATCCTTCCTTTTTGGGAACCATGAAGTAAATGGAATAATGGCCTGATCCCTGCTCCTCTAGTGGGACTGGAGAAATGGCTCCCAGAGCTAGAAGCCTGTCTAGCGTCTGACATACTATGAGTTGCTTCGTCGCTGGTCCACATGGGGAGAACAGGAACCTTTCTCTTAAAGGTCGAGAATTCTAAAGCATAGCCGTGCTTTATAATATCCAGGACCCAGTGATCCGACGTGATCTTGACCCACTCCTCATAGAATAGATGAAGACGTCCCCCCTATCCTGGGTGTTGAGTGGGCTGGCACAGCTTCATTGCAAAGACTTGGACAAACCCCCCTGGGAGGGAATATCTCAAGCAGGTCTGCAAGCTCGAAAGGAATGTGACCAAGACTGGAAGCGAGTCGAGGGCTGCTTCTGAGAGGCCGGCTGAGACTGGTGAAAACATCGTTGACCCCTGAAGCGACTTCTGGAAGAGCTGAATGACCTGAAATACCATGGTCTATCCTCAGGCAACTTAAGCACCTTATTCTCCCCAAGGGACTTAATGATCTGCTCCAGGTCTTCTCCAAAGAGCAACTTCCCTTTAAAAGGTAGAGATCCTAGCTGCTGCTTGGATGAAGAATCCGCTGACCAATTGCGAAGGCCAAAGGAGGTGTTGAGCAGATACCGCAGAGACAATTGATCTGGCCAAAACTTGGAGGTCGTATAGCGCATCTGCCCCATAAGCTTTGACAGACTCCAAACACTCTGCCTGCTACACCTCCTCCGGAGGCAGCTCTTGCGCACTGAATAGTTGTTGAAACCAGCGTAGTCCCGTACGCTGCATGAGAACTGCAGACAGCAGCCCTGGCTCCCAGGGCAGACACCTCAAAAATCCACTCGAGGTAGACCTCGAGCTTCTGGTCTTGGAGATCCCAGAGAGTAGCTCCACCTGTGATCGGGATAGTCTTCCGTTTAGTGACCGCCGTCACAGACTAGTCTACTTTGGGTACCTTGAGCTCGAGGTACTTGTCAGGGAGGGGATAGTTTGTCCATAGCTCTACCCACTCTGTGAGTAGAATCAGGGGTGTCCCATTCCCTGGACAACTGGAGAAGCATCTCGTAGAAAGGAAAAGTCCTTGCTAGTGGGCCTAGCCCTGCCAGTAAGGGATCCCCCGGAGCATCAATATCTAATTCCCTAAGGACATGGGGAATTAGAGAATCCAATTCTTCCCTTTGGAAAATGTGCAAGACCCTAGGGTCATCTCCCTCGACCTGTATGGGCACCCCCTGATCATCCAAATTAGGATCAGGTAAGGTAGGCAGCAGAGGGTCCTGAAACACAGGAGCCAGAACATTGGGCTGTGGGGCCAGACGGACCCTGGAGGACCCTGGGGCAGTCCCAGACACCGTGTTATTGCCAGGTAGCTCTAATCTAATCTGCTTGGGCGGTGATGGTCCGGGAACTGGCTCTTGCTGCTGCCCCAGCTGGGCTAGACAAGCACTGTGGAGAACAACAAAATCTGTTGAAAATGGCCCGGGAGGAGCCTCCGAGGCCCCCAAGGCTGCAGAGAGATCTGGAGGGTCAACAGGGGTGAGAAGAGGTGGAGACGGTGAAAATCCGGGCTCTGAATCCCCCCGCAGGCTGCGCTGAGAAAACAAAAAAGATGGCTGCCGTTCCCACACTCGACAGGAACAGGGCCGCCGCCCCCCCCCCCCCCCCCCGAGGCTGGCGCGACTGCAAACACGCTGCCAATCGAGTAGTTGGGCTCGAGGGACCCTCCCCACCAGGGAGGAACCTGGAGCAAAGGCCTTCTCTGGAGATCCTCGACCCGGGCTCTCCGCAGGCACCACATCGTGAGAATCGCAGCATGAGGGGAGGGAGGCAGGCTGCCTGGCAAAAACAAACACCCCTGAAGGCAGCTGAGAGTGGGAATAAACCTCTGCTTAAATACCAACGACTTGAAAACTCCCTCTGAAATCTCCTCCTGTGACTTTTTTTTTTTGAGCAGAGGAATGTCTCCTCTGCTAGCGCTGCCCCAAGGCAAACAGCTTCTCGGGGGAGAGGTTGGACCACCAACTATCACCCCAGAAAGTGACCAAAAAACATTCAGAGCTGAGAATAAAAACAGACAGAACTTACCCTGAATAGCAAAAGAAAAAGACCAAAACAGGGAAACAGTTCTGCCTGCAAGTCTGCTAGTGTCCCAGCACCACAGGCACTGACTAACTTCTTTCAGTCTGAAATGTTTTTTAATTAAACTTGATCCAACCAAGCGAAGAACAAAAGCCAATAAAGAAGAAAGCTGGTGTTCTAAAACTAGAAATAAGAAAGGAGAGGACCGCAGGTTCTAAGCCTCGCACCTGCTTATAGGGGCTCCTTCCAAGTTTCTCTGACGCCATCTGCTGGAAGGGGCACATAACCCACTGTCTGGACGGAACGGGTACATACAGGGAATGCCTTATAATTCCCTTGGGGTCTAGGTGGCAGGATTCAGGGTAGGCCGTTGGCATCTCATCCAGATGTGGTTTGTTTTCTGAAGGAGCAAAAGATCTGTCCAGATTGGAATCTGAATTTGGTTCTTTGCATTGTGTGGTCCTCCCTTCAAGCCAATGTGGAAAGCATCGTTGAAGGATTTAACTCAAGACTGTTTTCCTGGTGGCCATTTGCTTGGCTAGGCCAAAATCAGAGCTGCAAGCGTTGTCGTGCAGTGATCTCTTCCTCTGCTTTTTGGGGGATGGAGTTTCTTTACATACAGTTCCTTCTTTTTTTGCCAAAGCTGATGCCTTTCATCTTAATCAGGTTGTTGAGCTTCCGGCTTTTCCGAACCTGCTAGCAGATATGCCTGTGCCTAGGGAGCTTCACTTATTGGATGTGCGTCATTCTTTTGCGATATCAAGGTGTCCAATGCCTTTCGGAGATTGGATCATCTGTCCTGTTCAGTGGAACAAAGAAAGGAAATAAGGCTACCAAGGGCCCTATTGCTTGATGGTTAAGAGATGATGGCATTAGCTTACATCTGTAAGTGCCGGTCGGTGCCTGAGGGGTTGACAGAACATTCCATGGGCAGAGTTTCAGCTACTCCTAAGAAATCTGTCGTGTGGCAATGTGATCTTCTCGTCTCACTTTTACCAAACATTACTGCTTGGATGTGCGAATCCCTGGGGAGAGTGTTATGCTTGGGTCTTTCGGGTTCCTGCCCAGAATAGAAGGGCTTAGGACTGATCCGGGGTATGAACAGGAAAGGAAACGTGGTTCTTACCTGCTAATTTTCGTTCCTGAAATACCACGTCTCGTTCCAGAGACCTGTCCCATGTGTCAAGACTTCCTCGCTTCTGGATGAGTTGACTCTACTGGGTTGAGATACTCAATGTACATAGTTCAGTTTTTGTTAAATCAAGGGGGCATAGTTTCCAGGGGCCTCTAACCTTACATCTGTTGGTCCAAAATTGATTGGGGTTTAAGGCAGACATCTTGGCTTGGGTACAGGCCCATACTGAGGACTGCAGGTTGCACACAGTTATGTAGCAGTGCCTGTTTTGTTCTCTGCCTCAATCTGCTGGTAGGGATGCATAAATCCCCTTGTCTGGCCTGATCCTTGGTACTTCAGAAACAAAAATTAGTTAAGAGCCAAGTTTCCTCTTTAATTTCACCCTAATTGTTTCGTGGGGCTCGGCTCGTGAGATTCCTCTCATTCTAAGGTGCTGCTTGGTTATATTTCAGATTGCGATGATATCCCCTGGAATGGCTTCTTGTGAATACACCCTGAATACCCTCAGATATGCAGACAGGTAAGTTTGCCCTCTGTTGCAGGTTACATTATACACTCACCACAAAATGCATCCTAGGAATACAGCAACAAAATACTTCTAGAATGACTCAACTACTCTACTCACTGGAGCGAAGGGCATCAGTCTATCTAAACCTTAGCATAACTACTACACTTAACAGCCCCATAACAAATCTTTCCACCTCCCACTGCTCCCTTAGTTTCCATTCTGTGTTGCCATAGGGTTGGCTCCCTGCTGAGTTAGCAACAAAATTTGCTGCCTTTGATCTCCACAGACTTGCAATCTATTTATTTGGAGTTTCTTCTATACCGATAGCTGTTTGCACATCGTATCGGTTTACATACAACTAAGAACTGTTGGGTGTGGCCCTTACATAGAACAATAGCAAACAATGAATCAGATACATGGGATAAGTATGTATAAATAACACGGACTATATAATGGAGTATCATAAACAGCTATACGAGAACAAATTAAATATAGATTTGAAGAGAGAAATAATGCAGGGTATCCTGCACGAAATAGCAAGACAATGTACAAGAAACTATAATACATGGTAAAGGGATGCCTTGAAAGCAATTATACACACATAGTGAATGGATGTACCATAATACATGGTACAAGGTATGCAATTATAAAATAGACAGCTGGAATTGGGGAACTGAGTACCTAAATAGGTTATAAGGGGGGTTCCGGGGAACATTATGGGAGAGAGAGGACATGGGGCAAGGGAAAGCTACACAGGGGTACGCGACCCTATGGGGCGGTGGAGAGGAGAGAGGCAGGGGCACATTGGAAGAGAGGGGGTACTTAGAGGGGATACCAAAGTCAGCTGAAGGGGGAGCTAGAAATTATATAAAAGAATCCTTCTAGTTAGGTATACTTTGTGAAGGGGGAAGTGAAATCGGGGTAGGCCTGAAAACAACCAAGTTTTTAGGTTTTGTTTTTTTTTTGTTTTTAATTTGGGGGTGGAGGTTTCTGTGCGTAAATCGGATGGTAGAGCATTCCACAGGGTAGGGGCAGCAAGGGAAAATGCTCTGCTTATAGTAGAGGTCAGTTTGATTGAATTGGAGGGTGCGTGGAGTGTTCCTTGGAGGGCAGTACGAGTAGGTCTTGAGGAAGTGCAGGGAACGATGGGAGGACTGAGCCAGTTGAGATTCATTTGTGAGACTTTTATGTATGATAGAGGGCTTTGTGTAGTGTATTCGTGCTTGTATTGGGAGCCAGGGGAGTTCAATGAGCGTAGGTGTGATGTGGTCCCTTTTTTTTTTGCAGCCTGAGAACACGTGCAGTAGCGTTTTGTAATAGTTGTAAAGATTTGATGTGTCGAGGGGAGGCCAAGGAGGAGAGCGTTACAGTAGTCTATTAGAGAAAATAATAGACTGGAGGACAGTGCGAAAGTCAGAAAAATGCAGTAAAGGTCTGAGTTTTAATTGTTTGAAGCTTAAAATAGCGGTCTCTAATGATAGTTAATAAAGGGTTTGAAAGTGAGCTGATTGTCGATGAGAACACCTAGATTGCGGGTGTGTGAAGAGAGAAGTAGCTGAGTGTGAGGGGGGGATAGAGGGAAAAGGAAGTTTGTTGGAAATGATTAGGAGTTCAGTTTTGTTGGGGTTGAGGGCGAGATGCATGTCTGTGAGTAGTTGGTTGATGGAAGAGAGGCAGGATTGCCAGTTTTGGAGTGCAGTTTATAGGGAGTCGGTGAAGGGGAAAAGAATTTGCACGTCATCTGCATATATGAAGTGCTTGATGTGAAGGATGGTGAATTTGCTTAGCATCTAAACTGTCTAGAAATGAAATTTCCACTTAAGCTGCTAAATTGTGAGTATGTACCAATATTTGCAATTCTGTTAACTGACTTAGTCAAAGGAAGCAGACCAAGTCTTGTGCTACATGAACAAAAAATCCTTCAAGGTATCTGAATTTGGACCCAAAATACCAGAACTGCTCGGATTTGCATTCTGGGGGTGCAGCGTTGCTTAATCTGACACCCTATCCCTGACGCAATCTGATGTCAATGTCGGCACAGATGCCTTCTCCTGGCAGTTTGTATTTTCAGCTCAAATTAGAACAAGGGATGGGATCTGGTGCCATGGGCTTCTTTGTAGCTGTCAGAGGAAATTCCCCAATTTTAATAAACCTTCTCTCCAGTCTGCTCATTATAGCAATGGTCATGAGGCTGGAAGCATGCACTGGGGCACCTTCTAGAACCTTTTATCATGAGCTCTAAATCCAGCTACCCTTAACCTATTACTGGTAGAACACTCCCCCGAGACCAGGCCCATGAGCTGTGATCATGGCAGCTTCAGCATCCCTAGCTGGCTGTGGAACTGGGGACCCTCTGTACAGGAAACCATGAGGCTGAGTGGCAATGCCATGGAAAGTGGGACAGGCTGGCCACAGAGGGAATCCTCCAGAATACTGCTAGCAAGCTGCAGGGGGGAATGGGGAGAAGATGGCATGCAAAGTAGGCATATTTTCAAAATGCAAGGATTCCTGTAAAGTATTGGTGGCTTTATCTGAAGATCTGCCATGCTGTTTATAAACTGAATTTGCTTAGCATGACAGGTGGCCAACTCCATCCTTGAGAACCACAGACAAGACAAGCTTTCAGGATATCCACAATGAATATGCATGAGGGAGTGCAAACACATCCCATTCATATTCATTATGGCTCTTGAGGACCAGAGTTGGCTGCTCCGGTTATATGGATGCTCTGAGGACCAGCAGGATGGTAATCCTTGAGCTCCAACATGGAGAAGTTATGTCAAGGTTTCCTAGAACTTTGACCTTGCATACTGAGCATGCTCTGTACCATTCATCCACGCAGGGTCCCTTCCAGTCTCTTTATGCATATAGTGCCCCCAGCAGGCACACTGCGGAGCAACCTGCCACCAATAGCTGGAGGTGTAATGGGGCCCGATGGTTATGGGGACACTGCCTCCCCAGATTCAGAGCAGGTGACCCAGGATACACCATGACACGCTGACACTTTCAACACAACGGCAATTCAAACAGCAGCAGAATGTGACGATAGAGAGAGAAAAATTTCCTGAACAGACCCAGATCAGTCCAGAAAAGTGGGTTTTGCCTCCCTAGCAGCAGGTGGAGTCTGAGAACAAAACTCAGACGCTGCTACGTATGAGTGCCACCTGCAGTCAACTTTTTTTTTTAAACTAAGCAAACGGGGATTGATTAGAAGAAAGCGGCACATGCTCCCTGAGGTGTTGGGTGCCTTCGTGGGCCATCCCTCAGGTGGAGCTGGGGCAACCAAGGGGGTTGGATACCCCTGCCTGGTCTTCACCCACAACGTGCCTGAGGGTCCAGTAGCCAGGGGACTGGTTCCCTCCTCTGGTGCCACCAGACCTTTCAGGGAAGTATATCAAGGGTTTCCTTGGTTAATTAAGTTTAAAAAAAAAAAAAAAAAAAAAAAAAGTGCTTCTGCAAGAGAGGCTGTCGTGGGCCTGATGGTGAAAGGACCTTGGACGGTGGGAGCTGTCAGTACCTTTAGGGGGGAGGAAGTGCTTGTTGGCTGAGCCAGCAGCCTGGGGTTCTGGGTGAGCACGAAGGCAGGTTGTGGTGAGCTGCTAATGCAGCTCTGGCTTGTGCCGGCGGGAGCCACCTTTGAAGATGCAGCCTCGTGCTTTCTTGGGGTGCAGCGGGAGCTGGTCTCAGCCAGGGCTGCGGCACCATTGATTTGAGTACAAGAGCCATGTAACAACTTTGCTGGATGTGCGGCCTAGCCAAATTGAGTGCTGCATGGTGTGTGACTGAGAACCACACGAAAATGGCACCGAAACCGCAGTTCCCTGTAGGTACCCGGATCAGTCCAGACCATGGGTTTGAGCCTCCTTTCCAGCAGGTGGAGACAGACCAGAACTGAAAGGGTGTCCTATATGAGGACAGAGCCTACCCTGTAGCCCTTCAGTATTTCTGTCTCCAGCAGATGCAGGCAGCTCACCCTGTGGTTCCCTGTTAACTTCTACTTGTCCCTTCTGGGCGGTTTTCCTCTGTGTGTTTGGATCAAGCAAGTATTCTGAGTTATTGTTTAAAAAAAAAGTGAACTCTGTGGATCCTTCACAGGAGACGGTCCCTGTCTCCTCACTCTTGCGGGGGGCTTGGCCCCTTGTTTTATATAGCCTAGGCTCCCTTTTCCTGGTGATCCTCGGCTGCAGGGGTGAAAATTGGTGGTGCCAGTCACTCCCCCTGTGCAGCTCCCTCTGTACTGCTCTCCCTTCAGTGGGATCCATGGTTTTGTAGCTGCTGACAGGGACTTTTTTTTACACACAAGTTGAACAGAAGGCTCCTGCCTTCCTTCTTACTTTTGCAGCTTGAGAACGTGCACAGTTCATTCTGTGCCTCCGCAGCTCCGCTTATCTTGGTGCTGCCCCTCCCCCACCCAGCAACCAGGCCACGATCTGTGTTTAGCCTGCAGGGATTTCGCGGGAGGGGCTCTGTTCATGCTGCCTACTGGGGGGGGGGGGAGGTTCCTCTGAGGTCCCAATGCCCTCCAGGAAACGTGTTCCCCTGCTGTCAATCCGCGGGACCGGTGGCCATTTTGGGTTTTTCTCCGGTTTCTTTACCGGAGCTCCCTGAAGCCCCTGACCAGACTTTTTTTTTTTTCGGTGCCCCCCCCCCCAGGTGCATTGGGACCCATTTTTCCACTGATTTTGTGCTTTTGCTGCACAAATCCTATTTAGTGAGTTTGCAGGAAGAAGTGGCCCCCCCTCCAGCTAAGGTCTCTTGGCTTTCTGTCCCTCTCCCCTGCAGCTCCTGACTGGCAGGGGGCGGTCCAGGTGGTTTGGGGGCCCCTCCGTCTTCCCCACCGGCTCCTGCAGCCGCCCCCTGCCTGCCCAGGATCCAGACCAGGACCCAGATTCGGCTGACACCCCCACCCCCCCCCGGGGTTCTCAGTCTCTTCTGCAGGGAGGAACTGGAGCTGCTTCTCCCCTTCATCTCACAGGAATTGGGGATTGACTGTCCCTCAGTGGACGAGTTCTCTGCAGTGATGCCAGCTTCCTCGGACCCAGTCCTGGCGGGGCTCAGGGCCCTCCCGTGCTCTCTTCCCTTCCATCCCATGCACAAATTAATGCTGCTAAGGGAATGTCAGGCCCCTGAGCCCGGCCTCCGGGTCGGGAGGGCCATGGAAAAACTTCATCCCCTCCCAGAGGAGGGTTTAGAATTAAGAATGCCTAAGGTGGACTCCTGACCGCACCCCGGACACCAGACGCCCCAGTGGAGGCAGACGCCTTGGCTTCACCCTGAGGCTGCAACGTGGCGTTCTTTCCACACATTCACATCTCAGTTTCTAGCTAGGGATGGCCAATGCAACAGATTTGGCCAGTTTTGAGACAGCCTGAACCCAACTCTCCTGCTTAAGGCCCGTTTGGGTTCAGGCTGTCTCCCCCTCTGTTAACAGTGTCGGTGGCATGCCTGTTGGCACCTAGTTGGGTGTCTGGTCCCCTTTTGTGTCTGGGAGCAGGCTGTAGCTAGGGATTCATCCATGTGTGCAGACTACTATCCTGCTTGATCTCAGAGAAAACGTTTGCTTACATGAAACAGGTTTTCTGAGGACAGCAGGATAGTCCTCACACAAACTGCCTGCCACCCTACAGCATTGGGTTTCTCATTTTTCATTTATATATTTAAGACTGGAGTAGGGATCATGCATAGTATAGGGCATGCTAAAAGTTCTAGAAATTTGACAAGTTTTCAGTGTCAGGGCTCCATCCGATGTCACCCATGTGTGAGGACTACCATCCTGCTGACTTCGGCAAACACCTTTTACAGGTAAGCAACTCTACTTTCTATGTGCACTGCAGCTGTTAAACTCTGGGTCCTGCTGCACATGACTCTTGTAACTGTAGCAAGATCTCTTGTCCTCAGAGTGAAGGAGCTGAGCCCCCATAGTGAATTTGCTGGTGATACCCCTAATATGGAGACTGAGAACTGTGAAGGCTCAGAGGTCAACAGGGAAGAATTTCTGCTGGAAAATGAGGTATCTTGAACTCAGATCTGTTGGAAAAACAGGCATGGGCCCAGGGATTGTTTGCGGGCCCTAGTGTGCCAACTACGCGGCACTGTAGTAACTGTCGTCTTTAGCCTTCATTTGCTATAGACTGCACATTCTTGGTCTTTCTTTATTGTGTGAAATATAAATTTCAAACTTAACCTCCTGACCCTTAATCTTGCTATTCATGGAGACTTGTCCTTGATGCCAGAATAAGAATGGAAAGTAAAATTGTCTGCAGATGACTCTTTTTTTTTTTTTTTTTTTTTTTTTTTTTCTTTCTTTCATTAGCTTTTGTTGAAAGATGAAGAGCTGTCCTCGCATATGTCGAGTTTCCATGATGCGATGAGCCAGATTAGTGAACTGGAAGAGAAAGTTGTGGAGGAGTTGAGAGGAGAAGTGCAGGTAATAGCTGGGTTGTGCACTCCAGGTTTTTCCTCCAGTAGTAAAATGGTATCTAGTTAAACTTCTGGGAATCCTGGTCACATCAAGAGTCTCTGCAAAAAAGGTGCCACTGCCATTCAAAAATCGAGGTTTTAATAAGTAGAAAGGAATTTGTCAGAACTGAGAACCCTAAAATCTACTCTTAGGCAAAAGGAAAGACAATGGCATAAAGACCAAACCCCGCAGAACTCCGCAGCATACAAATCAGTTCTCCACAGCTACAGACTCTCCACCCAAAAACACAAATGAGATTATTACGCTAAAAAAATCCATGACTACAGATTCAACCCCAAAACACTCTTTTCCTACGTCTCTGGCCTCACGACTCCTATCCCTCCCACTACACCTGAATTCGATGACTCCGCCAAATGCGAGGAACTAGCCAAGTTCTTCTTCAACAAAATTGCAACGCTCCTAAAGAGATTCCCCCCCTTCTTCGAACAGTCTCACACCCACCCTGACATTCCCTCTTCCCCTTCCCAACCCTTAATGCCTACTCTTAACTTTACCTCCACCATAGAAACTCAACCCTCTATGCCCACCCTTGACTTCACCTCCACCATAGAAATCCAAACCATTTTCAAAAAACTCAAACACTCTTACCACCCTGAAGACCTTATACCCTCCAAAGCACTTCTAACCATACCCAATACAATAGCTAAAGCCGTAGCAGATATTAACTGCTCGATTGCACACGGATCTGTTCCAGATGCACTCAAACACAGTGGTCAAACCCCTCCTTAAACCTTCGCTCGACCCCAAAGACCCTGCTAACTTCCGCCCAATATCCAACCTCCCCTTCATTGCCAAGCTTTTGGAAAGAGTGGTTAACTTCCAACTCATGAACTATCTAGAAGACCACCAGATCCTCCACCCAGCACAATTTGGTTTTAGGAAACACTTCAACACTGAATCCCTTCTGCTCTCCCTTTCCGACCACCTCCTCAGAGGCATGGGTCAAGGCCATAGCTACCTCCTTGCCCTCCTCGACATTTCATCAGCCTTCGACACTATCAGCCACCACCATCTAATAACTCGCCTGGAACTCATTGGCATCTCAGACCTAGCCCTTTCCTGGTTTAAATCCTTCCTCTCAAACAAAGTTCTCAGTCAAAATCGGGAACTCCACATCCACACCACAACCCCTCCAACAGGGAGTCCCCCAAGGCTCATCTCTCTCATCCACCCTTTTCAATATTTACATCACCCCCCTCTGCCAACTCCTCTCTGATCTCCATCTCAAGTTTACCTCTACCTGCTGATGATGTTCAGATCATCATCCCCATCCAGAACTCCATCTCTGACGCACTAGAACATTGGGAGAAATGCCTTACAGCCATCAACTCCCTGCTCACCAACCTACACCTCGCCCTCAACACGAACAAAACTGAACTTCTACTCATCTCACCTCACCTCACCTGCCCCTCACCTCCGCCACTGTACCCCCCAACTCCACTCCACCTCATCTCAACACAACCAGCCGTGAGAGACCTTGGAGTTCTACTTGACCACCAACTAAGCATGAAGAACTACATAGGCTTTGAGAATGGAGTTTTTTTAAGTACGTTGAGTTTGAAAAAACAACTCACCCCTTCTTCACACCCAAGACTTTCGTACAGTCATACAGGCCACCATATCATCCAAATTAGACTACAGTAATGCTCTTCTTCTAGGACTCCCTTACTCTTCCATCAAACCTCTACAAATGTTACAACATGCCACAGCGAGACTCATTGCAAACTCTCGTAAATACGACCACATCACCCCTATACTCAGAGACCTACACTGGCTCCCTATAGCCTCTCGGATTATCTACAAAACACTCACCATAATGCATAAAGCAATTTACACCCACAACTCCAACTGGCTAGACCTACCCTTCACAACCACCCAGTCCAATCGACCAACTAGAACGACCAATAAAGGCACCCTAGCTGTGCCCTCCCTTAAAGCAGCCCATCTCACCTCTACACGTGACTGCGCTCGTTCCATAGCAGGTCCCACTCACTCGAACACACTGCCGCCTGACCTACGCCTTGAACCATGTATGAACAACTTCAAAAAGAAATTGAAAACATGGTTGTTCAAACATGCCTACCCAGAATAAAAACTCACACTTCCTCCAATAAAAAAAAAAAAAATAGACCACATTGCGTCTGTTCCATCTTCCTCATACTGAGGAACCATATGTTATCCTCTCTCCTCGTTCACACCGAGGAACCATGTTACTGTTACTGTTATTTCTCGTCTATCCTATTTAATTATTTACCCTCCTCCCAGTTTCTAATTCCCTGTTAAAATGTAACTTCCATACTTTACCAGTTTGGATGTATACCGGCATGATGTCCACAACTAATGCCGGTATATAAAAATGTTTAAATAAATAAAATAAATAATGCTCGTGCTCAACGTTCAATCTTCAGTCTCCTGCCCACCTGAGCTACAAAGCACCACAAATTACATCTTACCACTTTCCAGCCTGCCATCCCTTCAATATATCGAATATCCAAACAGAATAGGACTAGCAATGAATCAAGCAAGAACAGAACTGTAAACATGAAAACTGTAGCTTTCTTTCTTAGTATGCTGCAATAATTCAGATGAAACTTGCGTGCGCGGACTGTGTAGATCACCCTGTTACCCATTGTCAATCTTTGAGCAGGCGTTTGGACTGATCCGTGCTACTACAGGATCGAAAATTATCAGGTAACAACTAATTTCCTTTTCCCTGTACATACCCGGGTGGGACCTCATAAGACCCACATGCAATACGCCACTGCCAAAGACTCGGGTGCCTGACTGTCCGAGCGGTAGTGGCGAGCAAAAGTATGTAACGTCTTCCAAGTAGCAGCTCTGCAAATCTGAGGAGTTACCACTGGATCGGCCCATGAAGCTGCTTGCGAATGAACCGGCCTCCCTTTACAAATGTATGCAGACAACATGGCTTCTCTTAGCCATCGGGCAATCGTTTTAGATGCTTTGTGCACCTTCTTGGGACCGCTCCATAAGACAAAACTGATCTGAAAGTCTGAGAATTAGTGACCTCCAAGTAACACAGCAAGGCACGCCAAACATTGAGCAGACGAAGCTCCCGTGCATGCTATACCTCATTTGACAAATCGGGAAAGGCCGGAAGCTCAACAGATTGACTTAAATGTTGTCTCCAGCCCCTCCCCATAGCATCAGCCTGAGCTGTGCCTAAGATGGCTGCTGTCCCTGCACTGAGGGAAAAGGGATCAGCACTGAAATCACGCTGAGCAGGGCGTTTGGAAGCCCCTCGAGGCTTGGGCAATGCTGCAGACCCTGAAAAGGAGCTGCCTTCCCCACCAGGTAAGAATTGGGAGCAAATCCCAGCTCTAGAAAGCTGCACGGTGGCTTCACCACATGCTCCACACACAGATGACCGCAGCATCTTGTGTTTATTTATTTTTTACCGCCAAAGCAGCCCGGGGTAAGAGAGGGACTGGACCACCAGTAATCACTTACCCTGCTTATTATCTACCTGGAGCCCTGTGGGGTTACCAACCCCAGCTCCTTTAATCTGCCACCAGAGAGGATGACCCCACAGGATCTAACAACCCCCTGGGAGGATAGAGAACTTCTCTCAGAACTTTTTTAAAACTTGCTTGATTCAGAACTTATAGCTAGTTTACTTTTTAGATAAATTTAAAGGATAGACTGCAGGGTTTACATGACCTCCATCTGCTGGAGACAGAGAAATACTGAAGGGATGCAGGAGGCACCCCGGCTTAACTGAGGGTGCCTTTGAAGTTTATCTGTCTCCACCTGCTGGAAAGGAGGCCTAACCCATGGTTTGGACTGATCTGGGTATGTACAGGGAACACTTATGTTCTGGTGCTGTCATTAAAAAAAAAAAAAAAAAAAAAGTAAAACTCTGCCTCCATTTGGCTGGATGGGAGGATGAACCCATAGGCTTAGGACTGGTGGAGCAGAAGGAAAGGAAATGAATGGGTAAGACAGTTTCTCCATAGCTTCATGGAGGTTGACATTTTAGGTCTGCCTCTAGGATTTAAGATCTCATAGCTAAAGTTGAAGACTTGTCAAAAGAAGCAACAAATAACCAATTTTTTTGTTCTGAGTTACAGAACGCATTCAGATGGACTGAGCTGTTAGAAGTGACAGAGCAGCCAGATTATGATCTGGAGACATTTGTAAACCAGCTAGAATACCTCATCCAGGACCGATCCCGTATGATGATGGCTCTGGGAGGTAGGTATTGCTGTATCCAGTGAATGGATATCTTGTGCTCTTCTCTAAGTGTCTGTAAATGCAGCATTTCAGTTGACATCATTGAGCTGTGTGGTGCTATAGTGATGTGGCATTGGGAGGCTTCAGAGCAACTTTTAATATGCCAGCACATAGTGGACTAGCATCAGACTAGGCCTTCTCCCCCTCTGGAGGCCAGACCGAGAGTCTTGACATTCTGATGACTACTTAGAGCAGCTGAGAGGTTGCTGGAGGTGCCACTGTCTGCTCACAACTTTTGGGACACTAACTGCATAGAGCTAAGCTTTCAATTTTACCAGTTTTTATATTGGGGGTTTTTTTTTAAACCAACCAGGAAAATATTTACTTTGGCTAGACATTGCGTTCTGATAGAATACTGCAGGATCCCCTTGTATTTCTGTAAATGAAGGTAGAGGCAGTGGGAGACTCTAACTTGGAGTGAATTCTGCATGGAGTTGCCACCTTGTATCCTAATTATTCCCAAAATGCCTAGCTCTTGTCACTAAGCTGTCTCTGCTTTACAGAACGTGTGAATGCCTTGCGCCTTGCCATGCAGATGGAAGAACAAGCCAGCAAACAAATCAATAAGAAGAGACGGCCTGAATAAATGAAAACATGCACAGTTGATCTGGTTTGACTGTAATGTCGGTGCTGCCCTGCCTGTCGGCCTGGTTTTGTCTTTGTAATGTCCATGTAATGAAATGTTTGCAAAGTTTTATGAAACATTAAAGTGCTGCAAATCATGAAGTGCAGACTGTATCGCCTGTTGAAAGGAGTCTTACCTCCCTGTTGTAGCACATTGAGGCTTATTGGCTGATTTTTGGCTGCTGCTATTTAAAGATGGTGTCGACTCTTGGACTTCCCTGTTTCAGACTGTCAGTAATGTAGCATATTTAGCTTAAGCCAGCTTACCTGTTGCTGCTTTGCTTTAACTTTTTTTTTATTTCATGTACCATTGCAGCCCAGTATCCCATATAAAAGGAGAGCTCAAGGAACAGTCCTGTCAAAATGGGCTGGTGAGGGACCACGTTCTGGGGCTTGTGAGCATGTCTTTTTGCTTCCTTTGCACTGATAGTTTAACTGGAATGAGTTAAACAGATCTGCCACTTCAGTTCCTGCTGGTTCTACCTCTGAAACTCACACACTGTCGGGTGTAAACCAGAGGTGCCCAGCTCTGGTCCTGGAGGGCTCCAACCATTCCAGTTTTCAGGATGGCCCTAACAAAACAGATGCAGGATTGGCCTGTTCTGTGTGCCACTCTCCCTATGTGAACTTGCTTGCATGCACAAGTCAAAAACACCACCACCCCTCTGTGCTTGCCCTTGCACAGACTGGCTGACATGTTTCAGGAGTAGAGCAGCACAGACTGAAACGAAGCCCTTGGATAAATGGCTGTAAAATGGAATTTGTTTTGCCTATAGGGACTCATATTGTGTCAGCTCGGTTTACAAAGAATTTAACCCCTGCTACGGCAGTGAAACCAGAGCATGAAGTTCAGGGGCTCGAACTGTTATCAGGCAGCTGTAAAGCTGGTTTTGTAAGGTCGGCCAGTTTCTTGGCTTGCCAGTAACACTATTTTTCATTGTCTCTCCTTTTTTTTTTTTTTTTAATGGACCAACAAAATGTTGCAGTGGCTGAGCTTTTGTCCCCTGCTGTCTGAAGAGGCGAGTGAGTTCCAAAGTTCAGCTACTATTGCATTTTTGACAGTTTTTAAAACTTGGGTGTATCTATATACAAACACTGGTCTCTGGGGCCGTAGTGAACATTAGTGGGAGGTTAGGATTATCTACTTTTAAATTGTACAAAACGATTTTTCACTGGATCTCTAATGAAGCCAGGCTGGAGGCTGGTGTGTAAAATGCTTGTATTTTGTGAGATGCAAGCACTTGCCGGATTTTCTCTAACTCCATCCTAGTTATGTACAGTAAATGCAGAGATGAAGTGGGGGAGAAAGTTGGAACCAAACTTTAGAAGAAGCATTTATTCTTGTGTTGCATTTTGTGTAAAACAAAAAGTATTATGTAATTTTGTAAAGTTTCTTCATGCAGTGGAAAGGTCCTGAGGGAGGGAGTAGTGCCCTTAGGTTGGCTCCTCCCTTGTTCCACTACATGCTCCATCCCAGGTCTTAGGTCTTTCTGGCTTCTAATATGTACAGGAATCACTGCTTCATTTAAAGTATAATTTTAAATGACTTGAATTACTAAATCTGTATGTAAAAAGTGCTGTCTGTCATGTTTCATTGGAATAAGTGCTTTTTAATGTTTGGTTTGTGAATAAAGAATTGTCTTCATTCTGTGCCCCGTGGTAGCATCTTCCTAAAGTGCAGGGCAGCTCACCAGGAAGAGATGACCCTGGAAAAGGGCCTTGAAAGAAACGGGAATCTGGCCCTGGTTGCAGCTGGGCATTGGTGCAGAAGGTATGGGATCCAAGAGAATACGGAGTGGTGCCAGTATCCTGCTCCCCTTCTGTGTCCTTCAAGGCAAGACGAGAGAGTGCTCACATACTGCCAGACCACGACGAGTGCTGTATTCTCTACCATTATGTGCAGAAACACTGCTCTTCTGAAGGGCAAGCCAGTCTTATCAGCTACCCAAGTGGGTGGACATCTGATGGCACTGAGATGGAATATTCTGAGTTAAGAAACCCAGACCATCTGACCCTGTACGGACCTGCCCCATTGGCATTAGCCAAAAGTTTTATTATCCCAGGACAAGCAGGATGCTAGTCACATATGGGTGACATCACCGATGGAGCCCTAGCGTGGGATATCTTTCTGTCAAAGTTTCTAAACTTTTGCCTGGCCCTGTGAGGCCACTGAGCATGCCCTGATATTCTCTGCCACAGGTGTCTCTTCAGTCTTCGCTTTTTCCGCACTGCTACCGGCATCGCGGGACAGGAGCCGTTGCGAGTTCTTCACAACATTCTCTGACTGAAGTCAGTTTTTTTCGAATATTCTCTGAGGTCTCTTGGGGCTCCCTTTCACCAGCTGGTGAGTACCTCTGTCTCGATTTCTCATCTTTGGAAATTTTTTCTCACAAATTCCCATTCTCTTTCAATAGCCTCCTCTCCAAGGGCGAGTAAAGGCACATTCAGTAAGGGCAATGTCAACCTCAGTAGTACACTATTGTTCAGTGCCAATCCTTGACATATGTAAAGCAGCAAATTGGAGTTCTCTTCACACTTTGCAGCTCATTACTGTTTGGACAAGCAAGGATGACAAGATTCAGCCTATGGACAATCTGTCTTAAAGAACTTGTTTTCCAGTTTAATCCCAACTCCTTCTACATCCAATCTGCTGTGATCTTCGGCTGCCTCATTTTCAACAACAATACTTCAGTGTTGCCTCCCTACAAAATGAGTCAGTCTCTAGCTCACTAATCACCCATATGTGAGGACTAGCATCCTGCTTGTCCTGGGATAAAGCAAAATTGCTTACCTTGTAATAGGTGTTATCCCAGGACAGCAGGATGTAGTCCTCACGAAACCCACCCACCACCCCGCGGAGTTGGGTCTCATTCCTTTTATTTTATTTTTTGCTAAAGCTTATTGCTACATACGAGGACTGAAGAGAGACACCTGTGGCAGAGAATATCATGGCATGCTCAGTGGCTCACAGGGCCAGGCAAAAGTTTCTAGAAACTTTGACAGATTTCCTGCACTAGGACTCCGTTCTGCTGGTCCTGGGATAACGCCTATTACAAGGTAAGCAATTTTGCTTTCCAAAATGGAGTAACGCCTTGCTTAATGACTTAAGATGGCAGACGTTAAGGCTTTAAGACATGTTACTGACCAATTTCCATGATCACTGTGACAGCTGTATGGGCCTTCTCCCAACAATGCCTATTGAGCTTGTATTGTGAAGGCTGGAACATGGAGTTACATACTGACTTCATTTTTTGAGAAACATCTACAGCTGCATCGAGCCCTTTGCGCAGTGATTAAGGAACAGTCTTCTCATGCCCTGCATGATTTGGCATTCTCCCTTTAAGAAGGTAAGTCACTCTTCTGTGACTTACACACCTATCCATGATGCCAAAAGAAGCCAGCAGAGGTAATTCTGAAGCAAGTAGCAAAACCTAGGTGCAGATTGACAGGAAGGCCTCAGATATGCATGGCACAATTATACTGTTTTTTGTCAAACAGGGTAGAATTAAAAATCCAAGGAACAAATACACAAATCCCAAATTCTTCATCTAGTCAGATCAATCCAGATGAATGGCCTATGCTTACTCACTACCTGATGGAGAAAAGACCAACAAGTTGGCTGTCACCCCTTGTATCCATTCATGGTGGGTGAGCATCACTTACTGTGGAGTGGGCTGGATTAAAGTAGAACAAACTTACAAACACTGCTATGACTGCCCCCTGAATAATAAACCAAAGATCCAAAAGAACAGTCCTCAATATATGCTTAAATACACGCTCAATTCTATTTTGACAACTTACTCAAAGTTTTTGTACAAATCTTACTAAAGAAATAGGTTAGTTTAGTAGTTGAGAGCTTTTGAGACTTTTATAAAGGTCCACTTGCTAAGCACCTTAGGAAGATAACATTTATTATAGAAAGCCACCAACCCATTATCGATTAGAAGAACTTTTAACATTAAATATACCCTATAACCTTCTATACACAAAGGACAGCACGGACAAAATCTACTGAAAGCTTTTCAAAAACAAAAATCTTGATAAGGGGCCTGTGGCAAGGTATTGCATTAAAAACTCATAAACTAGTTTGGGTTTTTTATTTACACCTTGGTTGTCCATTCATAAAGTCCATATCCTTTAGTGGCAAAGCCAGAAACAAATATCTCTGCCAACTTCCAGTGAAACCAGTGAGTTAGTACAGGACACAGGCATGCTTACAGCTCCTGTGTCATGCACAGGTGAGGTTGCATGCTCCAAACAGCTGCTACCAATACTATACACTGCATCACAGGTCCAAGGTGGAAAACCACCCTGGATCTGGTATTCTCCAAGGACAAGCAGGATCATAGTCCTCACAACGGGATGACATCGGATGGAAAAGTTTTATTTCTAGAAACTTTGCCTGGCACACTGAGCATTCTCCTAACTATGCATCCACACAGAGGTCCCTCTTCAGTCTCTCCTTTTTCGGCACAATGAAATAGATCGAGTAGTAACGCCTGCGCCTGAGTTCTCCGGCTGGAACTGGAACTATCGTGCCAAGGTCTTGTAAGCGCATCAGGGTCTCGTGTACCGCTTGTCTCTTGACGGCACGCGCATGGGGAAACCATGATGCGGTCGTGGATCGGCCGTGCAAAATCTAAAGCGTAGCCGTGTTCGATTATGCTTAGGACCCATTGATCCGATGTTACTGTGCTCCACTCCAGGAATAAGGACAGCCTGCCCCCTATCTTCGGAACCAAGGAACGAACCGGCCGCACTTCATTGTGAGGGCTTGGGGGCCCCCATGAGACTGAGGGGCTCCTTCTCTGGAGGGCTGCCGGCCTCAAAAGGACTGGGGCCATTGTATTTGGACGGTTTTGAGCCTGTGGATCGATCAGGAGGAGCGAAAAACGGTCTATCCCCCTGAAATCTTGCTCTCTGAGGAAAAGAGCCTCTCGCCCTGGGCCTGTCCTCCGGCAGGCCCAGGGCGAGTGACTTGATCGTATTGTCCAATTGCTGTCTAAACAACAACCTGGCCCTTGAGCTACTGATGGTGAGAGTGCGAGAGCCCTGCGATCACCTCCAGTGTGTAGCTAAAGCATCCTCAAACCCTCTGCTTCTGAGCCTCAAATAGCAGGGGCGATGGTCCCACCAGGACCTGACAACGCCCTGGGAGGCTAAAAGGGGAACTGGTCTAAGATAAAAACCTGACTCTGCACTAGCCAGCCATACAGGGAAAAAAAAAAACCAGACTACGAGACTCCAGGGAAGCACCTCTTCCACCTACTGGAGACAGAAAATACTGACACTCTAGGTGGCAACTCGGGGGTATACGACAGAGACCACAGAAATTGGTCTGTCTTCACCTGCTGGAGGGGAGGTAAAACCCAGGAGGCTGGGCTTGATCCGGGTACGTACAGGGACTACGCATCCACAGGGGTGGTCCCTCTTCAGTCTCTTTTTGGTGAGCTGTTCCCATGTGGTGCAGGAGCTCACTGTTGTTTTTTTTCCTAAAACATTTTTTTTCTTCGCTTCTATACATCTGCTAGGGTCCCTCTTCCTCTTTTCAGAGATCGATGAGTTTCCTTCACTGTCAATTGCTGACGGGTGTTGCCTCAGATACCTGTACAGCCATCGACCATGTGTTTGCCTTTTTCTGATTGCATCGTCCAGTTTCCCGCCAGTGAATTATGTCCCTCACAGACAACCCCCCACCCCCCTAATATATGCAGTCTGTGTCCTTTTCCTGGGACCCTCCCACAATGTCTGCATTTGTGATTTTTGTGTCCAAATTAAGCCAAAGGGTTGCAAGGCCCCTTCAACAAAAATTAAGTGTGCAGGAGCCCAAGCCTTCGGAACAATTCCCAGCATCAGTGACCTCTGCACTGCTTCCTAAGGAGGCCCAGGCCCTGCCCCTGGCCCCAAGTTCTCCTACACCTGTTGAGAAGCCTGCTTCTGAGGTAGGTGCAGGAGACACGTCTCTTCCTGCTCCTATTCAGCTTCCTCCCCATCTCCCTTGGTTTTGGGGAAAGATCACGGGGACCCAGCAGGAGAGGTCTAGGCAACATTGACATTTTTCTCCTCTTTTAAAAAAAAAAAAAAAAATATCCTGAGGGCATTGACCTCGATGCCTCCATGAAGTGGTGGAGGCCGGGCGCTGGATGTCCTTTTGTGGATTATAAACAGGAAACAGTAAGATTAAATGGACAATTTTCTCAGTGGAGAGGGGTAGGCAGTGGAGTGCCTTAGGGATCTGGACTAGGACCCATGCGTTTCAATATAGGAAACTTGATCACATCCCACCCTTGCTCACTGCACTGACTGCCTGAATCTATTATAAAAGTCCTAGTGTTAATATTTGAAACATTCATTCCATAGGTGTTAATATTACAAACCAAACACACCATACCCCACACTAAGATCTCAAAATAAAGGACTATTGACTGTTCCTATACTATGGAGTACACATCTGCCCCACGTAAGATGTCTTGGAATTCTCTCTCTGAGATGCTCTGTTAATACCAGTAGAAAGATTTAAACAAGACCTAAAATATGCCTATTCACTAACAAGAAACAGAGGTATTACATAGAAAAAGAGCAAAATCTAGTCTCCCCAACAAGCTTCCCAAGGTAGTAACTGAAGTTCCGAGTAACCTGCATGGAGCGGCAATTACCACCCTTAACAGCAGGCATGGGCATAGAGGTGGATAATCGGACCCAACCCGCATTACAACCATAACTAACTTCCGGGGCAGCCAGGATGGACCATCTTGCTCTTTATCAGGCCGCGACTTTTACTGACTCGGCCTATATGTGCTATATCATGTACTATGTTAAAAACACCTAAATCTTCTTTTTTAGCCGGGCAGGCTGCTGGAGCTCTGCATTACTTGCAATTGAACAGTTTAATTTTCTCTTTACAATGCTCACTCTACTTGATCTCTCACAAGAACCAACCTCCACCCTCCACTTTTGTTTGGCCACGCTGGTGTGAGGGAGAAGGTGGCACCGAAGGGGTTAACAAGCAGCCCGGCCCCTCTGCGTAGCCAAGGCAGCCCTCTGACGCCGAGATGACGTAAGCCCGTCCAGCGTCTCGCGCGACTTTGGCCTATCAAACGGACCCGGGAGCCTTTGCGCTTCCTCTTTGCAGCCAGCGCCGGAAGATGGGTGAGCAATGGTGGCCGTGCTGCGCCGGAGCGTCGGTGGCCATCCGCCGCCATCCTCCGTCCCGATGGGGCGCAAGCTGGCAGCGAAGAGCCCCGCTGGCGCGCTGCTGCTCGCTCCCCGCTGAGTGTGGATGATGAGGCTTTTCTATTGCTGCATTTAGCCGAAGGCAGGCTGTGGAAATCCCTTGGAGAGCTGAGCACTCGGGGGCCGGGCTGGTGGGAGGGAGGGGAGTGCAGGGCCGGGTCCCTGGCGGTTCTCTCAGCCTGCTTCTGCCTCCTCTCCCCAGGTATCTCACGGGATAACTGGCACAAGCGCCGCAAGGACGGAGGGCAAGAGGAAGCCCCTACCACAAGAAGAGGAAGTACGAGCTGGGGCGGGCCCGCCGCCAACACCAAGGTAGCAGCTCAATGGCGGCTAAACACCGAACGGCTCCTAGTAGGCCAGGCCCGGCTAATACCTGCCGCCCCGGGGATGTGGCTGGCTCTGAGTGGAAATCGCAGCAGAGCCGGCGGTGGCCCTGAAGGAGGATGGCCGGCTCGCCAGGCAGTGCAAATGATGAAGATGTGACCTTAGGCGGGGGTTGGGCCGTCTTGGTCCCCCGTGGTCCTCCTGCCAGTGCTAGGCCTGTCATAGTTACTCTGATTGCATTGCCTTGGCTAATGGAAATACATTCATCTTGGGCTTTCCACCAGCGCTGCTTTTCTTTATCTTTTTTTTTTCTGTTTTCTGTTTAGATCGGTCCCCGTCGTATTCACACTGTTAGAGTTCGTGGTGGCAACAAGAAATACAGAGCTCTGAGGTTGGATGCTGGGAACTTCTCCTGGGGCTCTGAGTGTAAGTGCACTAAGATGGTTTCTTAATGAATTAAGGATTCCCAGGTTTGTCTGTTACAGTAGAGACTGAACTTCAACTTGTAATCATTCTCTGCATTCTTTTGGCACCACATTTATAAATCTTCATGCCAATAAGGTTCCCTAAACCTGTGTGCTGGACTGTTCAGTTGACTTTAAAAGAATGTAGGCACACCCCCCATTTCAAGCCTCAAACAGCTTGGTTCTCCCAGGCATGGAACAGATACTCATCTTTGTCTGGTTTCATGCTGTTATTAGAAAACAGCTTGTCTGACACAGTACTCTTAAAAAAAAAAAAAAAACCAAACTTCTGAATCCCCCCATTTTTTCAAGCATTTCAAAGCAGATTACATTCATAAACTAAGTATTTCCCTATCCCCAAAGGGTTTACAATGTAAACTTGAGACAGTAGGGATTGCAAAAGTAACCTTGGGCAAGTCACAAGGAGCAGCAATGGGATTTTTTTTTTAATTTATATTCCGGCCCTCAGACATTTAAGAGTGGATTATTATATTCAGGTACTGATTTGAACCCTGGCTTTGCTGATTCACACCCCGCTGCTCTAACCAGTAGGCTGCTACTCCATTCCTGTTTCATGTCTCTAGCATGCACACTTGCAGCCATTAAGCGCCATCAGCCACAGGCATTTGCAGTTAACTAGGCTGAGCCAGGCTATGACAGTAAAAGTCTTGTGGTTAGAGCTGTGAGCCAGGAGTGTGAATGAAGTTTGTGCTGTTGCTTCCTGAATTGTACCTTCTCTCCAGTGGGGGTGTTTATGTGTAGCTTGCACTGCTGCTACTTGTGCTGTACCCTGTTCTCTGGGACAGTGTACGTGACAGGTGAGCCTGCATTGCTGCTGCTGTCTGTGGATGAATGGAGGATTAAATTTGCTAAAATTTATTTTTATAATATTTTAAATATAAATTACTCTCTCTTTTGTTTTAAACTGGTCACACACTTCCAAGAAACAGAACCTAGTGGAGTTAATTTTTTTCTAAGGTTTTTCTTGGTAATTTCCAATACAAGGGAATCATAATTAGGAATCTTCATTTTTTTTTCATGGAATTAATTAGTGTGTATAACAAACTGGAGAAATTCAGTGGGGAAAAATGATCATTTTTTCCAGGTAATATTTTAAAAAGGAAGGAATAGGAAAAGGTGGCAATTGTAGGGATGCATAAAGAAATGGGCAGAGCTTGAATTTTGGAATAGACATGGCGATGCCTATGTACTCAGTACTAAGGGCCTAGAAGAATATGGCACAAGTGGAGCAGTGGAGGTGGCATCTAATGAATAAAAGATAAGTAGCAAATCCTTCTCCCACCATGAGTTCCTGGCTACCATGGCTGACCTCTGGTAGAGCCTGGTAGGCATGTGTGGCTGAATGGACCTGATTTGCAGGCATCAGTTGCTCTGGTGGTAATCTGTCTGTGTCTTACATGCAAAGTATTAGTATTCCCTGATAATGCAAGGGATGCTTAGGTAACATTGACAGATCAAATCCTGTCCTAACCCATCTCTCCTCTTAGGTTGCACTCGTAAGACCAGAATTATTGATGTGGTTTACAACGCATCCAACAATGAGCTGGTGAGAACCAAGACACTCGTGAAGAACTGCATCGTTCAGATCGACAGCACCCCTTACAGACAATGGTACGAGGCTCACTATGCCTTGCCCCTTGGACGCAAGAAGGGAGCTAAGCTGGTGCGTACACGGTAGGCTGTGGTACAGGAGAAACTGCTCTATTATCTGTGGGGTCTGCAGGTTTAGTGCTGATACTTGTGGAAACTGCTTTTCTACTTTCTTTTTATCCTGGGGTTTTCTGTCATTCTCGCATACCTGTAGCTCAGCCATTGCCAGCCCTGAATGACCCAAGAAGCATGAGTTGTCTCTCATCGTGCTGGACTAGTAGCCTGCTCGAAAGGCAGGGTATGATTCAATTGAACACTCTTTTCTGGTCCTCCTGCTTAAACGGTTCTCCCTCACATCACAGAACATCCTGGAATACTTAATGAGTGTTCAGTTCTGCCCGCTCTGCTTACAGATGGCCTGGAGTCTCTTAGCCTGCTAGGAATACTGAGGGTGTCCATTAACCTTGGTGTTTGGTATCCTGCTCACATCAGAGTGTCGGGGCATGTTGGGGGCACAGGAAGACTGGTGGGGGTGGGGGCTCAGATCCACACCCATCAGCCTTTTAGTTCTCTCTGGAATTTCTTATTAAATATGGATTTGGATTTTAGAATTAACTACTCGCCTTTTCCAAATCTTAAGCACAGGTTGAGTTAAAATTCGGGTGCAATGGTTATTTATAACAGGGAATTCAATAAGATGCATTTCCCTGTACGTACCGGATCAGTCCAGACTCCTGGGTTTTGCCTCCGCACCAGCAGATGGAGACAGAGCAAGACTTGTCAGGTTCTGCCCTATTATACCAGGTGCCACCCACACCCTGTCGGTATTACTCTGTCTCCAGCAGATGGTCGGGTGCTTCTCCCACTGTCTGATTTGATTTAAAAAAAAAAAGGGGGGGGGGAGGTGCTGAGGGTAGTCAGGTTTTTTCTGGAGTGTGGCTTTCTTTCCTCATTAAAAAAAAAAAAAAAGAGGGAAAAGAAGAAAAAGCAGCTGCTTGCTCAGCTGGTCCTTCGCTCCCAGGGGGTTGTCAGGTCCTGAGGGGACCACCCCCCCTGGTCGAGCACTTGCTGGGGCTAAGGGTCGAGGAACCTGGGTTCGTGTACTGCCCAGCCGGGGTGATACCGGGGAGCCCGGCTCACTCACCCCGGCCGGACCACTTCAGAATCATGGCGAAGGACAGCTCCAGGTAAAAAAAAAAAAAAAAAAAGAGGAGCAGTTCCCTGTACTTACCCGGATCAGTCCAGGACAGCTGGGTTTTGCCTCCCCACCAGCAGATGGAGGCAGAAGAAGACTTTGCGGACTCTGTCCTATACCCCTGAGGTGCCACCTGGTGTCTGCCGGTATTCTTCTGTCTCCAGCAGATGGTGGAGGTGCAGCGCCTGGTGTCTCTCGGTGGTGCTAGGTTAGGAGTTTGGTTTTTGGTATTCTTAGCTTAGTGCTGCTGTTTCTTCTTGTTGGGGATCTTGGTAGGGTTCCTTTAAATTAAAAAAAAAAAAAAAAAAAAAGGGTTTTCGGCTGCAGGCCAGCAGTGCAGCATTTAGCCTCCCAGGGGGTTGTCAGGTCCTGGTGGGACCATCCCCCCTGGTAATAGAGGCTGCAGAGCAGAGGGTTGGGGACCCTACTTTTGCCGTGGCTCGGGGTGATGCCGGGGGTCTCGGCCACTCATCCTTGTCCAGCTTGCCGTTTTCTTCAGGTACAGGTAAAATTTACAATTTAAGTTTCGTTTTTAAAACTTGCCTGGAGTTAGTGCCTCCGCCGGCTGGGTGTTCGCGTCAGTTTTTCGCCGCTTTTTACCATTTTTTCGGCCCGGGGGGACCGGGAAATCGCGCCGAACGCCACGGTTCTTTTTTCAGGTACTCAACTAATCGAGCCCGGGGATTTGCCGCATGGTGCAGCCTACTGACCGGGAAATCACTCCAAACGCCGCGGTTCTTTTTCCGGCTACTCACCTAATCGAGCCCGGGGATATGCTGCATGGTGCGGCCTCTGCTTGTGGCAGTGCGCGCACGCGGATTTCCCGCGCTGGGGTCTACACGGCCTGTCTCTCCGGTGGGGAAGGCTCCTCACGGGATTTACTTGGTAAGGAGCCTGGGCAAGATTCCAGATCACGTTGGGAGCCCCGGAGGCCTGATTTTAGGGAGAAAGACCCGGCTCCGCCGGCTCCATTCCACCTCTGTGCTGGTTCGGAGGCCTTGTTAGCAACCTTCCGGGATTAGGAAAGGACAGCGCTGGATACGCTGGGTGATGGGTCTTCTCCTCCTCCGCTCTCCCTGAGGCCGGCTGCTCCTGGTGGGGGCATGGGGGCCGATAGCTCCAACCGCGGGGTTTACTCAGATGAGGATCCGGAAGTCAGATGGTTCTTCTTCGTTCTCCCACTTTGTGACATGATGCGCAAGTTCTTCAAGGCTCGCAGATCGGGACGGAAAGTCGCGATCCAGTTGCCCCGGGAGGCCTTCACAGAAACGATCCAGGCTGTCGGAGGGGGCGGATGCCCCCAAAGCCGAAGCGTCTCTCCATTCTCGGGAAAAGTTGACGGAGTCATCTCAGTCGGACTCATCGGAGGACGATCCAGCGCCCCCGATACCTGCTGGCGACTGACAGGAAGAGGATCCTGAGCTTTATCCTCAGCCGGCCAAGCCGGGGGCGGTCCAGAAGACGGACGGCGATGATCCAAAGGTGGTGCGGCCTCGGAAGAAAGAGTTCCCCCCCCCCCCCCCCCCCCCCCCCCCCCCCCCCCCCCCCCCGAGGATTCCAGGGTTGGATCTATGGACCCCCGTCAGGGTGGCTCTCCGTGGTCCGGCTCGTTCCTTTCCCTGGTCGGTCACGGACTTATTGTATAAAGAATGGGACAATCCGGAGCTAGGTTTAAAGGTCGGCCGAGCGATGGAAAGATTGTACCCGCTCCCGGAGGACGCGTTGGAGCTCCTCAGGCTTCCCAAGATTGATTCCGCAGTTGCCGCTGTTACCAAAAGGGCCACTATTCCGGTAATAGGGGGTACAGCCTTGAAAGACCTGCAGGATCGTAAGCTGGAGCTGCAACTTAAGAGAATTTTTGAGGTGTCGGCCCTTGGGATCAGGGCAGCTATGTGTACCAGCTTCGCTGTACACTTTCAACAGACACTATTACTTGGATGTCAGGGTTCCGACTGCCAGGTGTATTGGAGAGTGTTCTACGAGTGGGACTCTCCAGGACCCACCCAGTTTAGTGGGCTTAGGTACATCCCAGGAGTCTGTACTGATCGGGGTACATAATGGAAAGGAAAATTGGTTCTTCCTGCTAATTTTTGTTCCTGTAGTACCACAGATCAGTCCAGAGATCCACCCATAAGAAGAAGAGGAGAGTTGACTGCTCGTTCTCTTGGCTTGTATGTGATGCAGAATTGTTACCAGTTCTCTATGCTGTATTTATTTTTACTTATATTCTAGTACAGAGTTTTTCCAGTATGTTATAACGTCGCCATCCTCCTGTTCGATGGGGAGAGGGTAGGCTATAAATTTTGTAGGTTTTACGGTTTGGCTTGGATGCAGGTTGATACTGAGGGACTGCAGGTGGCACACTTGGTTAAATAGCAATGTCAGTACAACTTTGTGCCTCTGCCAGCAGATGGAGACAAAACCCAGGAGTCTGGACTGATCTGTGGTACTATAGGAACGAAAATTGGCATATATGGAAAAATTGGTTCTTACCTAAAGTAACTTAAGAACTCTGTGCAGTCTTTCAATGATGAAAACTGTCCAGTTCTGCTACTGAATGGAGAGCGATGACATTTGTAATTCTGAGAGAGACTTGACACAGACTGCAGGAGCTCAAATGTGTTTGATAATCACGTGTTCCCTGTACATACCGGATCAGTCCAGATGAGAGAACTTTGCATCCCTACCAGCAGATGGGGACAGAACAAAAGCTTTACCGACACTAGTACATGACACAGCATGCTACCTGCAGTGTCTCAGTATTACTCTGTCTCCCTTGCCTCTGATGCGGGATACCAAGGCCAGCCTGGCATGGTGGCTGTCTTGGACCAATTTGGGTAAGGGAATGGTCCTCGAAGTTCCGGATTGGGTTGTGCTGACTTCGGATGTCAGCCTCAAAGGCTGGGGTGCAGTGTGGATGTGATGTTTAGCTGAGGGTCTCTGGTCGATGGTGGCGAAGGCTTGGAGACGAGAGCTGTACGCAGAGCTTTGAAGGTGTTCCTGGTCCAGGGCCAAATTGTATAAGTGTTGTCGGACAACGGTGTTATACATCAACCGCCAAGAAGGAACAAGGAGCCACGTGGTAGCTCCAGAAGCTCAGCTACTGTACGCATGGGCGGAGCATCACCTCGAAGGAATTGCGGCCCTCTCATGTAGCGGTAATAGACAACGTACAGGCAGATTTCTTAAGCTGACAGCAACTGGATCCGGGGAGCGGGAACTGTCCCTGGAAGCCTGGAACCATATTTGTGCCAGATGGGGAGTTCCTCAACTGGACTTCATGGTGATGGGGCAACTCTGAGACGTTAAGATTCTTCAGTCGCAGAAGAGAAGTTGTTTCAGTGGGCCTAGGTGCTCTAGTGTGTCCTTGACCGACGTGGATTCTCCTGTATGTGTTTCCTCCGTGGCCGCTCATAGGGTAAGTGCTATGTCGCATAGAAGTTCATTCAGAGCTAGTGGTTCTAGTAGTGCCGGAGTGGCTGCGTCATCCGTGGTTTGCATCTGTCTGGTTCTCTTCGGTTGGCTCATCTGCAGGGGCCACTGCAGTAGGGTCCCATATTTCGGATTGGGAGGATCGCTTCTGTCTCGTGGCTTGGCTTTTGAGAGGCAGTGACTGCGCATGAAGGGTTTTACAGAGTCGATGATTTCTGTGCTTCTTTGGGCTAGATGGCCTTCTACTTCCATGGCTTATGTTAGAGTTTGGAAGGTCTTTGAGTCCTGGTACACGCAGCAGTGGTTGGATCCTCTGCTGGCTTCTGTTTCGTCCTTTCTGCAACAAGGTCTGTCCAAAGGCCTGGCTTATAGTTTGCTCCGAGTCCAGGTTTTGGCTTGGGGCAAGGTGCGGGGCAGGCCATTGACATCTCATCCCATTGTCATTTGTTTCCTCAAGATAGTGAAGCATTTGAAGCTTCTGGTTTGCAACTTGATCTTGAGGGTTCTCTGTGAGCCTCTTTGAAGGATCTTACACTAAAGATGGTGTTTCTGGTCGCAATCTGCTTGGTCAGACATATTTTGGAGCTTCAGGCTTTTTTTGCCGCGACCCTTTTACGTATTTCCTCCACCAAGGTGTCTTTGAGTCCGGTGCCTTTTTGCCAAAGGTGGTTTCTGTTTTCCATGTGAATCAGACAGTGTGTGGCCTATGTTTCTAAGGGTTGTGTGGTCCAAAATGACCTTAAAGCGCATTCTAGTAGAAAGCAGGCAGCCTCTTGGGCAGAGTGTCAGTTGTGTCTCCGCAGGAGGTATGTAGGGCCGCAGGGTGGTCTTCCCTGCATACTTTGACCAGGCATTACTGATTGGATGTTCAGGCGCCAGTGGATATGATTTTGGTGAAAGTGTATTGAGTTGGTCTTTCGGGGACCCGCCCGATGTAGGGTGGCTTGGGTACATCCCATTGGTCTGGACTGATCTGGGTATGTCCAAGAGAGGAAAATTGGTTCTTACCTGTTAATTTTCATTCCTGTAATACCACAGATCAGTCCAGAGACCTGCCCCGGTGTTGCAGAAAGACTGATTTTCCTGTTACTCATATGTGTGGTATTGCATCGTCTTTACCGGTCTCAACAGTTAACGTTGGTTTAGTTAAGCAGTTGCCAGGACAGTGTGGGTCTTGGTTTGGTTTTTTTTGCAGATCTCCAGTTCAGGGGATTCCAACCCTTGTGCTTTTTTTTTTTTTTTTTTACAGTTCGCCTGGGGAGAACGGAATAGTATTTAATCTCAGCTTGGGTACAGGTCAATACTGAGGGACTGCAGGTGGCTCGCTTGCTTATGTAGCAGGGCCTCAAGGTTTTGTTCTCTGCCTCCATCTGCCGGTAGGGAGGCATAAACCCACTGGTCTGGACTGATCTGGGGTATTACAAGAATGAAAATTAGCAAGTAAGAACCAATTTTCCTTTATTACTTGTATTGTCTGGCAGGAATGTATGTTTGCTGTGCCTGTCTCTATATAAAACAAGACTAGGAGGGTACACAGGCCTACAGTGCTGAGGGCTGGAAGTGGCTGACCGCTGCTATAAGAATCAATTTTCCTAGCTACGTTTCCCAGAGAAGGGGAACAAGGCGCATGCTAGGGAGTTATGTGGCTTGCTTACGTCACACTGAGATGCTCCTGCTTTTAGTTTGCACGTAAGTACCAGACCAGATGTGCTGAATAGTTGGGAGTCTCCTTTCCAGGAGATCATGGGTAGCAGTCTCTGAGCTGCAGGTCTGTTTCCCCCAGCAAGCAGCAATCTGCAGCTTTCCTGTGTCCCACTCCCCACATGCCCCAGAGGTGGAAATAGTTAGCTGTGCAATGCATACATCCAATTGTCTTCTCCTGAGAGAGGATCCTACTTTATAGTGCTCCCAATGTCTTGTGCTGCAGTAACATGCTGACATGTTTTAGGGGGGGCTGAGGAAAACCGATCTAAGTGTAGTTTGTTGCTGAAAATGGTTTTGTCTCATGCCTTTATATCCTGAAATGGAATGGGACCAAGGGTGTGACTAGAAAATGTTTAAAGGCAAAGCCTGAGGGCCTGCTTTATGTTGAATGTTTTTGGCAGACTCCTGAAGAAGAAGAAATCCTGAACAAGAAAAGGTCCAAGAAGATTCAGAAAAAATACGATGAGAGGAAAAAGACAGCCAAGATCAGCTCCCTCCTGGAGGAGCAGTTCCAGCAAGGGAAGCTTCTTGGTGAGTGTTCTCCCCATTTGGTTGCCTGGGTGTCCTTGTGTTGGTGGGAGGAGGTGTCAGATTGCTGTTAACGCTCTCGGTCACTGCAGGTGCTTCTACTCCCACAGATGCATCCTAAAAAAAAAAAGTGTTCCTCAGTCTCTGCCCCTCGTTTTGTGATTATGGGGTGCACTCTATATTTATTAAGAATGTTATGGGAGCTCCTCTGCAGGGTTCTGGGCTCCCCTTTGCTTCTGATTGGATGAGAGAGGGGTGGGAACAGAGCCCATAGTTCAGTCAAGGTTGTAGTTATGTTGTGTTCCAGGGGTCCGGGGAGTAAGGTAGGTTGCATGTGTAAAGGGCTTCCTCCTCCTTGCGAGAGGCTGCCCTGTAAGGTTGTAGTTATGTTGTGTTCCAGGGGTCCGGGGAGTAAGGTAGGTTGCATGTGTAAAGGGCTTCCTCCTCCTTGCGAGAGGCTGCCCTGTAAGGTTGTAGTTATGTTGTGTTCCAGGGGTCCGGGGAGTAAGGTAGGTTGCATGTGTAAAGGGCTTCCTCCTCCTTGCGAGAGGCTGCCCTGTAAGGTTGTAGTTATGTTGTGTTCCAGGGGTCCGGGGAGTAAGGTAGGTTGCATGTGTAAAGGGCTTCCTCCTCCTTGCGAGAGACTGCCCTGCTAAGTGCTGCAGGCTGTGGGGTCTCTTCAGTTATTTTAATTTGCTTGAAGTCTTCTAGTGATGATAACTTTGTCCAGTTCTGCTGCTGAATGGAAGCGATGACAGTTTGTAATCTGAAGAAGACTTCCTGTGGACCTAAGCAAACTCTATACGGGGCTAGGATTAGCCAGCGGCTGCAGCAGTAGGAAGCGGATTTCCCTTTTCTGCCAGCACATGCAGCTGCAGCTCCTCTGTCTTACTGTTCTCATATTTTTACTGGGCTTTGGGCTAGAATATGATGCAGCTGGTGTCTCTTTCCTATTAAGATACTAAAGCAACAAGTACACTTATGTTCAAATCTTGCAGAACAGGACATCTGGTTGACACTTTCCAGTGTCTACATTTATTTATCTTAAAATTATTAACCTGCACCCTCTTGACGTTCAGGATGCGGAACATGAAACACAAATTCCCTGTACGTACCTGGATCAGTCCAGACAGTGGGTTATGTCCCCAATCCAGCAGATGGAGTCAGCACAAGCTTTGAGGGGGCGTATCCATATATACTACTACCCCCTCTGCAGGAGTTCAGTATCTTCTGACTCCAGCAGATGCGAGTAGGGGAATCAGGCTTCCCCTCCTTTTCCTTCACTTTCTTGCTTGATTATGGCTTGTTGTTGTCTTTTTCTGTGGATCAAGTTTGTATCAAGTTTGTATTAAGTTTAAAAAAAAAAAAAAAAAAAGGCAGTTCTTTCAACTCCTGGGGAGTGGCTTCTCTTCCTTGTCTCTTCTCTGCGGCCTTGCTGTTTATTTCTCGTTGCAGCCAGGGGTAAGTTTGTTTTTCCTTTGTAGTTTTTTTTCCTTTACAGCTCAGCCCCCGGTGCCCGCGAAAGCCGGTGGAGCCGGCCTCTTCGCTCTTTACTCCCTCACCCGCGGCCATTTTACAGCTCCTCATGGGCTGCTGAGCCATTTAGGGAAAGATGTCTGGGGCGGGTCGTGTGGCCGGGAAGGCCCCCCCGCGGCACCCTCCTCTATTTTCGGACAGCGGGCAGTGCGGGCCGACCGGGCCCCCCCGCAGCGGCGCCTTTGTGCGCGTGGCCCCCCCCCCCCCGTGGCTTTTTCTTTTCTCCTGCAGCGATCCCGATGCCGCGGCCGTCCCGCTGTGCGGCCTGCGGAGACCCGGGGTCCCGGATTTCCCGGGAGGGCATCTGTGCACGATGCCTTCCCGGGGGGGAAGGTACCTCACAGTCCCTGACTGATTTCTCTTTTTTGCCCGGGCGGTGCGGGCCGGCCACTCCGCCATTTTTGGCGGGAACGGCGGCCATTTTACATTCTGAGCGCCCTGAGGCGCAGGCCACGAGGGGGAACGGATCCCTGGAGGCCACGAGGGAGAACGGATCCCTGGAGGACTCTACCAGCGGGGGTGTTCCCCCGATTTTGGTGCAGGAACCAAGCACCCAGAGCCAGGGAGCAGGAACCACGCCGCCCCCGAAGCGCACCCGAGCAGGCCGGGGTTCTCTCCGGAGTTTATCCTGCTCATGCATACCGCTTATCTGCAGGGGCTGGAAGCACCTGTGGGACCCACCCCCCCCTCCTAAGATCCCTCGGATGTCGCCCTCGACGCCGGCCCCCCCCGACCCTCCGGGAGTGGGGGCCTCCCGCCTTCCTACCCGGGTCCGATCCACGCCCGCGGCAGTGGGGGCGGTGCCAGACCCAGCGGGACATGGACTTGACCTCCCGGACGGGGGACAAGGGGACGGCACACAGGAGGGGGATGATCCGCGTACCCTACGCCTCTTCCAGAGGGAAGAGCTGGACGACCTCATCCCGCAGATCATCCAAGAATTAGATTTGGATCCGCCACCAGACCCGCCTGCCCCAGTAGCTCCCGCTGTCATCACTTCTTCAAGGAAGGGAGATCCTGTCCTGGCGGCACTCCGGCCGAGGGCTCGGGCTTTTCCCATTCATGACTCGTTTTTACAACTTCTCACCAGGGAATGGGACACCCCGGAGGCCTCCCTGAAGAGCAGCTGGGCTATGGAAAAGCTGTACCCGCTCCCCGAAGATTTTCTGGACCTCATCAAGGTCCCAAAGGTGGACTCCGCAGTGTCGGCGGTCACGAAGAGGACGACTATCCCAGTGACGGGAGGTGCGGCGTTGCGGGACACACAGGATCGTAAGTTGGAAGTTTTCCTTAAGCGGGTTTTCGAGGTCTCCGCTCTGGGTATGCGGGCGGTGATGTTCAGTTCGCTTGCCCAGCGGGCTAGTCTCCTTTGGGTGCAACAACTCCTCACGTCTCAGAACCTGCCGTCCGATGAGGCTGCCCAGGCAGATCGGCTAGAAGCCGCAGTGGCGTATGGGGCGGACGCCTCGTACGACCTTTTTCGGGTCCTCACAAGATCCATGGTTTCGGTAGTGGCAGCACGACGACTACTGTGGCTACGCAATTGGGCGTCTGATACGTCCTCTAAGTCCAGTCTGGGCTCTCTTCCCTTCAGGGGCAAGTTCCTCTTCGGGGAGGATTTGGACCAGATCATCAAGTCCCTGGGGGAGAACGCTGTTCATCGGCTGCCGGAGGATAGGTTTCGACCATCCAGAGCGTTTTCTTCTTCTCGGACCAGAGCCAGAGCGCAACGGCGCTACAGGGGCTACAGACAGACGGGCTCCCGGCCATCCGCCCCCAGGTCTCAGCCCTGGTTGCGCGCCTTCCGCGGGCATCGGCCCGCACGCACTACTCCCGGAACCGGGAACCCCTATACCAAGTCTTCACAATGATGCCAGTCTCGCCCACTCCCCTGTCCCCAGGATTGGGGACCGACTAACGTATTTCTAAGCGGAGTGGGCACGGATCACCTCGGACCAGTGGGTCCTGGATACCATAAAACACGGCTACGCATTGGAATTTGTCCGCCCCCCCGCAGGGAAGGTTCATCTTTTCCCCCTGTGGCTCGGACCTCAAGAGAGGAGCGGTGCAGCTGACTCTGGACAGACTCCGGGAGATAGGCGCTACTGCGCCCGTGCCCTTCGGAGAGGTGGGCTCGGGCCACTATTCCATCTATTTCGTCGTACCAAAGAAGGACGGTTCCTTCCGGCCTATCCTAGTCCTCAAGGAAGTCAACAAATCCCTTCGAGTCGTTCGGTTCCGCATGGAAACGCTCTGGTCAGTGATTGCGGCGGTGCATCGGGGGAGTTCCTCGCCTCCCTGGACTTAACGGAGGCCTACCTGCACATTCCCATCCGCCTGGACCACCACAGTTTCCTTCGTTTCAAAATTCTGGACCAGCATTTTCAGTTCACGGCTCTCGCGTTTGGATTGGCGCCGGCGCTGCACACCTTCACCAAGATCATGGTAGTTGTGGCGGCAGCTCTCCGGAAGGAGGGCATCCTGGTTCATCCTTATCTGGACGATTGGCTCCTCCGGGCGAAGTCATTCGATCATGGACGCTCAGCGGTGACTCGAGTAGTACGGTTTCTACATTCCCTGGGATGGGTAGTGAACTTCTCCAAGAGCTCCCTCATGCCCTCGCAACGCTTGGGTTTTTTTTGGGGGCAACTTTCGACACCCTACTGGGCAAAGTTTTTCTGCGCCAGGACAAAGCTCAATCCTTGCGGGATCACACACGACGGTTCTCTGCGTTGCCAGAGCCCACCTCCTGGGACTACCTGCAACTCCTGGGAGTGATGGGGTCCACCATCGACCTTGTACCTTGGGCTTTCGCGCACCTCAGGACCTTACAGTGGGCGCTCTTCTCCCGTTGGAAACCAGTATTGCAGGACTATCAGATGATTCTCCCGCTCCCACAGAATGCCAGGGACAGTCTGGGCTGGTGGTTGGATCCGCCGAACCTGGCCCGTGGCATGTCCCTCGATCTGCCAAATTGGGTGGTGGTGACCACCTATGCCAGTCTAGCAGGCTGGGGTGCAGTCTGCGATCGAAGCGCCACGCAGGGGACGTGGTCCACGGTGGAGGCGAAGTGGTCAATCAACCGTCTGGAAACCAGAGCGGTCCGGCTAGCTCTGCGACATTTCCTCTCGCTTCTTCGGAACCGAGAAGTCAGAATCCTATCGGACAACGCTACCACCGTGGTCTACATCAACCGACAAGGAGGCACGCGCAGCCCGCAGGTCGCGCTCGAGGCGGCGCTGCTGATGCAATGGGCGGAGCGTCATCTCGTCCGGCTAGCGGCCTCGCACGTCGCCGGTGTGGACAACGTCCAGGCGGACTTCCTCAGTCGTCAACTGCTGGACCCAGAGAGTGGTCTCTCTCCGACAAAGCAATGCAACTTCTCATCCATCGGTGGGGGGCCCCCCACTTGGATCTGATGGCGTCCGCTCTCAACGCCAAGGCTCCACGCTTCTTCAGTCGCCGGAGAGAGCGCGGAGGGAGTGGATGCCCTGGTCCTCCCGTGGCCGCCATATCTTTCTTTTCCACCATGGCCCCTGGTGGGCAGGATGCTCCGCAGAATAGAAAGCCATCAGGGGACCGTGGTTTTCGTCACCCCAGAATGGCCCAGGCGACCCTGGTTTGCGGACCTGCTACAGCTGGTGATCGACAGGCCAATCAGGCTGGGGCACCTCCCCCAGCTCCTACATCAGGGCCCGGTATTTTTCGAGCAGGCAGAATTCTTCTGTCTTGCAGCCTGGCTTTTGAGAGGCGCCGCCTCTGGCGTTGGGGCTACCTGGAGGCGGTAGTATCCACGCTATTGCGGGCACGAAAGACATCGGCCTATGTTCGAGTCAGGAAGGTGTTCGAGCTGTGGTGTACCAGCCAGGCCACGAGACCCGCTAAGGCTTCTGTACCTCAGATCCTTCAGTTTCTACAGGCGGGGGTGGAAAAAGGGCTCACCTATAATTCACTACGGGTTCAGGTGGCCGCCCTTGGTTCGCTGTTGAGCGATGGGGGCTCTCTTCTACAGCATCCTGACATTGCTCGTTTTCTCAAGGGTGTCAAGCATATGCGTCCTCCGTTACGGGACCCTTGTCCCTCCTGGAGTCTTAACCTTGTGCTTCGCTCCCTGTCGGGACCACCGTTCGAGCCGCTGCGCAGCGCAACGATAAAGGATCTCACTCTCAAGACTGTATTTCTTGTGACCATCTGTTCTGCTCGACGCATCTCGGAGATGCAGGCTCTGTTGTGTAGAGAGCCCTATCTCCGTTTCTCCGACTCTGGAGTTTCGCTTCGCACCGTTCCCTCCTTCCTTCCGAAGGTGGTTTCTGCATTCCATGTGAACCAGACGGTGGAGTTGCTGTCCTTCTCCTCAGAGCCGAAGTCTCTCCGTCTCTTGAATGTCAAGCGCACTCTGCGCCTCTATCTGGAGGCTACAAATGAGTTCCGAACCTCTGACCATCTTTTTGTACTCTGGGCCGGTCCTAAGAAGGGGTCTCAGGCCTCGAAGACTACCATTGCCAGATGGCTGAAGGCCGGCATTGCTGCTTCTTACATTGGGGCGGGTCGGACTCCCCCACCCGGAATCGTAGCGCATTCTACACGTTCTCAGGCGGCTTCCTGGGCGGAGGTTCGCTCGGTATCCTCGCAGGAAATTTGTAGGGCAGCCACCTGGAAATCGTTACACACGTTCTCGAGGCACTATCGTCTGCACCTCGCCTCTTCGGTCTCTGGACACTTTGGCGAGCAGGTTCTCCGAGCAGGCCTCGCAGGACCCCACCCGATTTAGGGAAGCTTGGGTACATCCCACTGTCTGGACTGATCCAGGTACGTACAGGGAAAAGAAAATTATTATTTACCTGCTAATTTTCGTTCCTGTAGTACCATGGATCAGTCCAGACGCCCACCGCGTTTGGGTTCTTGATCCTGCTCAGCTCTGCGCTGCTTCTTGCTCGCAGTGTTCTGTGTCTTCACAGTTGTTTCTTTTCGCTGTTTTTCACAGCTCCCTACAAGTTGGTAGGATGTTTGCAGTTACTTGTTGCGGTTACAATTGTTTTCATTATCTGTTTCCACAAACTTGATCCTTCGGGG
Organism: Rhinatrema bivittatum; assembly: GCF_901001135.1. Lineage (NCBI taxonomy): Eukaryota > Metazoa > Chordata > Amphibia > Gymnophiona > Rhinatrematidae > Rhinatrema > Rhinatrema bivittatum. The sequence continues at coordinate 122,261,696 of NC_042624.1, forward strand.
GTTTCTACTCGGGCTTTGATATACTCGATACCGAACTCCTGCAGAGGGGGTAGTAGTATATATGGATACGCCCCCTCAAAGCTTGTGCTGACTCCATCTGCTGGATTGGGGACATAACCCACTGTCTGGACTGATCCATGGTACTACAGGAACGAAAATTAGCAGGTAAATAATAATTTTCTTATACTCACTGACTTCTAAAAGACAAGGTCAACAGATCAACAAACAGGCTTCCAATAACCTAGGTGAGGACATGCGATCCAGACCTGCTAGTTCATGGGAGCATTAGAAAACGAGGAACTGATGCAAATCACAAAGCATTCAGGAAGCTGACTGGAAGCTGAATCTGGGGAAAAGGGTGCTTGAATCCTTTTAGGGGTATAATAGGGAGGGAGTTGCTGCTAGTGAAAGGACTCGTTCACATGGGATGGGAAGTGCATCAAAGTGCTTCCAGTCCAGGGCATGTAAAATTTTTCCAGAGCTTATGGATTGTGGAGCTGAGTTTGGGAGCTAGTGAAGAGATTGCAGGTGAAATATGTTCTCGGAGAGCCCAACGTCTAAGGAATTGTAGTAATCTAAGCAGGTGAGTATCGGTGATTGAAGTCAGTATGGAAGTTGTCAGGGTCTAGGAATAGCTTGAGGTGGAGAAGCTTTAGCTTGAAGAAAGATGCGCAAACTATGGGTTTTGTGGGTCTAGCATTATCCCGATTGGTATGGCATGGCAATCGAATTGAAGGACTGGGAGATTCATATGGTACACAACAGCCCAGGGTCATGGTCCCTGCACGTACCAGGATCAGTCCAGAACGCGGGTTCCCTGTACGTACCAGGATCAGTCCAGACACCTGGGTTGTGACTCCGCACCAGCAGATGGAGACAGAGCAAAACTTGTCGGGCACCCCCACATATAGTAAGGTGCCACCCACAGCTCGTCAGTCTTACTCTGTCTCCAGCAGATGGGGCAGGTCCACCCACAGTCTCTGGTGATCCTGGTTAGTTAGTCAGGAGATATAAAAAAAAAAAAAAAAGTAAAGGGAATTTATTTATAAGGCAGTTGAGGGGTTTTGTTTCGAGAAGATCCCGTCCAGGTCCTGCAAGCCTCCCAGGGGGGTTGAAAGGTTCTGAGGGGACCATCCCCCCCTGGTTGAGGCCGCTGTTGAGGGCTGAGAGCCCGGCCCTTTCTGGCAGCAGCGTCGGGGGTTGAGGAACGAAAATTATCAGGTAAGAAACTAATTTTCCTTTATGTCCCCCTTCCAGCAGATGGAGTCAGAGCAAAAACTGAGAGGGCGGTCCCTCATGACTGGTGCACCCTCTGTAAACCTTCAGTATTTCTCTGACTCCAGCAGATTCGGTGATGATTTTCAAAGGGGGAAAAAATTGGATGTGATCTGCATAAAGCCTTTAGGATAGACCTAGAGTGGAAAGCAAGTGACAGGAATAAGAAATGTTGTAGAAGGCCAATAAGAGCACTGAGCCTTGTGGCATTCCTGCAGTTACAGGGAGCCAATAGGAGGTGTTTGTTACGTTCTGTCAGAGCACGTTCAAACCAGGAAAATACCCTTCCTGCAAGTGCAATCTCAGCTGGGTAAGAAGACTGCTGTGATTGAGAGAGTCAAATGCTGCACTGTCGTCGAGCAGTACCAGAATCAAAGCCACTGGGTATAGAATCCAGACCGGCAAGTAGTAGTGTCTCGGTATTGTGGAGATTCCCTGTACGTACCCGGATCAGTCCAGGACGGCTGGGTTTTGCCTCCCCTGCAGCAGACGGAGACAGAAGAAGACTTTGTGGACTCTGTCCTATACCCCTGAGGTGCCACCCAGTGTCTGCCGGTATTCCTCTGTCTCCAGCAGATGGTGGAGGTGCAACGCCTGGTGTCTCTGGTGGTGCTAAGTTAGAGAGTTGGTTCTTTAGCTTAGTGCTGCTGCTGTTCTTCAGGTTAGGGATCTTGGTAGGGTTCCTTCCATTTGGAAAAAAAAAAAAAGGCAGTGCAGCATTTAGCCTCCCAGGGGGTTGTCAGGTCCTGGTGGGACCATCCCCCCTGGTATTTGAGGCTGCAGAGCAGAGGGTTGGGGACCCTACTTTAAAATTTGTTTTTTGTACTTGCCTGGAGTTAGGGCCTCCGCCGGCTGGGTGTTCGCTCCATTTTCGCTGTTTTTTCGGCCCGGGGGGACCGGGAAATTGCGCCGAACGCCACGGTTCTTTTTTTTGGATACGCAAAAAATCGAGCCCAGGGATTTGCCGCATGGTGCGGCCTACTTACCGGGAAATCGCGCCGAACTATAGGCAAGGATGGACTGATAGGTCTTAAGGTTCTTTGGTGTGTGGACTTTGTCTGTAGAGCGAGCGCTATTTAAAAAACTCAGACATAGGAAGAGCAGATAACAACATTAAAAAGAAGGTGTTTTAAAATAATACATTGGTGGTGTGCAGCATGTACTGGCAGTGAGCCACATGCAAACGCTGGGTTCCATGTAGCATGTGCCCAAGTTTCCAGTGTGTGGTGGATTTTTTTGTGTTTTATATCCAAATACCACTTTGAGAACCATGAGTACCTGAGCATTATGAGAATCCTCTCTATAACACTCATTCTCTCTTGCCCTTCTTACAGGCTGCATAGCCTCCAGACCCGGACAGTGTGGGCGAGCAGACGGCTATATCTTGGAGGGCAAAGAGCTGGAATTCTACCAGAGGAAGATCAAAGCTAAGAAAGGCAAATGAGCAGCAAACTACATCTCTACTGGCAAATAAAACCCGAATCTTCGTAAAAATGGAGAGCGTGTGTTCTTTATAAAGCAGGGTTGGAAGGCCCTCCCTGGCGTCTTGTCTTCCTCCCCTCGCTGCTGCATTACTAGCTGACAGTATTCCTTGTTGTACATAGCAAGGTGGGGCAGCGGTCCTGACCTGCGCTGTGTGAGCATTCGTTTAGTGAGGACCTGCTGCTGTAATGTCTGTCTTTAACTGCACTGATGAGTGACCTCCTGGCCTTCCCCTGACCTGGGGGTCTCATTCCAGTGCAAGAGAAACTCCCTTCCTGCAGAAAGGTCAGGCTTCATTGTAGCCTGTCTCTTCCGATGGCTGGGAACACATGATGTGCTGAGCAGTGCCACTTGTTCACTTCTGCTTTTCACATTTGTCCATTAAGTGAATTTCTCTACTCTTTACTTTGTAAGTGTTGTACAAATGTGCTGAGATTTTATTCTTTTTGGAACATGCAAATGATAAACATGCAGGTATCATATCCTCTTGAGGAGGGGGGAGTACACACACATGAGAGCAGCTAAAGACCATTTCTCTGCCTGAGAGACCCTCTGTATTTGTCTCATATTCTCTTAAATTCTGATGCTGTATCTCTCTGAATCCAGCAGATGGTAGAGATGAAAACCTGCAGTCTAGGGTTTAGTTAAAAAAAAAAAAAAAAGTGTAGTTTAGATTAGCTGAGCTGAGATTTTGTGAGATTGGCCACTGTTGGAAACAGGATACTGGGCTTGATGGACACTTGGTCTGACCCAGTATGGAATGTCTTGTGAGACTGGAAAATTGGGCATCCAAGTGGCAGATGAAATTTAATGTGGACAAGTGCAAGGTGATGCATATAGGGAAAAATAACCCTTGCTGTAGTAACACGATGTTAGGTTCCATATTAGGAGCTACCACCCAGGAAAGAGATCTAGGCGTCATAGTGGATAACACATTGAAATCATCGGCTCAGAATGTTAGGAATTATTAGGCTAGGGATAGTGAATAAAAAGAATGTCCTAATACCTCTGTAGCTCTCGGTGCGACCACATCTTGAGAACCTGGTCCCTTTAATGGTTGGGCCGGATCAGTGTGCAAGTATGCCTCAGTTAAATCCAGAGACGCTGGTAATTCCCTTGTGCACCGAGGCAAGCAGCGAATGCAGGGTTTCCATGTGAAACCGAGGAACCTTCAGAGCCACGTTCATCTTTTTTAAATCGAGGATTGGACAGATCGTGCCCTCTTTCTTGGCTCCCAGTATGCGCAGATGACAAACAGTTTCCCGCACTGCCAGGTTCTTTTCTTCGTAAGTATATGGGGAGACCAGGAACAAATCTCTTAGCGGCCAAACAAATTCTAAAGCATAATCTTGTTTTGGCATGCTTAAGACCCAGTGGTCTAATGTGATCTTGGTCCACTCCTCAAACAGCGCCATCCAGCCCCCTATTGCTGGAACCGAGGAGTGGACCAGCCTCGCATCATTGGGTGGATCTGGCTCCACCTCTACCCTGGGAGGAGCCACCTTCACCCTTGAAAGGATTTGGTTCTAGGACCGTTGTCTTCCTGAGGACTTTTGTGTACTCTCAATGCTCTGAGTGGCCGAAACCGCTGACTCCTTCTGAAGCGGGAATGAAGAGAGCCTTTCCCTTTCAGCTTATCTTCAGGCAACTTATGAACCTTATTCTCTCCGAGAAGCTTGATCATCTCCTCTAAATCTTTACCAAAGAGCAACTTCCCTTTAAAAGGCAAAGCTCCCAACTGAGACTTGGATGAAATGTCGGCCGGCCAATTCCTCAACCAGAGGAGTCTGCGGGCCGAAACCACTGACGTCATAGTCCTTACAAGATCATATAAGGCATCTGTACCATATGCCACTACGGCTTCCAGCTGCGCCACCTGCTTTGTCTCAGATACAGGCAAGGACCTGTCCACTTGCAACTACTGCACCCAGCACAAGCCAGCCTTCAACATAAAACCGCTACATCCAGCAGCCCAAATGCCAAGGGCTGACAAATCAAAAGTCTTTTTGAGGTGCACCTCCAACTTCTTATCTTGAAGGTCCTTCAGAGCCTTAGAACCAGCAACTGGAATGGTCGTCTAAGCAACAGCTGAAACAGATGCATCCACCTTTGGGGGACCTTCAGAAGCTCAAGCATATCCTCTGGCAAAGGATACAACTTATCCATGGCCCTGCTGACATCCCACTCCTAAAACATCATTGCGCTGACTGACGTGAGAAATGGAAAAGACCTCATTGGGCCCCGGAGGCCAACCATGACTGGGTCCACTGCTCCCAATTCCAATTTTTCTCGTGGAATCTTTATACCCAGTTCCTCCAGAACAGTGGGTGTCAGGGGACCCAGCTCCTTGTGGAACAGTCTACTGCCTTGGGATTATCGCCGTATTCAGCTGGATTCTTGAACATCCCCGGATCCGACCCCCCAGAGGGTCTTGCACTCATGGATCGTCCGCTTCAGACGAGCTCTCTGCAGCAGTCATCAGCGTTGGGGCCTCTAGGACTTGCTGGACCCTCATGGCCTGTGCCACCCTGGAAGGCCCGGGTCTCTTTGCCGGCCTCACTGAAGGCCCCTGCTCAGCCCTGCACTGGACTGCGGCTTTCCTGGCCTTATAAGCTTTGTGTAATAATAGAACAAAATATGTAGAAGAGGTATCCAAGTCCTCCTGGGGATCCTCCTCACTTCCTGAAGGAGGCCCATCACTGTCTGGACCTCCCCCGGAGCTCCTCACCACTGGAGATAATGGAGGAGGGAAATCCCCATCGCCCTGCACGGCAGTCCTGAACATGGACAAGATGGCCCCAGTTCCCGTGCTTAGCAGGAAGGGATCATCCGCAGGCCCCCGTGCTGACGAGAGCTTCCCAGGCTCGTGGTGCCTAGCTGATTTAGTCACCAACGCAGAGGCACCAGGAGCATTTATTGTGCGTGAGACTCGCGTATGCGTCTTCACAGGCTGAACCGCACGGCATGAAACCCAGCGGCAGACGGTGACAAAAGAAGAGCTGCCGGAGGAACGGGGAGTAAAAACTGAGCTGCTCAACCGCTTAAGCAGAAGAGCCGAGGTAAAGCATGGCTACTCCTACTCACACACCTGGCCTTTAATTTCTTCCTTTCTTGTACTATAACTTTTTTTTTTTTTTAAGACATTTTAATAGGCAATGAAACAAATTCTTTGCTTGCAGAATGGCCACAAGCTCAGTCCGTCTTTCAGGGTGAGGGAACCGCAACCCTCAGTTTTCTGCCCTGTCCGGCAATGAAGGAACTAACAAACCCCTGGGAGGCAAGCACTCCTGAATCTTACAGTCTCCTTTTTCTTTTTTTTGAAATCTCTGACTGTAGCCTTTACACCTCCACTATCTGCTGGAGCCAGAAATGGTGAGGGACTGCAGGAGCCACCTCCTGTTAAGTGTCAGTAAAGCTTTCTCTGTCTCCATCTGCTGGAGGGAGGCAAAATCCAGGCTTCTGGACTGATCTGGGTACGTACAGGGAACTAAATGTGCACAAGAGTGACAGAGCCATTAATTCATTTTTGTGAGATTGTAAAGGTAGCTTTATTTAACTGTTGATGACATTTAATTATATTATTTTTTAATGAGAGACATTTAGTATTTTATTGAATTTTTTTAAATAAAATCCCAGTTTAAATTTTAAAAAATATTTTTTAAATCAAAACCATCTTTTTTTTTTTTTTTTAAATCATCCACTCTGCCCATAATGGCTCTGAATTCCAGCTGCCTACTGATTTCTTACAGGCTGTACCACATTTTACTAACCCAACTCAAGCATCATCGATGCACTAAGAAAGCTCAGAGTTCTGGTGCTGGTTCCATACATCGTATTGCAAAGAGATTTTTTCAGGACAAATATGGCCACAGGAACTGGACTCTAATCATTTTGTACAAGCAACAGGCCTGATTCAACAACAACTTTCTCTAAAAGCGAAGCTGATTTGAGTCCAAAAGCAGTATTGATGGGATGAAGTTGCTCACCGGAACTTGTGTTCATCAAAGTCCTTTTCTGGTTGCTAGTAAACAGTGCGTCTCTTCAACCCTAATTTTACCATCTGCTGGGACCATAACCAGTGTCTGGTCCACTTGTGAAACAAGGAAATGTATGAAAAATGGGAGCGAACCAGGAAAAATGAAAATCCATAAATGAATGGGCCTGAGTGGGATTCATCCTGGGTTATTGGGGAACTCAGAGAGAGGGACTTAACACTGTTCCTGAACTTAGGGCAAAGATGAAGGGGTGGGAAGTACTGGCCAGGAGTGACTCTTTAGGCATTATGCTCAGTGTTTATATTTTCACTGGAGGCCTCTGTCACTGTGATCACCAAAGGGGACACCTTTGAGCTCTCCCGTTTTTTCTGCTGCTCCGAGGCCTCCAGCCGGTGGGGGATCTTCAGGTGGGTTTGAGGTGTCATGGGCTCGCTGGCCTGGCTCTCTTTTTCATCTTCTGTGTCCTCCTCCTCGATGCGTCCAACTGACTCGGGGTCCTGATCGCTGTAGGAGGAGTTGGGGTTTGGGGAGGGGATGTTATCTCCTCGGAAGCGCAGCAGGTGATGGACCCGCTCACTTTTGCCGAAGTTCTTCAGGCTGATGGCAGGAGAGGCAGCCGCAGTCAGGAAGCGATTCAGCAGTGGAGTATGGATTTTGGGGGTGTTAGGGATAGCGCTGATTTGCTGGTTCTGATCTGGGTCATCACTCATTCTGCAGACGAAAAGAAAAGAAAATTGCATTAGATTTTCCCTTCTGGAATGGAAGCCTCGTCTATAACCTATCCTTCAGTGCCTTTTCTTGCTGCCACGTAAGGGCAGGGTTCTCAGAGTTCTGCGTGGTTATGCAGTACCCTCATACCTGCCGATAGCATGCAGTCAAACCTGAGCACAGCATTTGGGAACATCAAATCAATTGCTATCAGTAGAGAGTGCACTGAGTGCTACTTCTGGACAGCAAGCTGCGGGCTCATGGCTGTGAACAATCTCTTATACTGAATGTAGTTCTCGGGCCATGGGGTATTGCCGTAATGTTGACAAGGGAGGCTTACAGGAGGTAAGGATGTCAGAAGTAGCAGAGGGGGCAGACTTTTTAATAAGAGAAAAAATTGTTATACTGGGGCAGACCAAGGGTCCATCAAAGCCAGCATCCTGTTTCCAACAGTGGCCAAACCAGGAAACAAGTACCCAAATATATAGATCCCATGCTACTAATGCAGGTAATAAGCAGTGGCTATTCCCTGTCGGCATGATTAATAGCAGCTTATGGACAGCTCCAGGAACTTGTCCAAACCTTTTTTTTTAAACAGCTACACTAAATGCCTTTACCACTTTCTCTGGCAATGAATTCCAGAGCTTAATTGTGCATTGAGTGAAAAATAATTTTCTCTGATTTGTTTTAAATGTGCTGCTGGCTAACTTTTTTCTATTATCTGGAAGAGTAAATAACTGATTCCCATTTACCCATTCAAGTCCTTTTATGATGTGGACCTCCATCATATCTCCTCAGCCATCTCTTCTTCGAGCTAAACAGACGCAACCTCTAGCCTTTCCTGATTGGAAAGCTGTTCCATGGCCTTTTCTCATTTTGGTTGCCATTCTAGTAGGCCGTCTAGTTGTACAGTACATGTAATGGGGCAAACCAAGGATTGGATCAGCTGTTCGGGTTGACGTGGGTGAGGTGTCAGCCCTGTCCAAACCCTACAATGCCAGTTTTACACGTGGTAAATGTGCCACGGCGCTATCAACCTCACCGCATGTCGAAGGTGGAACCCAGGAAGGAGGGTTTGAGGGTCTCAGCAGCTGTGGCACTAGTGTAAGGTGGCAAAGCAGTCGATTCGTTCCAGTATTTGTCCTTCGTGGTGGGAGGAAGGTTCTGGTACAGGTCGTCCACAGACAGCAGAGACACCTGAGGGCACAGAGGAGAAACATATTTAAGGCAATAAATTACTTATTTATTTCAACAGTTAGGTGCTGCATCATTAGTAAAATCTACAAAAGTAGTTTAGAAATCAACATACATAAAATCAATGTAAAAACACAACACAAACTAACAGCTACTGTCTAAAACAGCTGCCACCCACCAGTAGTTAGCACAGAAAATAACAACTGCTTCAATTAAGTTCTCTCGGAGACCAGCCATGTTTTAACTTCTTCCTGAAATGCCATATAATATAGTTTAGTTTTGATCTTATAGCACAAGGTAGGTTGTTCCAACGTTGAGAAGCCATTATTGGAAAGTTCTGATCATTACAGCACCTAAGGTACATCTGGTCCAAAACATTGGACGATAGAAAACCCTGAGAAGATCTGATTCTATGTCCAGAAGTCTACCAAGACATTTTCTCCCACAAGTATCTAAGGCCATAGCCCCTCATGATCTGGAGGGTATTTTAAACTCATGATAAGCAGTGTAAAGAGTATAACATGGGGGTCACTCAGACTCTTCTTGACTTTTCCAAGACTAACCAAGTGCCACGTAGCAACAGCTGCAGCCCACGAGTAAGGTTCTTGCGCAGACCTACGTACAAATCGTGGCAGTAATCCAACACAAGAAGTCATCCATGCATAAACCACTATTTTCAATGCCTTTTGGTCCAAAAATGGTCAAAGTTGGTGAACTATTTTAATTTGGAAACAAATGCTTTGTGCTACTGCCCCAATCTGTGATTCCATAAAAAGGCTAGACTCCAAATATAGCCCTAGAATTATTTTTTTATGTTAGGTGATACTGTTATAACATAATCCTCCACAGTGGAAAAAAAAACATTGCAGTAGCATTTCCCACTTAAAGGATCTCTGTCTTACCCTTATTTAAGGCAAATATACTGTCCAGTAGTCAGTCTGCTAAAAGTGTGAGAGAAGAATTTAAAAAAGATATGGCCTCATATCCCAATAAATATACACTAAAAATGGGATGTCAGTATAAATATGTCTGGTAAAGCTCATGAAAAATCCTGTCCAAATGACATATACGAATATTATACGGGGCAAAAGATTGGGGGCTTGAGGAACTCCACATCTCACCATCCTTGGAGAGGAAAAAATCTTCCCAATTCGAATTACCTAGGACCAATCAGTTAAAAAGGAGACAATCCACTGATGGACTTTTGACTCTAATCCCAAGGTCCTGACACCTCTGAATCAGCAATTAGTGATCAACTAGATAATGTTTAAACTTTTATTGATCAAATGCTAAATAGAACAGAGAAACCTTTAAAATAGATTGTTTCCTTTGCACTCCAAAGGCCCGATAGCCGATACAAAACCAAACAATCTCCAGATATTTCCTCCCCTTTGCGGTCAACTAGATTAAAAGCACCTGACAAATCAATAAAAACCAACAAAGCAGAGCAATCCCCATCCAATAAACGCATATATCTTTTAAAGAAATAAATATCATCTGCCTACTATCCAACTTCCCATTAGACTATAGGATTATGAAATGATCTTAATTAAGAAAGGTAGATTCATTTTTGGTCTGTATCTTTCCTATTTGGACAGATCCAAAGCATTTTCAAGATAAGCAATTAATGGTGAGGTGTAAGACCATTGGATAATAGCCCTTCCAAAAATGAGGCATACACAATCCTACATGACCAATCCAAACTATCCTCATCAAATATTTAATAAATTGGGTCAAACGGTGCAGGTCTCATGTTAACCAACATCATCTTTAATCCAACACAAATCGAGAATGCAAACTTTCCCATCTCTGCTTTCTACCTTTGTCCAGACATGAGGAAGTCCATATTCAAAAGCATTTAGCCGGCTAACTCAAAATTTCCAATATTTGGACACATATCCTGGTCCATTCTGGCTGGCTAATAAGTTAGGAAGCTAGAATTTAGCCGGATAAGTTATGGGCATTCCAGGGGTGTAATGGAGCAGCTGAGTTAACCGACCAAGTTAGCTGGCTAACCCCGATATTCAGAGTAAGCTGGAAGAATTAGTTGGCTAAGTCTAGTTGGGCCAAAGAGCTATCCTAAAGTTACCCAGATAAAATTAGCCAACTAACTGTAAGGTACACTATACAACTCCAATGTTAGGCAGTTCACTTTTCTATCTAGACTGTGAATATAGACCTCTCCTATAAAGTTATTTTCTCATCACCAAAAAGAAATGATGCAGAAATTGTGCAATCTGGGATGGGCAGCCTGGATGCGACATATGCATTATTTCTGCCTTCCTCTTTATATGTTTCTCTGAACCTATCACTACTCGCTTCACTAGACTGTCCCAGAAAAGATTTTACTAAAGTAGAGTTCCTTAGCAACAGATTTATAGAAAGATTCTTTTCAGTGGTCGATTTCCTATATCTGTTAGCTATCTTTCTCCAACCATGGGACAGCCAAACATCTATCCTAGACTTATCCAGCTAACTAAGCTGCGTAGGGCTGAATATTGGCACTTACCTGGCTACGTAGCCCCTTGGGATTGCCACTGTATGGCCCTTGGACTAGGAGTTAGGGATAGGCAGTGGAGTGAGATTGCTGGAATGGCCTAGCCCCCCAGCCTCTATAAAAGCAGGTTGCATCAGAGATGAGTCTGGCAGTGCAGACTTGGCTTAGAGCGATGAGGAAATAGGAGCTTTTCCAGCCTCATGGATCCGAAGATGGATTTGTTTGGCAGCAGTGTGCTTCGAGCGGGGGTCTCCAGGTCCCACCCCCTCATGGCCTGCAGTCCAGGAGAGATGAGAAAGCCTCTTCCAGTACACAACCTGTCTGAGTTGTCTCCAATGTTGTTCTCTTGGAATTTTTCATGATTTTTGGAGTTTATGCCCCTCACTTATCCGGCTAACCGTTTATAGCCAGCTAAGTGTCAGCTGCTGAGCGCAGCCAAATATTCAGACAGTGTCACTTAGCCAGCTAACTGGTTCTGGATATCGACCTCAGGAAGACCATATTTTTGCTCGTAATTTGTCAGGGCTTATTATGACAAGAACAAAAACAGGAGAAAATCGGTGGAAAAATGTGACTCATTATATTTCTGGGTAAATATCAGAGTTTAGCAGCCAGGAGAATAAAATAATATTGAGCAGCACCATGCCTATCCCTACCCCCATCCCCTTCTTAACATGTCCTTCTCCCCACACCTGAGAATTTCTCTCTTCCCCACCTCCCTATAGCGTTCCTCCTTACTGGTGGTGACTCCAGACTTCTTCAGCAGAATGTGTACTGAGCCTCCCTCACTCTGCAGCACTGCGCTTCTGCCTTTTGTGTGGGGCCAGGGAGCCTGTCGGGAAGGTGCACAGGGCCTGCTTGAAATGCTGCACTGGCAGCACCGAGCAGCAGGCTCCTTGACTGCCTGGAGGAGGTGGGACTTGAAAGGCCATATCAGTGGCATTGGTGGGCAAGCTGCAGGTGCTTTGGCCTGTACTGACTTTCAGCAGTTGCTAAAGGCCTTGAGGCACAGCATCTGCGACTCTGGAGCTGCTCTTTAATCAGCTTAAATTTAAGGTGAAAATCGGTTTTAACATTATCACTTTTGGAAAAATGTGGGAATGTATGGGTGAAAATCAGTTTAAACTGAAAACGAAGGACCCTAGAGTCAAATCAGCAGATCCAGGGAAGCGAGGAATATGCAGCAGTAAACACGTGAAGCCTCCAGCAAGGGGGCTGGAGAATGAAAACCAAGCTCTGGCAGCCTGCTGACTGGAAGCCTGTCCAGATAGGAAACAAGATGGCTGCCAGCAGGAAACGCAGGCCAAGATGCTGGGAGGAAAGACCATCGACTCCGTGAAACCCACAGAGGCCTCTGGCCTGCTGGGACCTCACAGCTCCCTCCCAGTGGAGGTGTTGGAGACAAGGACAGTATTTGAATTCAAGAAAGCACAAGGGATCTTTGGGGGAGAGGTAGGTACTATAGAGCTGAGGAGCAGATGTGGTCTTTATCTGCCGTCATGTTTCTATGAGCTGTTGACTTGGAGATCTGGGTTCCAATCCCACCATTGTGATCTTGCACATATTTAATTTCCTGTACTCACATTGTTATCATGAAGATTAGTCTTGTATTGTGCTCTGAATGTTAGTGGTGCCCCACTGATAAGAAAGATAAAGTGTTGTAGAAGTTGGTTATTTTTGGAAGTAAGATAGATTGTGAGAGGCGCTCAGGGTCAGGAGTCATACCTGCAAGTTCCTGTCTATCAATTTATTAGTTTCAAAATCGTCGTCGTCCTCTCCAAACGGGTTAATGATCTGTTCTGCAACCTGGCAAGAAGAGATAGGGAAAAGATGTTAAGTTTGACGAAGGGTTCTGGCAGAGATTTCAGTCGGAATCCTCAGCATAGATGGAAACGTCAGCAAGATAAGACCAACTAACAATGCCCTGAACTGGCAGCAAATGTACGCATGACACGCCTGAGATCACATAGATAGGCAGCAGACAGAACTCTGAGCCAAGAGCTCCTGAGTTCCAATCCCAGCTTTGTCAGCTATTCCCTGGTCAAGTCACTTTATCTCCCTGTATCTTTAATTCTAATCCCAGGTCTATCACCGACTCTCTGTGTGACCCTGAGCATGTCACTTTAACCCCCTGAGCTTCAATTCTAATCCTGGCTCTGCCCCAACTCTACCTGTGATCCTGGGGAAGTCACTGAGGGCAATTTTTAAAGCCATTTATATGGGTAAAAAAGCATTTTCCCCATGATGAACGGCCATCTGAAATTTCCCTCCCTCAATGTGCTTACAAGTACCTGTGTTGTGGTACAGCTTGCGTATTTTATGCCACATTTAGAGGAGGGTTTGTTGAGGTCAGGGAGGAAAGTGACCTGTGTTGACACTGGTTCAAAGCAAAGGTACATGGGCAGTTTGAAAACTGCTCCCTTTATCTCCCTGTGCCTTAGTTCTAATCCTAGCTCTGCCATTGACATTGTGTGATGTTATGTCCCCAATGTTGCTATCTGCCTAATTGCATCCGCTTAATAGCAATAATGCTGTACAGTCTGTAAGCTCTTTTGGAAAGGGATGAGCACTCCATGAAGTTAGCATGGGGCACATTTAAAACTAATTGGAGAAAGTTCTTTTTTACTCAACGCACGATTAAACTCTGGAATTTGTTGCCAGAGGATGTGGTTAGTGCAGTTAGTATAGCTGTGTTTAAAAAGGATTGGATAAGTTCTTGGAGGAGAAGTCCATTACCTGCTATTAAGTTCACTTAGAGAATAGCCACTGCCATTAGCAATGGTTTCATGGAATAGACTTAGTTTTTGGGTACTTGCCAGGTTCTTATGGCCTGGTTTGGCCTCTGTTGGAAACAGGATGCTGGGCTTGATGGACCCTTGGTCTGACCCAGGATGGCATTTTCTTATGTTCTTATGTTAGTCTGACCCAGTGCATGGAGCTACAGGTCAAGGAAAGTATAGCACAAGATCTTTTATTGGACTAAATACATTTCCTGACCAGCTTTCCGGAGCAAATACTCAGATCCAAGCAAAATCACTATTTACGTGGGGAACCCATTACTAAAGGCCATGAGGGAGAGAGGAAAAGAGGCGGGGGGCTTGCATCTGATAGCTGCAGATACTGAGGGCAAGAAACTAAGGCATTTCAATGAGCTCCAGGGCTTTGGGGAAAAAAGAGATATTTCCCCGGCCTTGTGAAGAGCCAGGGACGGGGGATCCAACATCGGACTAGTTTGGATTATTTAAAGCTGAGTACTCATTGATGGAGGCAGAAAAATTACCTGCAGAGACAATAGGTGGAAAAATGCGGATCATTTTCAAGGGGGGCCACAATCAAAGCTAAACTACTGCTTTCGAATAAATTAACAAAGAGTTTTGCACTAACCTCTATGCATTTCTCTCCTTGCGTCATTAAATATTTGCTAGCTTAGCTCTGTTTCTTGGTATCCTAAATGCAGATGCATTCAGCAACTCAAGCAGAAATCTATAGCATAGAATATGCTCTTGCCAGAATCTCTCTGATTTTAAACTGGGAGGCTGTAAATCTTCTGAATCTGATTTGGCACTTAAACTCTACGTTCACTCTACGTTTCTTGAGAATTCGGATGTGATAGATCAGGTTAAGAAGGAAATTGTGCACTATTTTCTTGTGTAGCTCTTAGGGGAATAATTATAAGCTTTAGTGGTGGAACAAATAACTCCAGAAGCAGGACTATTTGCCCGTAACTTTACTCATATTATTTAATTGCATAACCCCTTTTTTTATAACGTGCATGTTAATGAGCTCATTGAAATCCGCAGGGTGCCAGGGCTGAAAAAATAGGAGGTATTTCAGATACCTCGTGTTAACCTTATCTTAGACCAGCCTAGCATGGCTTAGTGAATGAGCACCATAGATTGTGAACCCTCTGGGGATAAGGAAATGCCTGAATGTAATGTACTTTGAAATGCCTTGAAGGAAGATATGAGTGGAGTGGAGCACATTAATAAGAAACAGTTATCTACCTTATTGTCCAGTTCTAGCACGAGAAGATATTCCATGAAAGTGAGTAGTAGCAGATTTCAAAACAATTTTCCTGTCACAATGAACAACTAAGCAGTGGAATTAGCTGCCAGAGGATGCGCTGAAGACTAGTAGAAGGGCTGAGTTTGAAACCGGTTTTGAGCAAGTTTCTGGAGCATGATCCAGCAATAGTTATTAAGCAGATTCACGTGGGCGGCGTAAGCAGCAAGGAACGGGCTTTCCTTTGCAGGCTCTGAGCCAGACTGAGATGGATGGGCCATTGCTCTGTCTCAGAGACGTGTACAGCACTGCGTAGACCGATCACTTGCTGCTCCTCTCTGAAGCTGGCCCTGCCTCCCTCCCTCCATGCAATGAATGTTTCCCCAGTGCCTGTGCCCTGTCAGCTCACTTGCAATGTCAGAGGCCAGAGGAGTAAAGGGCCTTCTCACCTTCAGCCAACCTGAGTAAAAGAAGAACTGCAGCAGGGTGAAGATGGGAACGTACATGTCCAGATCGTGGCCCTTGTAGCCCTGCTTCGGATCCAGGAACTGACGGCCAATCAGACAGAAGGCAAAGAAGGAATACACAGCAATAGTGACTACCTGGTGAAAGAGAAGCATAGGCGAGAGCCTCTTACTGTGTACATTACGTTTCATTTATTAGTATTTCTCAATCAAAATCCAGACGGTAATTTCATAGTTGCAGACACCGCACATGGTTTGGGGGTGTGCCGGTTTCCATTCTCTGGGATAAAGCTGTAAGCACCGGCGGATGATTTAGCTGGGTGTATAAGGAACTTTGCTCAGCAACGAGTCTCCGGTACCTGCAGTGCAGGCTACTCCTGCGTCTCCTTACACCTCATCCAGCCTGCTCGTCCTGTCTCTCGTCCAGTGTCATCTACCCTTAGCCTGCCTTCTGGATCTTGCCTGGACCTGACCTCTTGCTTGCACCTGACCACATCTGTCCGCAGCCTGCCCTGACCTTGGCCTGCCTTTGACTCCTCAAGCCTACCGCCTGCCGTAACTCCGATGTGCCCTTGGACGTTTGCTTACCTGACCGCCAAAACCGAAGGACTCAACCTGTAGAGGAGGCAGCTGGTATAGGTGAATCTCCAGTCTGTCCCACCTCGGGGCGTATTCACCAGCTGCTGGCATAGGCCTCGAAGATTCACCTACAAGGCTGCGTCAACTATGCCACAGCAACGAGGGCTCACACCCATGCCACCAATCACATATATGTTATGCATTCTGCGGTAGATTTTATAAATCTGCGCCCACATGTACTTTTGTTCGCGCACCAGGCGCAAACAAGAGTACGCGGGATTTTAATGGATACGCGTGTAACCGCGCGTATCCATTAAAATCCGGTGTCGGCGCGCAGCCTGCCTCCGTTCCCTCTGAGGCCGCTCCGAAATCGGAGCGGCCTTGGAGGGAACTTTCCTTCCGCCTCCCCCCACCTTCCCTTCCCCTACGTAGCCCACCCTCCAGCCCTATCTAAACCCCCCTCCTCTTGTTGTACAAGTTACGCCTGCCCAAAGCAGGCGTAACTTGCGCGGGCCGGCCGCCGGCGCGCGATCCCCAGGCCCGTAAGCCATTTCGAAGGCCTCAGCCACACCCCTGAAATGCCCCCGGGCTGGAACCATGCCCGCAGCCACGCCCCCAAATGACGCGCCACCGCAACACCCCCCCCCCCCCCCCCCCCCCCAGGAAAGCCCCGGGACTTACGTTTATCCCGGGGCTTGCGCGCGCCGCTGAGCCTACTCAAGATAGGCTTGGTGGACGCAGGGGGAACGCGCATATCCCTTTGAAAATCTGGCCCTCTGTGCTGCATTTTTTATGTCAATGATTTGCAAGTCTAAATTTGCTATGTACTGATTATTTGCCTGACAATGTTTAAAAGTTATTGGGGTTTTTTTAAACTGAACACTTAATTTCAGCGCAGTTTTACTATACACCTTATTACATCGGCCTCTTAGGTTGTAAAGCCCCGTCTGGGGCATGGAAATACCAATAGTACCTGAATGTAACTCTCCTTGAACTCCCAACGAAACAGCGAGAGCTAAATCCAAAATAATAACGAATGGGAATGAAAATGTGCACTGTCCCACTCTTACCTCAAGGTGTCACTCTTCACCCACACAGATTCGCTGCAAATTAAAACTAGCCAAGAAAACCAGAATATGGAAACATGCTGCCATCATTACAAAATGACACAGATCACCCAATAAGTTGCTTAGGGCAATAACTGCCCCTCCGTGTAGGTTACACCATGTCGTTTTGTTAAGGGCAGTAACTGCCGCCCCCCCGTGTTTCTGTTAAGGGCAGTAACTGCCGCTCCCTGCAGGTTACCCCCATGTTTCTGTTAAGGGCAGTAACTGCCGCTCCGTGCAGGTTACCCCCATGTTTCTGTTAAGGGTAATAACTGCCGCTCCGTGCAGGTTACCCCCATGTTTCTGTTAAGGGCAGTAACTGCCGCTCCGTGCAGGTTACCCCCATGTTTCTGTTAAGGGCAGTAACTGCCGCTCTGTGCAGGTTACCCCCATGTTTCTGTTAAGGGCAGTAACTGCCGCTCCGTGCAGGTTACCTCCATGTTTCTGTTAAGGGCAGTAACTGCCGCTCCGTGCAGGTTACCTCCATGTTTTTGTTAAGGGCAGTAACTGCCGCTCCGTGCAGGTTACCCCCATGTTTCTGTTAAGGGTAGTAACTGCCGCTCCCTGCAGGTTACCCCCATGTTACTGTTAAGGGTAGTAACTGGCGCTCCGTGCAAGTTGCCCCCATGTTTCTGTTAAGGGCAGTAACTGCTGCTCTGTGCAGGTTACCCCCATGTTTCTGTTAAGGGCAGTAACTGCCGCTCCGTGCAGGTTACCCCCATGTTTCTGTTAAGGGTAGTAACTGCCACTCCCTGCAGGTTACCCCCATGTTACTGTTAAGGTCAGTAACTGCCGCTCCGTGCAGGTTACCCCCATGTTACTGTTAAGGGTAGTAACTGCTGCACCATGCAGGTTACCCCCATGTCTTCTGTTAAGGGTAGTAACTGCCGCTCCGTGCAGGTTATCCCCATGTTACTGTTAAGGGTAGTAACTGGCACTCCGTGCAAGTTGCCCCCATGTTTCTGTTAAGGGCAGTAACTGCTGCTCTGTGCAGGTTACCCCCATGTTTCTGTTAAGGGTAGTAACTGCCGCTCTTTGCAGGTTACCCCCATGTTTCTGTTAAGGGCAGTAACTGCCGCTCCGTGCACGTTACCCCATATCTTTTTGTTAAAGGTAGCACTGTCCCTCCCTGCAGGTTACCCCCCATGTGGAAATGTTAACTGTAGGTATATTTAATTTCTTCATTTCCATCCTGTAGAGAGAGTGGAGATCAGGCCATAGGAAATATGTTCCATAGCAATTTCATCCTCTCTTGCCAGGGTGGAATGAGAAATGTCCTTCTCCGTATTCCTCACCTATCTTTCTGTAATCAGCATAAAAGCCAAGCCAGGGGTCCACCCTGCTGAAGGTGAGCTCCGACGAATCCTCCTCCCACAGCACTAAATCAGGATCAGTTGCTTTCCAGCTCCAAAAAACCTGTCCAGGATAAAGTCCCATGAAATTCACATGGGCTGGGGGAAGAGGGGGGTGTAGGCTCCAGCCCTGCTGAGTTCCAGCTCTCTTCCATCTGGATTCACTGGGGAGAGGGGATGGAGAGTCCCTGGTGCATGCATCCAGGTGTTTCTGGGGGCTGCACTCACCTGTGTGTAGACCAGCGGGATGCTGATCCAGTCGTAGTGAAACAGCATGCTGCACTTGGCCCGATAGTTGTTCAGCTCCTGCCAGCAAGAGAAACACATGCAAACCTCAGAGGCCCATCAGCAAATGGACAGAAACAGAAGGAGAGGAGAGAGAAAAACTGCCCAGGTACTCTGGAGCTCAGTGGTGCCCAACCCAGGCCTGGCCAGGTTTTCGGGGCAGCCGCAGTGAATGTGCATGCTAGGCGGGCCTCCACTGCTCCAGCTTTCTCCTCCACCAAGAAGCCCATGCATTCTGGAATTTCACTACCATGTCTCGCCGGCACCCAAAAATGACCTCGAAAATAAAATCAAGGTGAGCGGGTATCAAATAGCATGAGAACTTAATCCACCACAACCTTATAATAGTAAAGAATAATAATCTTTTTAAGTATTTTAGACCATCATGCTAGGCGTCATCAAAGTGATGGTTTTAAACCGTACACAAAGACCGATGATTAGACATAATCATCAACTGCTAAGAAAAATGTATATTTTTGTAAACCGTTAGGATGGCTCTACCAAATGACGGTATATAAAACTCAACAAATAAATAAGGCAGAAATCCAGCACAAGTGTCCAAGTCTATTATCAGTATCCCAGTGGTGATCTTCCTTTCATTTGTTTTTTATTATATGTATTTAAAATAATTCTCATTATTCAAAAGAAGGTAAAAGCAACACTTATCTCATGTACATCCAGTTGTATCAATGAAACGCCAAGTTTGTATGAAAATCTCTCGGTGAACGCCCATCTTCTTCAAGCCCCGACACGGGTCCATGTTTCGAACCAAAGGTTCTTCATCAGGGTGAGACTTCATTAAACATTTTCGATATGGTATCACGGCGACAGACCAGTTTAATGAAGTCGCACCCTGCCCACTCCAGAAGTAAAACAAAGGGCCACATGCACATCTGCCCTCCCCCCATGACTCCAGTTCACCCACCCTACATCAACCATTATGCCTCTGCACTCTATAACCTCCTGCTCCAGCATCCCCTACCTCCGGCCACGACTGAGGTCTGGCACCGCTTAATCCCCTCCGGCCACGGCTGAGGTCTGGCACCGCTTAATCCCCTCCCCTCCTACCTCCGGCCACGGCTGAGGTCTGGCACCGCTTAATCCCCTCCACTCCTACCTCCGGCCACGGCTGAGGTCTGGCACCGCTTAATCCCCTCCACTCCTACCTCCGGCCACGGCTGAGGTCTGGCACCGCTTAATCCCCTCCCCTCCGGCCACGGCTGAGGTCTGGCACTGCTTAATCCCCTCCCCTCCGGCCACGGCTGAGGTCTGGCACCGCTTAATCCCCTCCCCTCCTACCTCCGGCCACGGCTGAGGTCTGGCACCGCTTAATCCCCTCCTACCTCCGGCCACGGCTGAGGTCTGGCACCGCTTAATCCCCTCCCCTCCTACCTCCGGCCACGGCTGAGGTCTGGCACCGCTTAATCCCCTCCTACCTCCGGCCACGGCTGAGGTCTGGCACCGCTTAATCCCCTCCCCTCCTACCTCCGGCCACGGCTGAGGTCTGGCACCGCTTAATCCCCTCCCCTCCTACCTCCGGCCACGGCTGAGGTCTGGCACCGCTTAATCCCCTCCCCTCCTACCTCCGGCCACGGCTGAGGTCTGGTACCGCTTAATCCCCTCCCCTCCTACCTCCGGCCACGGCTGAGGTCTGGCACCGCTTAATCCCCTCCCCTCCTACCTCCGGCCACGGCTGAGGTCTGGCACCGCTTAATCCCCTCCCATCCTACCTCCGGCCACGGCTGAGGTCTGGCACCGCTTAATCCCCTCCCCTCCTACCTCCGGCCACGGCTGAGGTCTGGCACCGCGTAACCCCCTCCTACCTCCGGCCACGGCTGAGGTCTGGCACTGCTTAATCCCCTCCCATCCTACCTCCGGCCACGGCTGAGGTCTGGCACTGCTTAATCCCCTCCGGCCACGGCTGAGGTCTGGCACCGCTTAATCCCCTCCCCTCCTACCACGGCTGAGGTCTGGCACTGCAGGGGCTGTGAGGCAGCACAGGCTCATGGTTCCTTGTTGGCTCTTTCTTCCCTGTGGGCTCTCGGCTCAGAGTGGAAATCCAGGGATCACGAGCCTCTGTTCTCTCCTAGCCTTGCACTGCCAGACTGCAGCTTGGGAGGGTGGCAGAGGGGAGGATGTCTCCTAGTTGTACAAACTGCCTTAAACAAGGCCTCTCCCATCCCTTTATCATTTATACACCTTTCTGAGTTGTGGCATGGAAATGCTTTAAATAAATAAAAAAAACCAGAAAGAAGGAACATAGAAATAAGCAGATACCTTTATTTTGTTACGATACAGTACATCTTAAAATAAATGAACTGTACAGTCCAACACTTCCGTCACTGCACTAAAACTGTCTACACATTCAAAAGAGCTCGGGTCCCGATTCCTAGCAGGAGCAGCGAGGCTGGGATGAAGGGAGGGCTCCTGAGGATCCTTCTGCCCCATCCCCCGCCACCTCCATGCGCAGGCTTCAAGGTTAGTGTAGCGCTGGGGTGGACACAAGCATCGGCACAGCGTTAGTAGTGAGGCCCAGTCAGTGCAGTGTCTTCTGGACAACGTCATGAAGGCTGTTACTTCCCAGAGAAGAAAATAGATTATGCCCAGCAACAAAGTCGTTACTTCATGACCATTTAGCATGGAACAGGGAGCATGCCCTTCCAGCATGCTAACAAGCCACATGATCAACTCAAGCAAGAGATGTTTCTCCCACCTATGTATGGAGAGTCCTCTATCCCCTCTTTCCTGCAAGCAAATACCAGTTACTGATCCAACTACTGAACCAGTTATTGATCCAACAACTGAACCAGTTATTGATCCAACTGCTGATCCAGCTACTGATCCAACTACTGAACCAGTTATTGATCCAACTACTGAACCAGCTACAGATCCAACTACTGAACCAACCACTGATCCAACTACTGAACCAGCTACTGATCCAACTACTGATCCAGCTACTGAACCAGCTACTGATCCAACTACTGATCCAGCTACTGATCCAACTACTGAACCAGCTACTGATTTAAATTCTGATCCAACTACTGAACCAGCTACTGATCCAACTACTGAACCAGCTAATGATCCAACTACTGATCCATCTACTGATCCAACTACTGAACCAGATACTGATCCAACTACTGAACCAGCTATTGATCCAGCTACTGATCCAGCTACTGATCCAGCTACTGATCCAACTACTGATCCAGCTATTGATCCGACTACTGATCCAACTACTGAACCAGCTATTGATCCGACTACTGAACCAACTACTGATCCAGCTACTGACCCAGCTACTGATCCAACTACTGAACCAGCTACTAAGTCCAACTACTGAACCAGCTACTGATCCAAGTACTGATCCAGCTACTGAACCAACTACTTATCCAACTACTGAACCAGCTACTGATCCAACTACTGAACCAATTATTGATCCAACTACTGAACCAACTACTGAACCAGCTACTGATCCAGCTACTGATCCAACTACTGAACCAGCTACTGATCCAACTACTGATCTAACTACTGATTCAACTACTGAACCAGCTACTGATCCAACTACTGAACCAACTACTGATCAGCTACTGATCCAGCTACTGATCCATCTACTGATCCAGCTACTGATCCAGCTACTGAACCAGCTACTGATCCAACTACTGATCCAACTACTGATCCAACTACTGAACCAGCTACTGATCCAACTACTGATCCATCTACTGATCCAGCTACTGGACCAGCTACTGATCCAACTACTGAACCAGCTACTGATCCGACTACTGAACCAGCTATTGATCCGACTACTGATCCAGCTACTGATCCGACTACTGACCCAGTTACTGACCCAGCTACTGATCCAACTACTGATCCAACTACTGATCCAGCTACTAAGTCCAACTACTGATCCAACTACTGATCCAGCTACTGAACCAACTACGGAACCAGCTAATGATCCAGCTACTAATCCAACTACTGAACCAGCTACTGATCCAGTTATTGATCCAACTACTGATCCAGTTATTGATCCAACTACTGCTCCAACTACTAAACCAGCTCCGGTCTCTACTGACAAGTGCAACTATAATTGTAAAGGGAGAAAACTTCAGATCTACACATATAAAGATCATATATGGAATTCTACCCATCTATGTGCAAGGACTATAAAGACATCAGCAAAGCCAAGAAACAACAACACAGAACAGCAGCAGCATCTGGAACAGCAAAAGACCAGGCCTGAGCACTGGTAGTCTTGTTTCCTTTCCTTCTGGCCAAAGTAGTGTTATGATAACGTGTGTTTTGTGGATCCTTGGGTGCTGTGGAGATGACCATGCCCACGGGGAGGAGCCCCGTGAGGAGTCACAGTACTGGGCTAGACTTGTACACACAAAACACAGTAAAGTTCTTTATTTAGACAGCTTGAAGAGAGCCACCAGAGGTGGTAGTAGTGAGGCAGTCTGTGGTTGTATTCTCAGAGACCTCGGCAGAGGGAGCTCTTCTCTCCTAGATGACGTCAAGAGGTTCCACAGCAGGTCTCCCAACGAGGAGATACTGTGGATGAGATAGACTGAGAGTTAGAGTACTCACTAGGTGTTAGCTGTTGTTATGTGATTCCACCAGGTATGTTGTAGAAGGTACAGGCACCGAGGCAGGAAGAGCAGGCCCTCGAGGAGTGAGTACCTGTTCCCTGTAAGGCACCTGAAATAAAGCAAAGGGCCCCCGAGGACCAGGTACCCAGGTTAGTGATTACCCCGAAGGGCAGAGAGAGAGAGCTTCCAGCGGCAGCGCGGAAGCGGCAGAGTAGCATAGACGAGAACAAATTCGAGTTCTTGCTAACTCAATGAGCTAGCAAATGAGTGAAGGTAATATACCCAGATGGCGAGACATCAGCATGAGGGAACGCCCTCAAGGTTCGCACCAAGGGTGATACAAAGACGTGGGTTGCGCGCGCGCACGCACCCTAGTAGGTACCTGGGAGGAGCAATGGCGGGAGACTGCACCATAGCCGTTCTGGGGACACCCAGCTTGTCGACGCTGCGGTAGCCATCTTTCCCGGTAAGCAGGAGGAGCCAAGAATGAGGTGAGGCAAGTGGGGCGAAGCCGTCGAAGACCAACGGACGCAACAGTACCCCCCTTCAAAGGGCGTCCACGCTGCTTCCTACCAGGTCTTGGTTTTTGAGGATGCAAGTGATGAAAGTCCTGTAGCATCTCTTTATCCAGGATATTAGACATTGGTGTCCAAGAGTTTTCTTCAGGGCCATACCCTTCCCATGACAGAAGGTATTCCCATACTCTGCCTCGTCTTCTTACATCGAGAACTGCATCTACTTTGTATTCGATGTCTTCTTCTGCATCTATAGGTGTAGCTACTGGTACCTTGTTGGAGAACTCACTAAGGATCAATGGCTTCAACAGTGAGACGTGGAATGCATTGTGGATCTTTAAAGTAGATGGTAGCTTCAGACTGTAAGTGAGATTGCCCAGTTGTCGGAGAATAGGAAATGGTCCAACGAAGCGAGGAGTGAAGCGAGTTGAAGGCAGTTTAAGTCTTAAGTGCTTCGTGGAAAGCCAGACTTTATCACCAGGCTTGAAGTCTGGAGCCTTGCAGTGATGAGCATCGTATCCTTTCTTTGCCCTGGCATCACTGGGGTAGTAGGCATACAGGGTAACGGAACTACCTCCTTCAAGCATTTATCATGGCAGTCTGGGCCCCATCTAGACAGTTCCAGTGTAGCCCAATTGAATTGAGGCATATGCTGCTGCAGCCAAGGTAACCCCAGTATTATAGGGTGCATGGCCTTCTCTAAAACAAAGAAGGAGATGGTCTCAGAATGGAAGGCACCGGTCCGTAGACACACTGGTTCGGTGCATAGTGTTACTTCATCTGGTAAGGGCTCTCCATGGATGGACGAAAGAAGTAGTGGAGGCTTCATAGTGGAAGTGGGGATCCATAGATGGTCCACTAATCGTTGTAGAATGAAATTGCCTCCTGCCCTGGAGTCCACTAGGGCAAGAGTCTGGTACTCTAAAGGTCCGCAGATCAAGGATACAGGAAGAGAAAGCAGAGGAGAAGGAGTGGTGAGACCTAAGAAGAGTCCTCCTGCAGGACTTAGGTCTGCCAGTTTCCTGGACATATAGGGCAATTTTGGACAGCATAACCAGCTTGTCCACAGTACAAACACAGCCCCAATTTCTTCCGTGTTATCTCTTTTGAGGTCAGATGGCTGCGGCCTAACTGCATAGGTTCTTCTTCTCCGGCTGCTGGGACCGGAGGAGCAGGCCTGGGTGTGGACTTAACTCGAACCTCGCTCAAAAAGGGTCTCCTGGGAGTCTTGGTCTCTTGAACCTTGTCGCAAAGTCGGCGATCGATTCTTGTTGCCAATTTCACTAGTTCAGCCAAGGTCTCAGGCATCTCGCGAGCGGTGAGTTTGTCTTTCAGATGAGAGTTCAGTCATTCAAAGAAGAGGATCTTCAGGCATCTCGGGTCCCAGGATAATTCAGATGCCAGTGTCTTAAATTCGATAGCGAAGTCAGCTAGTGGTTTGTTCCATTGCTTCAGGTGAACCAAAGAAGATCCTGCAATGGTATACCGGGCAGGATCGTCGAAAACTGACTTAAACAGTTCAAGAAATCCTTCAAGGTCATGAAGGATTGGATCCTCGCGCTCCCACAGTGAAGAGGCCCAAGACAATGCTCGTCCGTCTAGATATGATAGAATGTAGGTATTTTTGGCATAGGCTGTGGGAAAGTGTCCAGGTTGTACTGCAAAGTGCATGCAGCACTGGTTAATGAAGTCTCTGCATCTCCATACTTCTCCCGAAAAGATGGTGGGAGCTGCTAGAGGCACCGTAGTCTTGACCGTCACCTCAGACGGTTTAGCTTCTTTACCTGAGGTGGAAGGCGAGTTCATCTGTGTGTGTAGTAGATTAAATGCAGCGGTCAGTCCTTCCAGCGCAGTCTGCTGTTCAGAGATCCCCTGGGCCAGGCCTGGAATGGCCTGCAACGCAGTGAGCTGAGCCAGATCCATGGAGTTAGCAATCTGTTATGATAACGTGTGTTTTGTGGATCCTTGGGTGCTGTGGAGATGACCACGCCCACGGGGAGGAGCCCCGTGAGGAGCCACAGCACTGGACTAGACTTGTACACACAAAACACAGTAAAGTTCTTTATTTAGACAGCTTGAAGAGAGCCACCAGGTGGCAGTAGTGAGATAGTCAGTAGTTGCAGTCTCAGGGACCTCGGCAGAGGGAGCCCTTCTCTCCTTGATGACGTCAGGAGGTTCTGCAGCAGGTCTCCCAGCAAGGAGATACTGTGGATGAGATAGACTGAGAGTTAGAGTACTCACTAGGTGTTTGCTGTAGAATGCGATTCCACCAGGTTGTAGAAGAAGGTACAGGTACCGAGGCAGGGAGAGCAGGCCCTCGAGGAGTGAGTACCTGATCCCTGTAAGGCACCTGAAAGAAAGCAGTGGGCCCTTGAGGAATGGGTACCCAGGTTAGCGATTACCCCGAAGGGCAGAGAGAGCGAGCTTCCTGCGGCAGCATAGAAGTGGCAGAGTAGCGTAGACAGGAACGGATTTGAGTCCTTGCTAACTCAACGAGCTAGCAAATCTGTGAAGGTAATATACTTGGATGGCATGACATCAGCATGAGGGAACGTCCTCGAGGTTCGTGCCAAGGGTGGTACAAAGACATGGGTTGTGCGCGCGCACCTAGTAGGTACCTGGGAGGAGCAATGGCGGGAGGCTGACCATAGCCGTTCCGGGGACGCCAGAGAGGTTGGCTTGTCGATGCTGCGGTAGCCATCTTTCCCAGGTAAGCGGGAGGAGCCGAGAATAAGGTGAGGCAAGCGGGGCGAAGCTGTCGAAGACCGACGGACGCAACAAGTAGAGAACCAGATGACTTGGGTGAGAGAATATCCTATTCATTCTGCTAGCTAGATATAGAAAGACATTTCTGTGTTGAACTGCCTTTACCCTAGGTTCTAAGTTTGTGCTTTGTCTATATACAGGATTATAATAAATATTATATTACCACTGGCCAGCCTCTCCTGCCTCTATATTCCCACACTTGCTTCTTGGTAATCGCACGACGGGTTCTAACAGAGGTTCCTTCCCAAGGGTGGGAGAAGAAAAGGGTCCCACTTCCTATGGCACTGACCGCCAACGGTTCTTAATGGGTGAGCGGGATGTACCAGGTCCTCAGTCTTCTAAATGAAAAACAATCCATTCACACTCCCACTGTGCAGGCTGACAGACTCCATTACTCAGCACTAGCTCAGTTGCATGCTGGTTGCTTGGATCGCCTTGCATGAGAGCAGTATCTGTTTTATACCCTGGAAACCCATGGAAACTGGTCTCAGCGATCCGAACCAAGATCATTAATAGAAAGGATGGATAAAATACAGAGAGGGAGCATTCAGCAGAGCCCCAGGAGGGGACACACTCAGACCAGTCTATATATCTACTAAGGGTAATGCATCACAACGAGCAAGCAGTGTTTCAAGACCTTCCTTTGTATGGTGATACTCACATCCATGAGGAGTCGCTGGGCAACATCGTCCCGGATACGTCCATCCCTCCGGGCCTGAGCTGCTAGGTTGGTGAACCAGACACAGGGGATCCAGTACTTGTTAAAATCTGAATATAGGCCTTCAAATTTCTTCAGTTCATCCCGGGTCATGAACCCTGCAGAAAAAAGGGGAGATCTTTATCAGAGTTAGAGACAGAGACAGAGAGAGCTAGAGAGGGCCTCCCTTTATCAGTGTTAGAGAGACAGCTAGAGAGGGCCTCTCTTTATCAGAGTTGGAGACAGAAAAAGCTAGAGAGTTCCTCCCTATATCAGTGTTAGAGACAGAGAGAGTTAGAAAGGGCCTCCCTTTATCAGAGTTAGAGACAGAGAGAGTTAGAGAGTGCCTCCCTATATCAGTGTTAGAGAGTTAGAAAGGGCCTCCCTTTATCAGTGTTAAAGGCAGAGAGAGTTAGAGAGTGCCTCCCTATATCAGTGTTAGAGAGAGAGTTAGAAAGGGCCTCCCTTTATCAGTGTTAAAGGCAGAGAGAGTTAGAGAGTGCCTCCCTATATCAGTGTTAGAGAGTTAGAAAGGGCCTCCCTTTATCAGTGTTAAAGGCAGAGAGAGTTAGAGAGTGCCTCCCTATATCAGTGTTAGAGAGTTAGAAAGGGCCTCCCTTTATCAGTGTTAAAGACAGAGAGAGTTAGAGAGGGCCTCCCTATATCAGTGTTAGAGTTAGAAAGGGCCTCCCTTTATCAGTGTTAAAGACAGAGAGAGTTAGAGAGGGCCTCCCTATATCAGTGTTAGAGAGTTAGAAAGGGCCTCCCTTTATCAGTGTTAAAGGCAGAGAGAGTTAGAGAGTGCCTCCCTATATCAGTGTTAGAGAGAGAGTTAGAAAGGGCCTCCCTTTATCAGTGTTAAAGACAGAGAGAGTTAGAGAGGGCCTCCCTATATCAGTGTTAGAGTTAGAAAGGGCCTCCCTTTATCAGTGTTAAAGACAGAGAGAGTTAGAAAGGGCCTCCCTTTATCAGTGTTAAAGGCAGAGAGAGTTAGAGAGTGCCTCCCTATATCAGTGTTAGAGAGAGAGTTAGAAAGGGCCTCCCTTTATCAGTGTTAAAGGCAGAGAGAGTTAGAGAGTGCCTCCCTATATCAGTGTTAGAGAGAGAGTTAGAAAGGGCCTCCCTTTATCAGTGTTAAAGACAGAGAGAGTTAGAGAGGGCCTCCCTTTATCAGTGTTAAAGACAGAGAGAGAGAGCCTCCCTATATCACAGATCGATACTCTAAAACCGCGGTAGAAACAGTGCGGCAGTGTCAGGCGCACCCTTCCTCCCCGCACGCACAGTTCTCTTCACTAACTCCCCGATACTCTCCTCTAATCGCATGCAAATGCATGCCGCGGCTGTGAAGCGGTAGGGAAGGGTTATGCCCGCGCAACCCATTTTACTGTATAGGCGCTTAATACAGCGCCTATACAGTAACCTGGGTGCGCTGGTGCCTGTCATTTCAAATGTCATTTCAAATGACATTTGAAATGACAGGCACCAGGAAGTGTAAAAAACCAAAATATGTAAAAACCTGAATGTTATAAAAAAAAATAAAAATTTTTAAATACCTGTCACTTTCCGAATCGTGCGGTCATCCAGGCAGTGGCGGGAGCCGGAGGGCCGCGTGGGTCCAGGCGGCCGTGGGCGGGTGAGCGCGTGTTCGATCGAGGCCGCGGGTGGGTGAGCGCGTGTTCGATCGAGGCCGCGGGCGGGTGAGCGGGTGTTCGATCGAGGCCGCGGGCGGGTGGGCGCCTGTTCATCCAGGCGGCGGGGGCGGGTGGGCGCGCGTTGGTTTCAGGCGGGCGGCGGGATCCGGGGGGCGGGTGGGCGCGTGTTCAATCTAGGCCGCGGGCCGGGTCGCACAGGTGCGCATTCATTCAGGCGGAGGGAGCCGGCGGCGAAAGCGGCCTCCGGCAGCCCCCACCGGCAGTGAATGAATGCGCGCCCGTGCGACCCGTGCGATTCGGCGCTCAAGGCGTCACGTCACGCCTTGAGCGCCGAATCACACGGGTCGCACGGGCGCGCATTCATTCACTGCTGGTGGGGGCTGCCGGAGGCCGCTTTCGCCGCCGGCTCCTCCGCCTGGATGAATGCGCGCCTGTGCGACCCGGCCCGCGGTCCAGATTGAACACGCGCCCACCCGGATCCCGCCGCCGCTCGCCTGAAACCAACGCGCGCCCACCCGCCCCCGCCGCCTGGATGAACAGGCGCCCACCCGCCCGCGGCCTCGATCGAACACGCGCTCACCCACCCGTGGCCTCGATCGAACACGCGCTCACCCACCCGCGGCCTCGATCGAACACCCGGCTCCCGCCGCCGGCCGCCTGGACCCACGCAGCCCTCCGGCTCCCGCCGCTGCCTGGATGACTGCACGATTTGGAAAGTGACAGGTATTTAAAATTATTTTTTTTTTTCTGACAGGTTTTTATGTGTCCCACATCATTACATTTTCTCGATCATCTCTGTATCGCTTTTTTTTTTTATTGTTTTTTATTGTGTTTGAGTGTCTTAAGTGGTGTCGATGGGTTTGCTACAAGACTCACAGTCCTAACACCTACTAGGGGGAGGCGGTAAACTAACACGTTAAGGCCGCGGCAAAACAGCGGGTTACTAAGGAGATAATATCAGCGCCCGTTACAGTATCGGAGGGGAATAGCTAATTCCTTCATTATACAGCTAATTCGTTCATTTACACATCATATACATGCTGCGTGCGGAAAGGGTTATGCGTCTATTTTAAGAAGCGCTAAGGACGCGTGAAACTGGAGACTGTATCGCTGGATCGCCTTACTCGTCTGTATTGTGCGCTCCCAGCACGTTACAGACGGGAAATCTTCAACCGCACGTTACTGTATCGACCTGTAAGTAAGTAATCATCCACACAGACAGAGAAGCAGTGACCCAGCCACAGATACACACACACACACACACACACACACAGGGCCTGGACCTCTTCTTCAGCCGCTAGCGGGATGGGGTCCGTTGGCGGCCATCGTGTCTGCCTTCTCTCTTTGGCTGCCAGTGGGATGGTGGCTTCCAATAGGAGATTTTTTTCCAGTGGCGGGGGGTCAGTCGATGCAGCCCCACGGCAGCAAGAGGTGACGTCTGGATAAAGGCGACGCCTGCTGCCCATTGGGGGGGGGGGGGGGGTAGCTGGATGCGATGCAGTTGATCGGATGCAGCAGGGTTTTGGCTTATGCCTGCCCCATCTGATGTTTAAATTTGGGATGCACTTGCCTATGGGCTGGGGATTCACTGAGTCCCGTGAGGGCCCTGAGCCCACGCCTCTGAAAAAGATATAAAGAGAGGGAAAGGAGCAAGAGGTTAGCAGCGAGGTGGGGGCAGTTATCAGCGCCCAGGAAGATCCCTTTAAAAATGGAGGTGGAAGGGCGCAGAAACAGTGCCGGAGCCGAGGTAAGACGGCATTTTGAGAAGACGCTCAGCAGGGGGGGGGCGCGGAAGGCAGTCAGACCCCCTGGATCTCGGTAGCTGACGATATCGTGTAGAAGATGGACAGGGGTGAAGGTTCGATGCCAGGTCTTTTGGGTTTCTCCTCCGCTTTTGATTTGGCGGACCCTAAAGGTTATAGGGTAGCAGGGGAAGGTGTTGGATTGGATTTCCTCCTTCTTGGCAGTTATGAGGAAGGGGGACTGCAGGGTTCCTCAGAGTTCCCCTCGGTCACCCATTTATTTTTTTTTAATATGTTTCCAGAACCATTAGAAAAGTAATTTAATCCCTGGCGTTTGGGGGTTATTTCTGTGCAGCTGAATTTAGCTGTAAGAGGGGAGGAGGCAGTGACTGGGGCTGAATGCAGTCAGGCCCAGTACAGTTCAGAAATAATCCAGAGGACGGAGTAACGAGTGCGGGTGCAAACTTTGCAGATTTACTACGGGTTTTATCTCATTCTGTGTCCATGGGCAAAATGCTCCGTACGTCAGGCCCCCACGAAGACTGTAAGGCAGCAGAAGGTGAACATTTTGAAAGGGGGTGTAGATTTTCTATAGCACTTTCACCTTTTGATCTGGAGCAGGCAGGCCCACCCATCACATGAAGCACATGTGAAATAATCCGATTTTGTTTTGCTTATCATATTTATATTATATTTAAGTGTCAGCAATGTCTAATTTTAGTTATTTGATGTGAAGCGGCTGTAGTTAGCAATGGTTGCTTTTAATTTTCATTTTATGGAAACTCAAGACAGAAGACATTAGTGTTTGGATCATGGGAATTGGGTCCCATGAGAAAGTTTGAAAAGCAGTGTTGCACTCGGCAGGGCCAGCAGAGAGCGCTATAGAGTAACCTCACTTCCCAGCCATGCAGAGAGGGCACCCCTGCAGGGGTCAGTGCCCCTTGGGCAGCTCACACTGACCTTTGACCTCCCAGCTGCGGCTCACCTGCTTCCACCACGTGGTCCATGGTGGGGAAGCGCTTCAGCACCCGGGTGCTGACGGAGCGCAGGATGAGGACGGAGGACAGGTTGGCGTAGCGGATAAGCGTTCGTCGCAGGATGCGCCCCCGCTCGTCTCCCCCATGGACATTGCTGGAGACAACACACATCAGCTGGTCAGGAAGGGGGATGCTTGTATACTGAGCCCACCACCGGTTCACAATCAGAGTGACATAAAATCCTGCAAGAGAAGGAATCGCAGGGCGGGAACAGTCTGAGTGTGCTCATGTTTCTCTCTCTGTCTCTCTCTCTGTGTATGTTTATGTGTTTCTTTCTCTGTGTGTGTGTGTGTGAGACTGTGTCTGTGAGTGTGTGTGTGCATCGGTGTGCCTGTGTGTGGGTACATATGTCACTGTATGTGTGTCACTGTATGTCTCTGTGTGTGTAGGTGTGCGTATTTTTATGTGTTTCTTTTGTGTGTGTGTGTGTGTGTGTGTGTGAGACTGTGTCTGTGAGTGTGTGTGTGCATCGGTGTGCCTGTGTGTGGGTACATATGTCACTGTATGTGTGTCACTGTATGTCTCTGTGTGTGTAGGTGTGTGTATGTTTATGTGTTTCTTTCTGTGTGTGTGTGTGTGTGTGTGTGTGTGTGTGTGTGTGCGTGCATCAGTGTGCCTGTGTGTGTGTACATATGTGACTGTATGTGTGTCAATTTATGTCTCTGTGTGTGTAGGTGTGCATACGTTTGTGTTTCTGTGTGTGTGTGTGTGAGACTGTGAGTGTGGGTGTGTATGCATCGGTGTGCCTGTGTGTGTGTACATATGTGACTGTATGTGTGTCACTGTATGTCTCTGTGTGTGTAGGTGTGCATATGTTTATGTGTTTCTTTCTGTGTGTGTGTGTGTGAGAGAGACTGTGTCTGTGAGTGTGTGTGTGCATCGGTGTGCCTGTGTGTGTGTACAATCACTAATCGCCTTCACTTTCTGGGATGATTTGGTCTCTATCCTTCAAAACGATGGACCTGGGCTCCTTCAAAACGATGAACCTTGGCACCTCCAGTTTTAAACATCTTTAGCTTTAACCCACATTGTTATTATACTATGCACAATAATCTGTATTGCACTATTGTACCATGTGCAATCACTTCCTACATGTTTTTTTCTTATCTGTTCTTTCTTCCAGCGATAAGCTTCCAAGTTTTTTACTCCTTGTTAATTGTAACTTTGCCTTATTCACCTCTATTGTTATTCTCCTCAGTTATTGTCTTAGTTATCCCCTTGTTCTTTGTAAACCGATCCGATATGGTTTTACTATGAAGGTCGGTATAAAAAAGTGTTAAATAAATAAATAAATAAAATATGTCACTGTATGTGTGTCACTGTATGTCTCTGTGTGTGTAGGTGTGCGTATGTTTATGTGTTTCTTTCTCTGTGTGTATGTGAGTCTCTGTGTGTATGTCTCTGACTCTCTGTGGTGTATGTGCTTATGTTTGTGTGTTTCTTTTTCTGTGTGAGTCTGAGTCTCTGTGTGTATGTCTCTGTATGTCTCTCTGTGTGTATGTGCGTACGTTTATGTGTTTCTTTCTCTGTGTGTGTGTGTGAGTCTGTGTGTGTGAGTGTGTATCGGTTTCCCTGTTGCACTCTGTGTATGTACATATTTCACTGTATGCAGGGGTCACACTGATACATGTAAAGCATGAATACAGCACAGACAGCTGAAGAGCGGATCTTCATCAGAGCCCCATGCAGGGGTCACACTGATACAGGTAAAGCATGAATGCAGCACAGAGAGCTGAAGAGAGGATCTTCATCAGAGCCCCATGCAGGGGTCACACTGATACATGTAAAGCATGAATGCAGCACAGAGAGCTGAAGAGCAGATCTTCATCAGAGCCCCATGCAGGGGTCACACTGATACAGGTAAAGCATGAATACAGCACAGAGAGCTGAAGAGCAGATCTTCATCAGAGCCCCATAAAGGGGTCACACTGATGCATGTAAAGCATGAATACAGCACAGAAAGGGACTTAGTGAAAGGGAATCTTAAATATAGGAGTGTGAATGTAAGAAAGGCAGATTGGACAGAAAATTAATGTTTGAAAGATGTCAGAGAGGGCAGCTGAGACTCTGCCCAACTTACCCAGCACAAAGGACATGGGGATGAGATCCGTGGACCTGTTACAGTACAGTGCCACCATTTCATAGAGCCTCCTCTGATCTTCAGTCAAGAAACAACTGTAATAAAACAATTGAGCCATTCATTTTTTTTAATTGCACTGTTTTCTGAGAATATAATAATGATTGCTATGCATTTCAACTACCTTTTGTGTTAATATAATACATCTTTGTATAATTTATTTTTTTCAATAAAGCTTATTATGTTAAAAAAAAAAAAGAAAACAAACAGGTACTGCCTGAGACTCTCCAATAGGAGTAGTCAGGTTTATTCTTAGTAATGCTCTGATGGGAACAGAGCCAGGGATACTCCTGATGATTCTCTGACAGGAGCAGAGCCTGGGATACTCCTGGTGATTCTCTGCCGGGAGCAGAGCCTGGGATACTCCTAGTGATTCTCTGATGGGAGCAGAGCATGGGATACTCCTGATGATTCTCTGACGGGAGCAGAGCCTGGGATACTCCTAGTGATTCTCTGATGGGAGCAGAGCCTGGGATACTCCTGATGATTCTCTGACGGGAGCAGAGCCCGGGATACTCCTGATGATTTTCTGACGGGAGCAGAGCCCGGGATACTCCTGATGATTCTCTGATGGGAGCAGAGCCCGGGATACTCCTGATGATTCTCTGACGGGAGCAGAGCCTGGGATACTCCTGGTGATTCTCTGATGGTAGCACAGCCTAGGATACTCCTAATGATTCTATGACGGGAGCAGAGTCTGGGAGACTCCTGGTGATTCTCTGATAGGAGCAGATCCCGGGATACTCCTGGTGATTCTCTGACGGGAGCAGAGCCCGGGATACTCCTGGTGATTCTCTGATGGGAGCAGAGCCCTGGATACTCCTGGTGATTCTCTGACGGGAGCACAGCCTAGGATACTCCTAATGATTCTCTGACGGGAGCAGAGCCCGGGATACTCCTGTGATTCTCCGATGGGAGTAGAGCCCGGGATACTCCTGGTGATTCTCTGACGGGAGCAGAGCCCGGGATACTCCTGTGATTCTCTGACGGGAGCAGAGCCGGGGATACTCTTGGTAATGCTCTGACAGGAATAGAGCCTGGAATACTTTCAGTGATGCTCTGACAGGAGCAATGCAGGGGAAATGGATGCTGGGAAAGGGGGTAAAGAGGCAGGAGGCAGGATACTGCTGGCAAGGGAATGGGGAGAGCAGAGCCTCAGATAGGTGGAAGTGCAGAAAAGCAGAGACTCAGGGACTGGCTGGGTATTAGGAGGCAATGGGGACAAGGCTTAGGTAGAAATGCAAGTAGGACTTGGGGATTGACTAGGTCGGGAGATTGAGGGCTCAAGGATGGGAAGAGTGGGGACTAAGATTGAGCAGGGACTCGGAGGTCAGTAAGGCTGTGGGGACTAGGTAATTGGGTTGGGGGTAGACGTAGAGTGTGTTAGATGGGTTGTGGGTTGTGACAGGGTGCGGATGTGGTGTTTCCCAGCCGCAGCAGGCCCGCAGCCGGTTTCACTCACGCCTGACGCCCGGGTCCCGGTCCTGGCCCATCTTCCCTGGCAGTGGTTGGCAGCCACCTAAGTACTCGTGCTCCACCTGTGCTCCCAGGCCCCTCCGGTGTTGCTGCGGGCTCCCCACGTGCGTCGCGGGGAGACGCTGCCACCTCTTAGTTTCTGGCCTGTCTGCCTTAGGCGCACACCTTCCCTGGCTTTAAAGGGACCGCGGCGGGAAAGCCTCCTGCAGCACTGGATGATGACGTCACTCAGCCTCCGTATATAAGGCAGTACCTGCCAATTAGAGTTTGCCTTGGCAACAAGTCCCCACGCTTCCTGTCATGTGCTTTGTTGCTGTTTGTCCAGTTCCTGTTCCAGCATTCCTGTATCTGTCCCTTGTTCCATTACCTGTTCCAGTGTTCCAGTACCTGTCCCTTGTTCCAGAACCTGTTCCAGTGTTCCAGTACCTGTCCCTTGTTCCAGAACCTGTTCCAGTGTCCCTATACCTGTCCCTTGTTCCAGAACCTGTTCCAGTGTCCCTGTACCTGTCCCTTGTTCCAGAACCTGTTCCAGCATTCCTGTACCTGTCCCTTGTTCCAGAACCTGTTCCAGCATTCCTGTACCTGTCCCTTGTTCCATTACCTGTTCCAGAATTCCCGTACCTGTCCCTTGTTCCAGAACCTGTTCCAGCATTCCCGTACCTGTCCCTTGTTCCATTACCTGTTCCAGAATTCCCGTACCTGTCCCTTGTTCCAGAACCTGTTCCAGCATTCCTGTACCTGTCCCTTGTTCCATTACCTGTTCCAGAATTCCTGTACCTGTCCCTTGTTCCAGAACCTGTTCCAGCGTTCCAGTACCTGTCCCTTGTTCCATACCTGTTCCAGCACCTGCCCCTTGTTCCATTACCTGTTCCAGCGTTCCAGTACCTGTCCTTTGTTCCATTACCTGTTCCAGCGTCCCTGTACCTGTCCCTTGTTCCATTACCTGTTCCAGCGTTCCTGTATCTGTCCCTTGTTCCATTACCTGTTCCAGCGTTCCTGTACCTGTCCCTTGTTCCATTACCTGTTCCAGCGTCCCTGTATCTGTCCCTTGTTCCATTACCTGTTCCAGCGTTCCAGTACCTGTCCCTTGTTCCATTACCTGTTCCAGCGTTCCTGTATCTGTCCCTTGTTCCATTACCTGTTCCAGCGTTCCTGTACCTGTCCCTTGTTCCATTACCTGTTCCAGCGTTCCTGTACCTGTCCCTTGTTCCATTACCTGTTCCAACGTTCCTGTACCTGTCCCTTGTTCCATTACCTGTTCCAGCGTTCCTGTACCTGTCCCTTGTTCCATTACCTGTTCCAGCGTTCCTGTACCTGTCCCTTGTTCCATTACCTGTTCCAGCGTTCCTGTACCTGTCCCTTGTTCCATTACCTGTTCCAACGTTCCTGTACCTGTCCCTTGTTCCATTACCTGTTCCAGAATTCCTGTACCTGTCCCTTGTTCCAGAACCTGTTCCAGCGTTCCAGTACCTGTCCCTTGTTCCATACCTGTTCCAGCGTTCCAGTACCTGCCCCTTGTTCCATTACCTGTTCCAGCGTTCCAGTACCTGTCCTTTGTTCCATTACCTGTTCCAGCGTCCCTGTACCTGTCCCTTGTTCCATTACCTGTTCCAGCGTTCCAGTACCTGTCCCTTGTTCCATTACCTGTTCCAGCGTCCCTGTATCTGTCCCTTGTTCCATTACCTGTTCCAGCGTTCCAGTACCTGTCCCTTGTTCCATTACCTGTTCCAGCGTTCCAGTACCTGTCCCTTGTTCCATTACCTGTTCCAGCATTCCTGTATCTGTCCCTTGTTCCATTACCTGTTCCAGCGTTCCTGTACCTGTCCCTTGTTCCATTACCTGTTCCAGCGTTCCTGTACCTGTCCCTTGTTCCATTACCTGTTCCAGCGTTCCTGTACCTGTCCCTTGTTCCATTACCTGTTCCAGCATTCCTGTATCTGTCCCTTGTTCCATTACCTGTTCCAGCGTTCCTGTACCTGTCCCTTGTTCCATTACCTGTTCCAGCGTTCCTGTACCTGTCCCTTGTTCCATTACCTGTTCCAGCATTCCTGTACCTGTCCCTTGTTCCATTACCTGTTCCAGCGTTCCTGTACCTGTCCCTTGTTCCATACTTGCTCAAGCATCCCTGTACCTGTCCCTTGTTCCATTACCTGTTCCAATGTTCCTGTACCTGTCCCTTGTTCCAGTTCCTCTTCCAGCTTCCTGCTGCTTCTACCCTTCAGATGGATCTCCCTGGCTTTGACCCTTGCTCTGACTTGACCTTGTCTCCAGCCGCCTGCCCTGACTTCTGCTTGAACCTGACCTTGTCATGAGTCGCCTGTCCTGATCCTTGCTTGGACGTGGTCCTGTCTTAGGCGTTGCCTAAGTTACAGTTCGGACTTAACCTTGTTCTTAACTGTGCTTTCTGCTTCAGTCGGCCTGGACTTTGGAACTCGGCCTCGTCTCCAGCTCTGCCTGACTTGCGATCCAGACTCGCCTCTGCCCCAGTCAGTTCGGCCTTGAATCCTGCCTCTCCCCTGCTTCCTGGCAGCCCGCCTCGAGGGCACCCGCTCCGGGTTCAACCACGTGGAGGCCCACCTAAGTGCAGCCGGCCCCAGTACCCAAGGGCTCAACCTGCGGGGAACGAGGGCTGGTATTGGCGAAGCTCCAGTTGGCCTTGGATCTCAGGCCAAGGATCCACCTCTGCAGCAGCGGAAGGGTGGGAGGGGGGGTTCGTAGGATTCTGAGAGCAGTAGAGTTTGTGTTGCTGGTACCGAGCTGACACTACCATTTGTGAGTTGAGTTGTACTGAGAAACATCCTCTCTGTGGGGGGAGTTTCTGTGGCTGTGGGCATCTCCCTTCCAGACTTCACTGCAATGTAGGAGAATTGATCTCCTGGTAGTATTACTGGGGGGAGGGGTCTGAAACTAACTTACATAGAAAGCCCTTAGGGTGGTGCCTTGTGGGGTCCTGTGTCGCCGGTTTAAAGATGGCGCAGTCTCCCCATCCGAGTTGGTTTAGTGCACACCCCTCCCTCCTAAGCCAGGGTAGGTTGGGCCTGATCTCAGTTTCACAAATGAACTGATTGCGCGCTTCTTAAACCTGGCATCGCGCCAGCGTCATCCTCCTGCTAGAGCTGCTAGGACGTAATATCTTCCAGGTGCCCGATGCGCTTGGGACTCTGATTGCAGCCCTTGCTACGTCAGGCTCTCCTCTCTCTCTCCACAGGATGCACAGAAATGTCGACTTGGATGTCCCCAGTCCATAGCGCGCAACCCTGTGAGTCAGGACCCGGCCACGTGTGCAGTGGTATGGACTGTTTACATACGGGGCGGCCGGAGCAGAGTTCAAATCCAGCCCATGCCACTGGCAATCCCTGTGACCCTGAGCATCATCTGTCTAGGATGTGGGGCTGAACTCACCGGTACGTGAGGCTGAGGAGCGTGTACAGCGAGATAAAGACGAAGAGCTCCTTGTAGAGTAGCTTGTAGATGCTTCCTTTCCATCTGAAGAGCAGCTTGGAGAAGCCCCCAAAGCGAGCATTGGCTACTTTCAGAGTGTACGATACAGTCATGTCCTAGCCTCCAGCAGCTTCCACCTGCTTAAAAGAGGACAGGAGCTTTATGTGGGCAGACTCTGTTACCTCTCTGCCCCCGTCCCCGAGGCTCCACGTCACTGCCATATGACCACTTGGAGACCCCTCACTTCCTGGCGCCTCCTCCACCCATCGGCTCTTCCATAGCTTCAGAGCCCGACTTTGCTGGTCCCAGGTTTCTCTGCCACCACAAAGGCCGTTGCACGTGGATGCTGGCTCTAGGATCCATCCAAAATCCAGGCCCAGCTTTTAAGTGATTAAGATTTACCTCTCCCCCTAGCCCTGCCACTCCCATCGGTATTTACAATTAGCTCACACACACGATCTCTGGTAGCCCAAGGCAAGCGGTGTGCAGCTATTTTCCTGTCCCTCCCCCCGCGAGCTTACCTGAGGCAAAGGAGAGAGAAGGGGGATATGGACGCTGCCTTCCCTGGCTCGCAGCCACTCAGCAGAGAGCGGGTGATTTCGTTTTCCCCTTTCCTGCTAAACCACCTAACTTGTGCTACGACCTGGCTCCTGTTTCTAGCAACTTCCAAAGCGGAGGAAGACACCGAGTGCTGTGAACCTCAGCACCTGAGCGTTTCCTGCAGGCCCAAATCCAATCAGGTCCACAACAGTCAGACACCCACCCTGCTAAGTTTACTGCCCCGAGGAGTGAATTCTCCAAGGACCCGCACGTATTGTAGCAAATCCTTTGGAAAATGACTTCCTTAGGTTGAGGCTACGTCCTGGCCCTTGAAGAGACTGCTCTGGGGGTGAAGTTTCTGAGAGTTCATGAGACAGGCCCCAGGCTGCAGAGGCACCTGGCAAGTTTTGGATGGAATTGAAGTGCCTGTGGGAGAAGGTTGCACTGCTGGGAGGAGCCGGAGTGCCCTCAAGGGACGCCACAGACCACGGGCAGCCTTAGGAGGTGCAGGAGCCTGGGGACTCCGGGGAGACCTTGCTTAAGGCCTGCAGGAGAGCTGGTGATCATTAATTCTGGGAACACTGGAAACCCCAGAACACTGGAAACCCCAGAAACCAAAATGTACTTTGTCTTTGTGTGAGAGCCTCCTTTATCCCAAGGTGTGGGCTGCCTCCGAAGCTGGCGGGGAGCAGTCAAAGAGAGGCTGCAGGTGTGCTTGGGTTCCCCTCACCTGCGTGCCTGGCCCGCGTCACCATTACTTGAGAGAAGCCACAGAGAGACTGGTGCTGCACTCCGAGCACCAGACAGCAAGTTTCCCACAGTTATGAATTAAAAGGCACTGTATGCACAAATCTCAAATTAACGTTCTTAGATGAGACAAGGCTGATGACCTGGGGCTGGGAAGGGGTTGTTTCATTACTAGAGATGCACGATATTTATTTCTTGCACATGGATGATCCTTACAGAGGGAAGCTTAGGATTGCTAACCGGCTCCAGATTTTCAGGAGAGGATGATCCAGTCCTGCTTTTACCCCATTGCATGCAGGGACTTGTAGTTCTGACTTCCCCATTGCAGGTCCTTAGAAAAGCAAAGCTAAAAGTCCCTGCATGCAATGGGTAAAAAGCAGGACTGGATCCACCGTAATGTTACCCCTCCCCCCCTTCAGACAGCCAGAAGATGGGTCTCGATGGGCCCCTGCGCTCTCATCTTCACCAGCTCTGTTATGAAGGGCCCGACCTAAGAAAAACCGTTTTCTACATCCGGCCCTAATTATTTCATCTTAAATAAAATAAGCAGTAGATAATTATTCCATTAAACAGCAGTGGAGTATAAACAGAAGAGCAAACTTGAGTTGGGGCGTAACTACTCCCAGTCAGTCTTGGGGATGGAGATCACCAGACAGCACTAAACTCTCACCTGGTGTTACAGAGCCCCTGCGCCTCCTGCCTCTTGGGGATGAGGATAGGGTTAGGAATGGGGATAGCGACTGACTCAAACTATACTCCAAATCCACCTAACTTTGGAGGTATATTCAATAGTGAAGCCGCCCAATTTAATATAACCCGTTATCTTAAAGTTATCCGGCTAACTATGTCCTCCTACCTTTAGGACAGCTCTTAGGCCTGACCAGACTTAGGGGGTCATTTATCAAAGTGCTATAATAGTGTTTTCGCATGCAAAAAATGCCATTAACACATGCAAAAGCACCATAACACATGATGCGATGCAAATAACAAAGAGGGGAGGATTTGTGGGCTCACAGTTTTGCAAATTCCTATCACACAGCTTTACGCAAATGAAAAAGGTGTAGTTAATTAAAATTCACGTTAAAGCTGTGCGATAGGGCTTTGCAAAACTGTGACCCAGCCCACTTGGCCAAAACTCCCGCCCCAATATCCTCCCATTTTTATTATTTGTATCACACCATGCGTTATGATGCTTTTGCATGCGTTAATGGCGTTTTTTGCATGCAAAAATGCCATTATAGCACTTTGATAAATGACCCCCTTAGCCGGCTAAGTTATTTGACTAACTCTGAATATCGGAGTTAACTCAATGCCTAACTCAATGCCTCTCAGTTAAGCCCCTGGAACGCCCCTAACTTAGCCAGTTACCTTATTAGCTGCTAGAATCCAGCCAGATAAGTGCCCAAATATTCATTTGGCTGGCTAACGTCTGAGTTAACTGGCTAAATGCTTTTGAATATGGACCTCTTATGAATTTTTAATTAGTGGATGTTAATATATTTGTCAGCTGTTTTGAAATATTTATTCTTTTTATTAGTATAGTTTTACTTTTATGATTGGTGTGTTATATTTCTTGATTTTGTTGTTTGTCAGTCATTCTGTGGACCATATATTTATTTATTTATTTATTTATTTACGAATTTTTATATACCGATGCTCATGAAAAATTATATTGCGTCGGTTTACATATAACTGTAGTTGGAAGTACAATAAACAAGGGGACTTTAACCTGGAGAAACAACTCTAGTGAGAGTCACAAACAAGGATCGAGGTGGAGAAAGAATAATAACATTAATAACATTAAGGTAACAACAACAATAACTGTGTTAAATAATGAGGTGAGGTGTAAAGATATATGTGACCTAGGGAAGGGATTCTGCTAGTGTGTAGATTCTGAATAGTCCGTCGTGTTCTGGTTTCAGTAGGAGGTGTATTGGTTTTATAGGATCTGTTGCTTTTGCCTAGGTAGGGTTGTTGCTGTTTGAGTTCTGAGAGTTAGTGGTGTTTTGATACAGCAGATTTGTCTCTTGGGGTAAACTGTATTTTTGACAGGCTGTGATAGCTTTTATTGGACCTATGTAAGTATTATCCAAAAATACTGTTTGTGAGCTATTGAGACAATATAGGACAGGTCTTTAGATGTGAAAGTCTCTGATCTGACATCTGAAAAAGGGACCTATATAGTTTAAAAGTTTTGTACAATATTTTTAGACAGATGTATTTTTATTTTGCAGGTATTATTAGGAAGCCTGGCATGCTCTGTTTTCCTGATAGGTGATGTAGTGGTGTTTAGGGCCAGGTGTAATATTTGCAGTGTTGCCTTTTCACAGATAGGATTGTTACTGTTTGAGTGCTGGCAGTTAGTGCTGTTTTGATATGGGAGGTTTACATAAAATATGACGGCAGAAAAACACCATATGGCCGATCCAATCTGCCCATCCATCAAATTAATTTAGCATTATAATTCTCATCACTTCCTTAGAAATCCCCTGCTTTCTTGAATTCTGATACCGTTTTTGTCTTCATCATTCCACTAGGAGGCTGTTCTATGCATCCACCAACCTCTGTAAAGAAATATTTCCTAACATTACTCCTAGATCTGCCCCCTTTCACCCTCATCCCATGACCCCTCGTTCTAGAGCTTCCTTTCCATTGAAAGAGCCCCTGCTCCTGTACATGGAAACCTTGGAGATATCTGAATGTCTCTATCCTATCTCCCCTATCTCACCTTTCCTCCAGGGTATCCATGTTTAGATCTTTAAGTCTATCCCATAAGCTTAAGAACATAAGAAATTGCCATACTGGGTGAGACCAAGGGTCCATCAAGCCCAGCATCCTGTTTCCAACAGAGGCCAATCCAGGCCATAAGAACCTGGCAAGTACCCAAACACTAAGTCTATTCCATGTTACCGTTGCTAGTAATAGCGGTGGTTATTATCTAAGTCAACTTGATTAATAGCAGGTAATGGACTTCTCCTCCAAGAACTTATCCAATCCTTTTTTAAACCCAGCTATACTAACTGCACTAACCACATCCTCTGGCAACAAATTCCAGAGTTTAATTGTGCGTTGAGTGAAAAAGAA
The DNA here is from genome assembly GCF_901001135.1 of Rhinatrema bivittatum. Lineage (NCBI taxonomy): Eukaryota > Metazoa > Chordata > Amphibia > Gymnophiona > Rhinatrematidae > Rhinatrema > Rhinatrema bivittatum. The sequence goes on from NC_042624.1 coordinate 122,305,049, forward strand.
CTTTCTCCAATTAGTTTTAAATGTGCCACATGCTAACTTCATGGAGTGCCCCCTAGTCTTTCTACTATCTGAAAGAGTAAATAACCGAGTCACATCTACCCGTTCTAGACCTCTCATGATTTTATATACCTCTATCATATCCCCCCTCAGACGTCCACATTAAATTTCATCTGCCATTTGGATGCCCAATCTTCCAGTCTTGCAAGGTCCTCCTGTAATGTATCACAATCCGCTTGTGCTTTAACTACTCTGAATAATTTTGTATCTTCTCCAGATTTGATAACCTCACTCGTCATATTCCTTTCCAGATCATTTATATATATATATATTGAAAAGCACCGGTCCAAGTACAGATCCCTGAGGCACTCCACTGTTTACCCTTTTCCACTGAGAAAATTGCCCATTTAATCCTACTCTCTGTTTCCTGCCTTTTAACCAGTTTGTAATCCACGAAAGGACATCGCCTCCGATCCCATGACTTTTTAGTTTTCTTAGAAGCCTCTCATGAGGGACTTTGTCAAACGCCTTCTGAAAATCCAAGTATACTACATCTACCGGTTCACCTTTATCCACGTTTATTAACTCCTTCAAAAAAGTGAAGCAGATTTGTGAGGCAAGACTTGCCTTGGACAACAGAGAAAATAGGATTCCACTTTCCAGCAGGAATCCAAGCAGACCCTCAGCAAGTGAGCATCATATGAGACTGAGAAATCTTCAGGGGGAAGCCGTGTAAGTCTGGTGTAGCAAAAATGCCAGGAGGCAGGTGGCAGCTTATAAACAAGCTTTCGAGGACAGAGTCCCCTTCGTCAGGTGCAGAGGACTCTGTCCTGGAAAGCACACGGGTTAATAAACTGGTGGCCCCCGACGCCTGTCATCCTTTGAGATTGGAAGGATTCGGAGGGGCTATGAAGAGAGCGTCTTCTCTCCACAGCAACCTGGATTTTCTGGATTCATTTTTGGTTTGTTCACCCTCTTATTCCAGGTCCTGATTTAAGTTAATCTAATGCTTCTTCACGTTTATGACCCTAAGGTATGCAGAGCTGTCATCTGCATGCATAAACCCCTCAAATCCCAAATTCCTTCTTGCTTGGGCCAGCACTAGCAGAGAGATATGAAACAGAGCTGGGAACAGCATCAGATGACCTTGTGCAACACTGCAAGTTAATGATCTAAATCACTTGTTGCTTCCTCCTTTCTAAAAGGATCTAAAACAACAAGGACATTGACCTAAAATCCCTATTGTACGAAATGATCACCCACCCCCCTTCTCCAAAATACACACCATCACACACCACAGCCCTGACTACACACTCTCTCCCCCTCACCTCTGCTTCCACACTATGACACAACCTGCCTTGGTAACACACCATCCCTCCCTCCTCTCTGATAACACCATCACACACCACAGCCCTGACTACACACTCTCTCCCCCTCACCTCTGCTTACACACTATGACACAACCTGCCTTGGTAACACACCATCCCTCCCTCCTCTCTGATAACACCATCACACACCACAGCCCTGACTACACACTCTCTCCCCCTCACCTCTGCTTACACACTATGACACAACCTGCCTTGGTAACACACCATCCCTCCCTCCTCTCTGATAACACCATCACACACCACAGCCCTGACTACACACTCTCTCCCCCTCACCTCTGCTTACACACTGTGACACAACCTGCCTTGGTAACACACTATCTCTCCCTCCTCTCTGATAACACCATCACACACCCAACCCGGACTACACACTCTCTCCCCCTCACCTCTGCTTACACACTATGACACAACCTGCCTTGGTAACACACCATCCCTCCCTCCTCTCTGATAACACCATCACACACCCAACCCGGACTACACACTCTCTCCCCCTCACCTCTGCTTCCACACTATGACACAACCTGCCTTGGTAACACACCATCCCTCCCTCCTCTCTGATAACACCATCACACACCACAGCCCTAACTACACACTCTCTCCCCCTCACCTCTGCTTACACACTATGACACAACCTGCCTTGGTAACACACCATCCCTCCCTCCTCTCTGATAACACCATCACACACCACAGCCCTGACTACACACTCTCTCCCCCTCACCTCTGCTTACACACTGTGACACAACCTGCCTTGGTAACACACTATCTCTCCCTCCTCTCTGATAACACCATCACACACCCAACCCGGACTACACACTCTCTCCCCCTCACCTCTGCTTACACACTATGACACAACCTGCCTTGGTAACACACCATCCCTCCCTCCTCTCTGATAACACCATCACACACCCAACCCGGACTACACACTCTCTCCCCCTCACCTCTGCTTCCACACTATGACACAACCTGCCTTGGTAACACACCATCCCTCCCTCCTCTCTGATAACACCATCACACACCCAACCCGGACTACACACTCTCTCCCCCTCACCTCTGCTTACACACTATGACACAACCTGCCTTGGTAACACACCATCCCTCCCTCCTCTCTGATAACACCATCACACACCACAGCCCTGACTACACACTCTCTCCCCCCTCACCTCTGCTTCCACACTATGACACAACCTGCCTTGGTAACACACCATCCCTCCCTCCTCTCTGATAACACCATCACACACCACAACCCTGACTACACACTCTCTCCCCCTCACCTCTGCTTACACACTGTGACACAACCTGCCTTGGTAACACACTATCTCTCCCTCCTCTCTGATAACACCATCACACACCCAACCCGGACTACACACCCTCTCCCCCTCACCTCTGCTTACACACTATGACACAACCTGCCTTGGTAACACACCATCCCTCCCTCACCTCTGATAACACCATCACACACCACAGCCCTGACTACACACTCTCTCCCCCTCACCTCTGCTTCCACACTATGACACAACCTGCCTTGGTAACACACCATCCCTCCCTCCTCTCTGATAACACCATCACACACCACAGCCCTGACTACACACTCTCTCTCCCTCACCTCTGCTTACACACTATGACACAACCTGCCTTGGTAACACACCATCCCTCCCTCCTCTCTGATAACACCATCACACACCACAGCCCTGACTACACACGCTCTCCCCCTCACCTCTGCTTACACACTATGACACAACCTGCCTTGGTAACACACCATCCCTCCCTCCTCTCTGATAACACCATCACACACCCAACCCGGACTACACACTCTCTCCCCCTCACCTCTGCTTCCACACTATGACACAACCTGCCTTGGTAACACACCATCCCTCCCTCCTCTCTGATAACACCATCACACACCCAACCCGGACTACACACTCTCTCCCCCTCACCTCTGCTTCCACACTATGACACAACCTGCCTTGGTAACACACCATCCCTCCCTCCTCTCTGATAACACCATCACACACCCAACCCGGACTACACACTCTCTCCCCCTCACCTCTGCTTACACACTATGACACAACCTGCCTTGGTAACACACCATCTCTCCCTCCTCTCTGATAACACCATCACACACCACAGCCCTGACTACACACTCTCTCCCCCTCACCTCTGCTTCCACACTATGACACAACCTGCCTTGGTAACACACCATCCCTCCCTCCTCTCTGATAACACCATCACACACCACAGCCCTGACTACACACTCTCTCCCCCTCACCTCTGCTTACACACTGTGACACAACCTGCCTTGGTAACACACTATCTCTCCCTCCTCTCTGATAACACCATCACACACCCAACCCGGACTACACACCCTCTCCCCCTCACCTCTGCTTACACACTATGACACAACCTGCCTTGGTAACACACCATCCCTCCCTCACCTCTGATAACACCATCACACACCACAGCCCTGACTACACACTCTCTCCCCCTCACCTCTGCTTACACACTATGACACAACCTGCCTTGGTAACACACCATCCCTCCCTCCTCTCTGATAACACCATCACACACCACAGCCCTGACTACACACGCTCTCCCCCTCACCTCTGCTTACACACTATGACACAACCTGCCTTGGTAACACACCATCCCTCCCTCCTCTCTGATAACACCATCACACACCCAACCCGGACTACACACTCTCTCCCCCTCACCTCTGCTTACACACTATGACACAACCTGCCTTGGTAACACACCATCTCTCCCTCCTCTCTGATAACACCATCACACACCCAACCCGGACTACACACTCTCTCCCCCTCACCTCTGCTTCCACACTATGACACAACCTGCCTTGGTAACACACCATCCCTCCCTCCTCTCTGATAACACCATCACACACCCAACCCGGACTACACACTCTCTCCCCCTCACCTCTGCTTCCACACTATGACACAACCTGCCTTGGTAACACACCATCCCTCCCTCCTCTCTGATAACACCATCACACACCCAACCCGGACTACACACTCTCTCCCCCTCACCTCTGCTTCCACACTATGACACAACCTGCCTTGGTAACACACCATCCCTCCCTCCACTCTGATAACACCATCACACACCCAACCCGGACTACACACTCTCTCCCCCTCACCTCTGCTTACACACTATGACACAACCTGCCTTGGTAACACACCATCTCTCCCTCCTCTCTGATAACACCATCACACACCACAGCCCTGACTACACACTCTCTCCCCCTCACCTCTGCTTACACACTATGACACAACCTGCCTTGGTAACACACCATCCCTCCCTCCTCTCTGATAACACCATCACACACCACAGCCCTGACTACACACTCTCTCCCCCTCACCTCTGCTTACACACTGTGACACAACCTGCCTTGGTAACACACCATCCCTCCCTCCTCTCTGATAACACCATCACACACCCAACCCGGACTACACACTCTCTCCCCCTCACCTCTGCTTACACACTATGACACAACCTGCCTTGGTAACACACCATCCCTCCCTCCTCTCTGATAACACCATCACACACCCAACCCGGACTACACACTCTCTCTCCCTCACCTCTGCTTACACACTATGACACAACCTGCCTTGGTAACACACTATCTCTCCCTCGGCTCTGATAGCCTTGCTACAGCTGTGTACTTGGTGCATTTATTTATCCCCGTCTGGGAAATGTACATCCCGTGCCCCTGGAAAACACACGGTACATTTCTTCTGGAACGAGATACAGGCAACGTGTCCTGGTGTTAGTATCCCTGTGTGTCACATCTCACAAATGAGGGCACCAGTGCCTAGCCGTCTGTCTTTTACTGCACCCCCATTGTGTGCCTGGGTCACTAAGGACTGTGACCTCCACATTCAGATGCTGGCCAGCTAGCAAAGTTAGCCTTATAACCTTATCTGCAAACTCAGGAGCAGGGCCACACTGCTGAATATATTCAGCTATGTCAAAGTTATCAGATAAGTTATCCTGCTAACTCTAGGACAGCTCCTTAGCAGCCCTAATGTTATCCTGCTAGCTGGACAATGCTGAAAGTTGCTGTTTATCCGTCCAACTTAGCTGGATAGCCAACTCTGCCCCGGAAAGGCTCCTGCCCTGCCTCAGAACTGCGTCAGGGCCGGTCAGCCTACCTGGCTCTGAATATCAGTTCATTCATTGCAGCTGTACGTGTGGATAGCATTAGCCCCGTCCCCTCCCTCCTTCACAGGTAAGTGTATGCTGCCGCTCCCTACCTGTCCCCTAACTCCCTCACAGGTAAGTGTTTGCTGCCGCTCCCTACCTGTCCCCTCCCTCCCTCACAGGTAAGTGTTTGCTGCCGCTCCCTACCTGTCCCCTAACTCCCTCACAGGTAAGTGTTTGCTGCCGCTCCCTACCTGTCCCCTAACTCCCTCACAGGTAAGTGTTTGCTGCCGCTCCCTACCTGTCCCCTCCCTGCCTCACAGGTAAGTGTATGCTGCCGCTCCCTACCTGTCCCCTAACTCCCTCACAGGTAAGTGTTTGCTGCCGTTCCCTACCTGTCCCCTAACTCCCTCACAGGTAAGTGTTTGCTGCCATTCCCTACCTGTCCCCTCCCTCCCTCACAGGTAAGTGTTTGCTGCCGCTCCCTACCTGTCCCCTCCCTCCCTCACAGGTAAGTGTTTGCTGCCGTTCCCTACCTGTCCCCTAACTCCCTCACAGGTAAGTGTTTGCTGCCGTTCCCTACCTGTCCCCTCCCTGCCTCACAGGTAAGTGTTTGCTGCCGTTCCCTACCTGTCCCCTCCCTGCCTCACAGGTAAGTGTATGCTGCCGCTCCCTACCTGTCCCCTAACTCCCTCACAGGTAAGTGTTTGCTGCCGTTCCCTACCTGTCCCCTCCCTCCCTCACAGGTGTTTGCTGCCGCTCCCTACCTGTCTCCTAACTCCCTCACAGGTAAGTGTTTGCTGCCGTTCCCTACCTGTCCCCTCCCTGCCTCACAGGTGTTTGCTGCCGTTCCCTACCTGTCCCCTAACTCGCTCACAGGTAAGTGTTTGCTGCCGCTCCCTACCTGTCCCCTAACTCCCTCACAGGTAGGTGTTTGCTGCCGTTCCCTACCTGTCCCCTAACTCCCTCACAGGTAAGTGTTTGCTGCCGTTCCCTACCTGTCCCCTAACTCCCTCACAGGTAAGTGTTTGCTGCCGTTCCCTACCTGTCCCCTAACTCCCTCACAGGTAGGTGTTTGCTGCCGCTCCCTACCTGTCCCCTAACTCCCTCACAGGTAGGTGTTTGCTGCCGTTCCCTACCTGTCCCCTAACTCCCTCACAGGTAAGTGTTTGCTGCCGTTCCCTACCTGTCCCCTAACTCCCTCACAGGTAAGTGTTTGCTGCCGTTCCCTACCTGTCCCCTAACTCCCTCACAGGTAAGTGTTTGCTGCCGCTCCCTACCTGTCTCTTCACCTGAGCAGCTTTCCCAGGTCCTTTGGGCAGCAAAGCAGCATCTCTTCAGTGCTTCCTTTAAATACTCTCCACAGGCTCCATAAATTTCAGATTTCAAACTAATTTATTGAGCTGTCGTCCAAAACCGGGAAACAGGCAAGGTTCACACACACACACACACACATACACACACTTACTTACATGCAGGCTACATATCCAAACAGATACACACAGGGGCAGCCAAAATGTTCACATACACACACACACACACACACATACACACACTTACTTACATGCAGGCTACATATCCAAACAGATACACACAGGGGCAGCCAAAATGTTCACATACACACACACACACACACACACACACACATACACACACTTACTTACATGCAGGCTACATATCCAAACAGATACACACAGGGGCAGCCAAAATGTTCACATACACACACACACACACACATACACACACTTACTTACATGCAGGCTACATATCCAAACAGATACACACAGGGGCAGCCAAAATGTTCACATACACACACACACACACACACACATACACACACTTACTTACATGCAGGCTACATATCCAAACAGATACACACAGGGGCAGCCAAAATGTTCACATACACACACACACACACACACACACACACACACATGCAGGCTACATATCCAAACAGATGCACACAGGGGCAGCCAAAATGTTCTCACACACACATACACACACCGACACACACACATACACACACAATACACACACACACACACACACACACATCCACACACACAGCGCCTCTTATGTACCCTCACACAGATGCACAGGGCCAGATTTAAAATTATGGCACCCATAGGCAGAGAACCTGGGGTAGGAGATCAGACAGCAGCAGGGGGAGTCCCAGTTTTTGGGCTCCTTTGGAACTTGACCCCAAGCCTCTGTTGCCTGTGCCTACATCTGGCCCTGCTGATGCATACATGGCACATGCAGGCAGGCACAGCTTCACTCCTAGACCCTGCACACTGAGTCGGATCTCACTCGCCTGCACAGCCTGCAGGGCGAGGAGGAGTGGAGCTGGCACGGGCCTGCACAGAAAGTCGCTCTGGCGCGGATCCGACAGCGAGAGATGAGACCCTGCAGCATGGGGGACCTCTCCCCCCCACTCCCTGTGATTTACGATTCAGTCCCTTTAACTTCCCCTTCTTTACAGGCTGCCAGGGTAATAAATCTTTCTGCAGGGGCCGTTCAGGAAGCTCCCACTTCCCCTTTCTGCAGTTCCACCACACTACAGGACTGCCCATCCCTCAGCTGCCCATGGGACGTGGTCTGTTTCTGCCGCCCGACGTCTGCAGATCTGGGTTCCAATCCCACTCCAGCAGTCATCATGTGACTCTCAGGAAGTCGCTGTAATCCTCCCCTGCGGCTGTGTAAATCCCATGGGATATTCCCTTCCAGCACAGCCTGGGCCACCTCCTTCTTCTTGGTGGTATCTGAAGGCTCCCCGTCATGCCCTCTCCCCCCGCAGTAATACTTCTGAAAAGGCAACGGGCTTTGCCGTGTGTCTAATCTTCTTGCCTAGGTTTTGGAAATCTCACATGGATGATAACCGATGTCAAAGTTCCTATTTTTATCTTCAATGACTTGGACTATTTGGTTTGCATTTCCACCAGCTGAGGATCCTGGAAGGCGTTTAACGGTTGCGCCATCCTCAAAATGCGCTCCCAAATTGTTTCCTCTGCTGAATGAGTCTCCCAGCAGAACCTGCTTTCTTTTATGACATTTGTTCGTGCTGAAGGGCTTCTGGGTGCATTGGTGACTGCTTCCCTTCATGTTCTGTTACTGGGGCTTTCTCATTAGGTTAGGATAAATGTGAGGAGAGTGGGTGTCTCTTCCTAACAGGCCCGGGAAGCAATGTTGCAGCAAATATTTTCTGGGGTGAGTGCACATGTGGGGAGGTGCAGCCCATCTTGTCTCGTTTAAATCCCTCTTCTCTCCCTGGAGTGATTTCTGTCATCCTGGCCAGGGATCTGAGCTCCATCTTTCTCCCTCTCCTGTTGCAGCCTCCGGCTCTTCTCTCTTCTCACTGCTCTGCAGATTTTCTCACCACTCCTTCACTCCATGTTCCTCTCTCCTAAACTCCCATTCCTTTTTCTCCCATCCCATCCCTTCCACCTCCTTCTCCTATTCCTCCACCTCCACATCATCTCCCAGCCATATGATTCCTTCTTCCTCATTCTTCTCCCTTGCCACTATCAGTCCTCCATCTGCCCCATCTGCTACTTGCCTCTTCCCTCCTCTCCCCCGTGGCCCATCTTCCAGACTTGTGAGGTGACACTTCCTGCTGCCAATCTCATGCACTGCAAGCTGAGCTCCACTGGTGCTGACAGAGGCAACATGGACCTGATGAATGAAAACACCCCAATGGGGAAATTGGGTTTTTTGCTTTTAACCAGAAATACATGAAAAAAAAAGCCTACTGTGGAGGTGCTCAGTTAAGCAGAGGCTTCCTGCAGCCGCCGGATGATGTCATTTGAGTGAACCGAAGAAAAGCCCAGTGGGACCCAAAGACAGGGGGAGGCCCTGAGAAAGTGTGTGTGTGTGTTTGTGTGAGACTGAGAGTCTGTGTCTGTGTGTGTGTGTGTATGCATGAGAGAGAGCCTATGAGTATGTATGGGGAGAGGGGAGTGAGAGAGGGAGTATGTGGGAGAATGAGAGAATGAACATGTGTGTGTGTGCCTGAGAGAGCAGATACACTTTCTGTCACCAGCCCTGAAACCACACACACACACACACAGCTACATCTACCCCACCTCCATCTCCTCCAGCCACACACATCCTATCACTCCTTCTAGCCACAGAGACACACCCTGCCACCCCTAAACCCCCCTGTTCCCCTCAGCTACATACATCCCCCCTGCTACCCTGACCCTAGCCACTACACACCGTGCAGCACAACATATAAATATTTTAAGATAAATTCATAAGCTCCTTATTAAATTGAATTCACCTAAAAATGTACCAAAAATGTTATCATGTGATAAAAACCCTGATAAAATCTAATTTTAGTACCCACCAAATACAACTAATTGCCTGACAAATAAACCCCTTAAATTTCAATTCATAAACATTTAGGATCAGAAGCAATATGAATGGTATGGAAGGGTGATAAAGTAAGGTGCATGGTATACAAAGTTGCATGGTATGGGAGGGGCGCTCTGGTAAGGTGCATGGTGAATAGAGTAACATGATTTGGAGCGTGATATTTTAAGGTGTATGGTATACACAGTAGCATGATGTGGGTGAATGACATGGTAAGGGGTATGGTATACAGAGGAGCAGGATATGGGAAGGTAATATGGTAAAGGGTATGGTATACACAGCAGCATGATATGAGAGGGTGATATGTTAAGGTATATGGTGTACACAGCAGCATAATGTAGGAGGGTGATATGGTAAGGTGTTTGGTGTACAGAGCAGCATGATGTAGGAGGGTGATATGGTAAAGGGTATGGTATACACAGCAGCATGATGTAGGAGGGTGATATGGTAAGGGTGTTTGGTGTACACAGCATCATGATGTAGGAGGGTGATATGGTAAGGGTGTTTGGTGTACACAGCAGCATGATGTAGGAGGGTGATATGGTAAGGGTGTTTGGTGTACACAGCAGCATGATGTAGGAGGGTGATATGGTAAGGTGTTTGGTGTACACAGCAGCATGATATAGGAGGGTGATATGGTAAGGGTGTTTGGTGTACACAGCAGCATGATGTAGGAGGGTGATATGGTAAGGTGTTTGGTGTACACAGCAGCATGATGTAGGAGGGTGATATGGTAAGGTGTTTGGTGTGCACAGCAGCATGATGTAGGAGGGTGATATGGTAAGGGTGTTTGGTGTGCATAGCAGCATGATGTAGGAGGGTGATATGGTAAGGGTGTTTGGTGTGCATAGCAGCATGATGTAGGAGGGTGATATGGTAAGGGTGTTTGGTGTACACAGCAGCATGATGTAGGAGGGTGATATGGTAAGGTGTTTGGTGTACACAGCATCATGATGTAGGAGGGTGATATGGTAAGGTGTTTGGTGTTCACAGCAGCATGATGTAGGAGGGTGATATGGTAAGGTGTTTGGTGTACACAGCAGCATGATATAGGAGGGTGATATGGTAAGGGTGTTTGGTGTACACAGCAGCATGATGTAGGAGGGTGATATGGTAAGGGTGTTTGGTGTACACAGCAGCATGATGTAGGAGGGTGATATGGTAAGGGTGTTTGGTGTACACAGCAGCATGATGTAGGAGGGTGATATGGTAAGGTGTTTGGTGTACACAGCAGCATGATATAGGAGGGTGATATGGTAAGGTGTTTTGTGTACACAACAGCATGATGTAGGAGGGTGATATGGTAAGGTGTTTGGTGTACACAGCAGCATGATGTAGGAGGGTGATATGGTAAGGTGTTTGGTGTACATAGATGTAGGAGGGTGATATGGTAAGGTGTTTGGTGTACAGAGCAGCATGATGTAGGAGGGTGATATGGTAAGATGTTTGGTGTACAGAGCAGCATGATGTAGGAGGGTGATATGGTAAGGTGTTTGGCGTACACAGCAGCATGATATAGGAGGGTGATATGGTAAGGTGTTTTGTGTACACAACAGCATGATGTAGGAGGGTGATATGGTAAGGTGTTTGGTGTACACAGCAGCATGATGTAGGAGGGTGATATGGTAAGGTGTTTGGTGTACATAGATGTAGGAGGGTGATATGGTAAGGTGTTTGGTGTACAGAGCAGCATGATGTAGGAGGGTGATATGGTAAGGTGTTTGGTGTACAGAGCAGCATGATGTAGGAGGGTGATATGGTAAGGTGTTTGGTGTACAGAGCAGCATGATGTAGGAGGGTGATATGGTAAGGTGTTTGGTGTGCACAGCAGCATGATGTAGGAGGGTGATATGGTAAGGTGTTTGGTGTACAGAGCAGCATGATGTAGGAGGGTGATATGGTAAGGTGTTTGGTGTACAGAGCAGCATGATGTAGGAGGGTGATATGGTAAGGTGTTTAGTGTACAGAGCAGCATGGTATGGGAGGGTGATATGGTAAGGTGTTTGGTGTACAGAGCAGCATGATGTAGGAGGGTGATATGGTAAGGTGTTTGGTGTACACAGCAGCATGATGTAGGAGGGTGATATGGTAAGGTGTTTGGTGTACAGAGCAGCATGATGTAGGAGGGTGATATGGTAAGGTGTTTGGTGTACAGAGCAGCATGATGTAGGAGGGTGATATGGTAAGGTGTTTGGTGTACAGAGCAGCATGATGTAGGAGGGTGATATGGTAAGGTGTTTGGTGTGCACAGCAGCATGATGTAGGAGGGTGATATGGTAAGGTGTTTGGTGTACAGAGCAGCATGATGTAGGAGGGTGATATGGTAAGGTGTTTGGTGTACAGAGCAGCATGATGTAGGAGGGTGATATGGTAAGGTGTTTAGTGTACAGAGCAGCATGGTATGGGAGGGTGATATGGTAAGGTGTTTGGTGTACAGAGCAGCATGATGTAGGAGGGTGATATGGTAAGGTGTTTGGTGTACACAGCAGCATGATGTAGGAGGGTGATATGGTAAGGTGTTTGGTGTGCATAGCAGCATGATGTAGGAGGGTGATATGGTACGGTGTTTGGTGTGCATAGCAGCATGATGTAGGAGGGTGATATGGTAAGGGTGTTTGGTGTACACAGCAGCATGATGTAGGAGGGTGATATGGTAAGGGTGTTTGGTGTACACAGCAGCATGATGTAGGAGGGTGATATGGTAAGGTGTTTGGTGTACACAGCAGCTTGGTATGGGAGGGTGATATGGTAAGGTGTTTGGTGTACAGAGCAGCATGGTATGGGAGGGTGATATGGTAAGGTGTTTGGTGTACAGAGCAGCATGATGTAGGAGGGTGATATGGTAAGGTGTTTGGTGTACACAGCAGCATGATGTAGGAGGGTGATATGGTAAGGTGTTTGGTGTACAGAGCAGCATGGTATGGGAGGGTGATATGGTAAGGTGTTTGGTGTACAGAGCAGCATGATGTAGGAGGGTGATATGGTAAGGTGTTTGGTGTACACAGCAGCATGATGTAGGAGGGTGATATGGTAAGGTGTTTGGTGTGCATAGCAGCATGATGTAGGAGGGTGATATGGTAAGGTGTTTGGTGTGCATAGCAGCATGATGTAGGAGGGTGATATGGTAAGGGTGTTTGGTGTACACAGCAGCATGATGTAGGAGGGTGATATGGTAAGGGTGTTTGGTGTACACAGCAGCATGGTATGGGAGGGTGATATGGTAAGGGTGTTTGGTGTACACAGCAGCATGATGTAGGAGGGTGATATGGTAAGGGTGTTTGGTGTACACAGCAGCATGGTATGGGAGGGTGATATGGTAAGGGTGTTTGGTGTACACAGCAGCATGATGTAGGAGGGTGATATGGTAAGGGTGTTTGGTGTACACAGCAGCATGATGTAGGAGGGTGATATGGTAAGGTGTTTGGTGTACACAGCAGCTTGGTATGGGAGGGTGATATGGTAAGGTGTTTGGTGTACAGAGCAGCATGGTATGGGAGGGTGATATGGTAAGGTGTTTGGTGTACAGAGCAGCATGATGTAGGAGGGTGATATGGTAAGGTGTTTGGTGTACACAGCAGCATGATGTAGGAGGGTGATATGGTAAGGTGTTTGGTGTACAGAGCAGCATGGTATGGGAGGGTGATATGGTAAGGTGTTTGGTGTACAGAGCAGCATGATGTAGGAGGGTGATATGGTAAGGTGTTTGGTGTACACAGCAGCATGATGTAGGAGGGTGATATGGTAAGGTGTTTGGTGTGCATAGCAGCATGATGTAGGAGGGTGATATGGTAAGGTGTTTGGTGTGCATAGCAGCATGATGTAGGAGGGTGATATGGTAAGGGTGTTTGGTGTACACAGCAGCATGATGTAGGAGGGTGATATGGTAAGGGTGTTTGGTGTACACAGCAGCATGGTATGGGAGGGTGATATGGTAAGGGTGTTTGGTGTACACAGCAGCATGATGTAGGAGGGTGATATGGTAAGGGTGTTTGGTGTACACAGCAGCATGGTATGGGAGGGTGATATGGTAAAGGTGTTTGGTGTACACAGCATGATGTAGGAGGGTGATATGGTAAGGTGTTTGGTGTACATAGATGTAGGAGGTTGATATGGTAAGGTGTTTGGTGTGCATAGCAGCATGATGTAGGAGGGTGATATGGTAAGGGTGTTTGGTGTACACAGCATGATGTAGGAGGGTGGTATGGTAAGGTGTTTGGTGTACATAGATGTAGGAGGTTGATATGGTAAGGTGTTTGGTGTACACAGCAGCATGATGTAGGAGGATGATATGGTAAGGTGTTTGGTGTACACAGCAGCATGATGTAGGAGGATGATATGTTAAGGTGTTTGGTGTGCACAGCAGCATGATGTAGGAGGGTGATATGGTAAGGGTGTTTGGTGTGCATAGCATCATGATGTAGGAGGGTGATATGGTAAGGTGTTTGGTGTGCATAGCAGCATGATGTAGGAGGGTGATATGGTAAGGGTGTTTGGTGTACACAGCAGCATGATGTAGGAGGGTGATATGGTAAGGGTGTTTGGTGTACACAGCAGCATGGTATGGGAGGGTGATATGGTAAGGGTGTTTGGTGTACACAGCAGCATGATGTAGGAGGGTGATATGGTAAGGGTGTTTGGTGTACACAGCAGCATGGTATGGGAGGGTGATATGGTAAGGGTGTTTGGTGTACACAGCATGATGTAGGAGGGTGATATGGTAAGGTGTTTGGTGTACATAGATGTAGGAGGTTGATATGGTAAGGTGTTTGGTGTGCATAGCAGCATGATGTAGGAGGGTGATATGGTAAGGGTGTTTGGTGTACACAGCATGATGTAGGAGGGTGGTATGGTAAGGTGTTTGGTGTACATAGATGTAGGAGGTTGATATGGTAAGGTGTTTGGTGTACACAGCAGCATGATGTAGGAGGATGATATGGTAAGGTGTTTGGTGTGCACAGCAGCATGATGTAGGAGGATGATATGTTAAGGTGTTTGGTGTGCACAGCAGCATGATGTAGGAGGGTGATATGGTAAGGTGTTTGGTGTACACAGCAGCATGATGTAGGAGGATGATATGGTAAGGTGTTTGGTGTACACAGCAGCATGATGTAGGAGGGTGATATGGTAAGGTGTTTGGTGTACAGAGCAGCATGATGTAGGAGGGTGATATGGTAAGGTGTTTGGTGTACACAGCAGCATGATGTAGGAGGGTGATATGGTAAGGTGTTTGGTGTACACAGCAGCATGATATGGGAGGGTGATATGGTAAGGTGTTTGGTGTACACAACAGCATGATGTAGGAGGGTGATATGGTAAGGTGTTTGGTGTACATAGATGTAGGAGGGTGATATGGTAAGGTGTTTGGTGTGCATAGCAGCATGATGTAGGAGGGTGATATGGTAAGGTGTTTGGTGTACACAGCATCATGATGTAGGAGGGTGATATGGTAAGGTGTTTGGTGTACACAGCAGCATGATGTAGGAGGGTGATGTGGTAAGGTGTTTGGTGTACACAGCAGCATGATATGGGAGGGTGCTGTGGTAAGGTGTTTGGTGTACACACCATCATGGTATGGGAGGGTGATATGGTAAGGTGTTTGGTGTACACAGCATCATGATGTAGGAGGGTGATATGGTAAGGTGTTTGGTGTACACAGCAGCATGATGTAGGAGGGTGATATGGTAAGGTGTTTGGTGTACACAGCAGCATGATGTAGGAGGGTGATATGGTAAGGTGTTTGGTGTGCACAGCAGCATGATGTAGGAGGGTGCTATGGTAAGGTGTTTGGTGTACAGAGCAGCATGATGTAGGAGGATGATATGGTAAGGTGTTTGGTGTACACAGCAGCATGGTATGGGAGGGTGATATGGTAAGGTGTTTGGTGTACAGAGCAGCATGATGTAGGAGGATGATATGGTAAGGTGTTTGGTGTACACAGCAGCATGGTATGGGAGGGTGATATGGTAAGGTGTTTGGTGTACACAGCATCATGATGTAGGAGGATGATATGGTAAGGTGTTTGGTGTACACAGCAGCATGATATGGGAGGGTGATATGGTAAGGTGTTTGGTGTGCACAGCAGCGTGATGTAGGAGGGTGATATGGTAAGGTGTTTGGTGTGCACAGCAGCATGATGTAGGAGGGTGATATGGTAAGGTGTTTGGTGTACACACCATCATGGTATGGGAGGGTGATACCCTGTTGGCGGGGCTATAGGAAAGCTAACAGTATAGCACAGTGATTAGGGATTAGGAATTATTTGATTCCTGGCCTCCCAGAAGCCTGAAAAACCCGGCACCTCAAACAGCCAGTCCACTCTGCAAATTAATATTTACATTACATAAAATGCCTTTAAGATTATTTATTTAATAAAATATGTATTTCCAACGTCTTATTCCTGAAGCCATAAATATATTCTCTGAGTACATAAGTGCAGTTCTGGAGATTGATCTCGGGGAGCAGAACTGTGCTCTTTCTACAGTGGAGAAGATTTAAGCAGGTGCCCAGGACTTATTCACTCAGCGCAGTCCTACCAGAGTGCCCTCTCCAGGTCTCTGGGGTCAGGAGGGCAGTGGGGCCCTGGACAGGGAGGGGCAAAGTGCTTTATCATTCTTTCGAGGAATGCAAAATTTAAACACCGTTGCAGGCAACGAGCTCCTTGCCCTTCCCATTCGGGGACGCGGCCTGTCCAGCAATCTGACGAGCCGAGAATCCATCAGTGCGCCGTACTTCACGTCCTCTCTCAGGATTTCTGCTTCCTCGTTCCGTTTTCCCGCCGCAGTGACGGTCTTTGGGCTGTGGCCCATGTGGCTCCCAAAAACTGCTCGGTCATTTGCAGTCCCATCCGCCAGTGTGCCAGCGCCTGCCCGGACGGGTGGAACGGGCTCTGCGCTGGCAAACTACCGTATTCCGCGCTTCCTCGGCGAGGGTCGGCCCTCAGTCCTCGCAGTGGTCCGAGTCATCCAGCTCCAGTCCCGGAACCAGGTTGTAGTAGTCCGTGGCCTGGTTCATGTAGAGCTTTTCTCGATCCGCCGAATCCTTCAGGACCTCCGTGACACTCACCGTCTCAGCTTCGGCCTCGCTTCCTGCTGCCCCTTCCTCTTCCACGGCCGGCCTCTCCCCGGCCTCCTCCTTGCCCGCGTCTCCCTCGCCGGCGAGCAGGGAATGCACGGAAGCCCCCAGCTTGACCTCCACCTCCTCATAGAGGTCCGGGCTGCTCCCCAGGAGCACTGTGGAGGGCCTCAGCAGCACCAGGTTCTTCTCCCTCTGGGCAGGGACGGAAAGCTCGCAGGGGACGTAGCCGTGGTGGTCCACCAGCGCCCGGGTCCCGTTCCTCTCCACCGTTGCCAGGTGGCACTCCTGCCTGCTCACGGGGAAGCTGCTTTTCCTCCTCTGGCAGCAGCAGCACCAGCAGGCCAGGCCCAGAGCCGCCAGGACAGGGAGGCTGATGAAGAGGGCCGTCAGGCGGTGGGACTGGCAGACGTCGTGCCGCTGGACGCTGCGGATGTTGGTGCCACGCACGTTCCCTGGGCTGCTGCAGGTGAAGGAGCCGAACAGCTCAGCGCTCTGGTTCGCGGGGAAGTGGATTTTTAGTCTGTTGTAGAAGGAGCAGGTACAGTCCAGGCTGTTGTTGGAAACCCCAAGGACGACGAGGGAGGGCTTGAAGATGCCAGAAGGAAGGGACGTGACCTTATTGAAGTCCAGGTAGATCTCTTGTATCTGGTCGGAGGCTTGCAGGAAGGTTTCGGGAAGCTCGCTCAGCTGGTTCTCCTCCAAGTGAAGGACCTTTAAAGCGGGGGCATCTCCCAGGAACTCAGCCGGGAGCCGCTTCAGCAGATTGCGATCCAGGTGGAGCACCTCGAGCAGGCTGGGGTCCCCGGCAGCGTTGGCAATGTCCGTGATCTGGCAGTCAGAAAGATGGACTTCCTTCAGCCCCTTCACGCCGCTGAAGATGCTCCAATCCAGGGAAGCAATGGAGGAGCCGGTAAAGTTCAGGCAGCACACGTCGTCGTGGTCGGGGGCTCGGGCAGCCAGAAACCCTCTGAAGTCTGCTGCCAAGCTGCAGCCGCAGGCCTGTCCTTCAGATCCAACAGCAAGACGCAGCCGGTACAGGAAGAGGCAGCAGCAGAGGAGGGCGCGGTGGCAGTCACCTGCAATCAAGAGAAGGAGAAAGAGCAGGTCAGGAAATCAGTCATCGGCCCATGTTTCCTGGGGCTGCATTAAGGATTGGGGACCCCCTTCTGGGCCAGCGGAGGACGCGTCTCATTCACCGCTCAGTGGGAAGTGAGAGCCAGAGTCTGTCCCAGCCAAGGAGCTCGGGACACTTATAGAAAGAGGGGGAAAAGCCGGCCAGCTGCAAATAAAACTCCAGGGGCTGCAGCTCGGGAGAGGCCAGCGTTACTGGAGCAGCAGGAGAAAGCCACAGGGCCAAAATATACAATTATAGAAAAGAGAAAGATTAAATGTGGGCCTGGCGAGAGCTGCACAGTGCCACGGAGGAAGGGCACCACGCTGGGGCCACGCAGTGCCACGGAGGAAGCGCACCACGCTGGGGCCACGCAGTGCCACGGAGGAAGCGCACCACGCTGGGGCCACGCAGTGCCACGGAGGAAGCGCACCACGCTGGGGCCACCCAGTGCCACGGAGGAAGCGCACCACGCTGGGGCCACCCAGTGCCACAGAGGAAGCGCACCACGCTGGGGCCACCCAGTGCCCGGAGGAAGCACACCACGCTAGGGCCACGGAAGGCAAAACAGGCAAGTGAGCTGAGGTCTTAGGCCATGAATAAGAGCTGAGGAAATGCTGAAACCCCAGGCCTGGAGAAAGCTCTGGGGGACCCAGAAACAGATAAGGGTGGTCAGGCTCGTCTCGTCTCCCCAGTGTCCCCCCTCGCCTCTGCACTCACAGCAGGGCTTTCCTGAATTCTCTCACGCTGTCTCCACCGCCTCCACTGGGAGCCCGTTCCAGGCACCCTCCATCCCTCTCTGAAGAGTCCACCCACTCTGAAGCTCCTGAAAATATACAGGCAGGCGGCGGAGTCCCCGCTCTGCCACTAATGTCATTCCTGGGAAACAGGTTTGCTTCTAATGAATTACTGACACCGTTGAGGCATTGCACTGTCTGTGTCACAGCTTCCTCTAGGGTACACATATTTAGGTGCTTAACTGGCGGAGTGGCCTAGTGGTTAGAGCAACAGGCTGAGGGCTAGGGAAGCCAGAGTTCAAATCCCACCACTGCTCCTTGTGAGCGTGGGCAGGTTACGTCCCCCTCCACTGCCTCAGGCACAAGCTAAGAGCTTCACGTGCAAAGCCGCGTTAGGCTGTTTGCTGTGCAGGGAATGTCCTAATGCACAGATAACAAATGCCAGGAGTCATTATGACCCTAATGCATGCAAATCAAATAATATGACTTGTCTCCAACTTCCCAAGCTGTGTTACTGAATGGAAGTGAGCTGATCGGCCCCCAGTGACCTCCTCCCCTCTGACACATGAGGTAGCAAAAGTAAATGTTTTAATGTAAGTCCCTACCCCCAAATCTTTCCTTTTCTAACAAAAACAGGGCCCCCCGCCCCCGAGGAGGCTGGACCCCAGCTAAGCTCCGGACCAGGTGATGGCCATTTTCCAAAAAGGTAGCAGCTCCCCGGGGGCCACAACACTGCCTAACAAGCAGGACATTTACCCTTCTATTAATTGATCTATTTGTTGAGTTTTATGTACCCTCATTCGGTAAAGCCACCATAACGGTTTACAAAATTTAAATTGTAACTCCTAACAATCACCTTGGACCGTGTTCTGTTTGTAAGACTTTCACAAACATTTCCTTGCTAACTGGCTTTTGACACAGCTTTAGAAATATCGACTACCTCAGTCTGCTTGAGGCAGAAAAAGACCAACTCACCCACTCATTCCTGCTAAGGATATCTCCCAGCTGCCGGCCACACAGTGCGACCACCTGCAAGATTTCTCCCTATCCAGGACACTCTGTTCTGACTCCCTATCCAGGACACTCTGTTCTGACTCCCTTCATCATGGGAGGAAGAACCCACAAGGTTCCCAATTAGCTCCCTCCAGCACCCGCTTTTCCAAGGCATAACCAAAAAGCACCATCAATGTCCATACAGCCAGGAATACTGGCAAGGCCACTGCCAGAACACCCGGCTTCCTGGGTAGCCCGGCAGACAGATCCACTACGTGAGCGCCTGCGTTTCCTCTAGGACTTCTAGTTATTACAGACCCTGCAGCCTGCCAGACAGATCCACTACGTGAGCACCTGCGTTTCCTCTAGGACTTCTAGTTATTACAGAGCCTGCAGCCTGCCAGACAGACCCGGCCACGTGAGAGCCTGCGTTTCCACCAGGACTTCCAGTTATTACAGAGCCTGCAGCCTGCCAGACAGACCCGGCTACGTGAGCGCCTGCGTTTCCACCAGGACTTCTAGTTATTACAGAGCCTGCAGCCTGCCAGACAGACCCGGCCACGTGAGCGCCTGCGTTTCCTCTAGGACTTCTAGTTATTACAGAGCCTGCAGCCTGCCAGACAGACCCGGCCACGTGAGAGCCTGCGTTTCCACCAGGACTTCCAGTTATTACAGAGCCTGCAGCCTGCCAGACAGACCCGGCTACGTGAGAACCTGCGTTTCCACTAGGACTTCTAGTTATTACAGAGCCTGCAGCCTGCCAGACAGACCCGGCCACGTGAGCGCCTGCGTTTCCACCAGGACTTCTAGTTATTACAGAGCCTGCCAGACAGACCCGACTACGTGAGCGCCTGCGTTTCCACCAGGACTTCTAGTTATTACAGAGCCTGCAGCCTGCCAGACAGACCCGGCCACGTGAGCGCCTGCGTTTCCACCAGGACTTCTAGTTATTACAGAGCCTGCAGCCTGCCAGACAGACCCGGCCACGTGAGCGCCTGCGTTTCCACCAGGACTTCTAGTTATTACAGAGCCTGCAGCCTGCCAGACAGACCCGGCCACGTGAGCGCCTGCGTTTCCTCTAGGACTTCTAGTTATTACAGAGCCTGCAGCCTGCCAGACAGACCCGGCCACGTGAGAGCCTGCGTTTCCACCAGGACTTCTAGTTATTACAGAGCCTGCCAGACAGACCCGACTACGTGAACGCCTGCGTTTCCACCAGGACTTCTAGTTATTACAGAGCCTGCAGCCTGCCAGACAGACCCGGCCACGTGAGCGCCTGCGTTTCCACCAGGACTTCTAGTTATTACAGAGCCTGCAGCCTGCCAGACAGACCCGGCCACGTGAGTGCCTGCGTTTCCACCAGGACTTCTAGTTATTACAGAGCCTGCAGCCTGCCAGACAGACCCGGCCACGTGAGCGCCTGCGTTTCCACCAGGACTTCTAGTTATTACAGAGCCTGCAGCCTGCCAGACAGACCCGGCTACGTGAGCGCCTGCGTTTCCACCAGGACTTCTAGTTATTACAGAGCCTGCAGCCTGCCAGACAGACCCGGCTACGTGAGCGCCTGCGTTTCCACCAGGACTTCTGGTTATTACAGAACCTGCAGCCTGCCAGACAGACCCGGCTACGTGAGAGCCTGCGTTCCCACCAGGACTTCTAGTTATTACAGAGCCTGCAGCCTGCCAGACAGACCCGGCTACGTGAGTGCCTGCGTTTCCACCAGGACTTCTAGTTATTACAGAACCTGCAGCCTGCCAGACAGACCCGGCTACGTGAGCGCCTGCGTTTCCTCTAGGACTTCTAGTTATTACAGAACCTGCAGCCTGCCAGACAGACCCGGCTACGTGAGAGCCTGCGTTCCCACCAGGACTTCTAGTTATTACAGAGCCTGCAGCCTGCCAGACAGACCCAGCTACGTGAGAGCCTGCGTTTCCTCTAGGACTTCTAGTTATTACAGAACCTGCAGCCTGCCAGACAGACCCAGCTACGTGAGAGCCTGCGTTTCCTCTAGGACTTCTAGTTATTACAGAACCTGCAGCCTGCCAGACAGACCCGGCTACGTGAGCGCCTGCGTTTCCACCAGGACTTCTGGTTATTACAGAACCTGCAGCCTGCCAGACAGACCCAGCTACGTGAGAGCCTGCGTTTCCACCAGGACTTCCGGTTATTACAGAACCTGCAGCCTGCCAGACAGACCCAGCTACGTGAGAGCCTGCGTTTCCACCAGGACTTCTAGTTATTACACAACCTGCAGCCTGCCAGACAGACCCAGCTACGTGAGAGCCTGCGTTTCCTCTAGGACTTCTAGTTATTACAGAGCCTGCAGGCTGCCAGACAGACCCGGCTACGTGAGTGCCTGCGTTTCCACCAGGACTTCTGGTTATTACAGAGCCTGCAGCCTGCCAGACAGACCCGGCTACGTGAGTGCCTGCGTTTCCACCAGGACTTCTAGTTATTACAGAGCCTGCAGCCTGCCAGACAGACCCGGCCACGTGAGTGCCTGCGTTTCCACCAGGACTTCTGGTTATTACAGAGCCTGCAACCTGCCAGACAGACCCGGCTACGTGAGCGCCTGCGTTTCCCCTAAGACTTCTAGTTATTACAGAGCCTGCAGCCTGCCAGACAGACCCGGCTACGTGAGCGCCTGCGTATCCACCAGGACTTCTAGTTATTACAGAGCCTGCAGCCTGCCAGACAGACCCGGCCACGTGAGCGCCTGCGTTTCCACCAGGACTTCTAGTTATTACAGAACCCGCAGCCTGCCAGACAGACCCGGCTACGTGAGAGCCTGCGTTTCCACCAGGACTTCTGGTTATTACAGAGCCTGCAGCCTGCCAGACAGACCCAGCTACGTGAGTGCCTGCATTCTCACTAGGACTTCTAGTTATTACAGAGCCTGCAGCCTGCCAGACAGACCCGGCTACGTGAGTGCCTGCGTTTCCACCAGGACTTCTAGTTATTACAGAGCCTGCAGCCTGCCAGACAGACCCGGCTACGTGAGTGCCTGCATTCTCACTAGGACTTCTAGTTATTACAGAGCCTGCATCCTGCCAGACAGACCCGGCTACGTGAGTGCCTGCGTTTCCACCAGGACCTCTAGGTATTACAGAACCTGCAGCCTGCCAGACAGACCCGGCTACGTGAGAGCCTGCGTTTCCACCAGGACTTCTAGTTATTACAGAGCCTGCAGCCTGCCAGACAGACCCGGCTACGTGAGAGCCTGCGTTTCCTCTAGGACTTCTAGTTATTACAGAGCCTGCAGCCTGCCAGACAGACCCAGCTACGTGAGTGCCTGCATTCTCACTAGGACTTCTAGTTATTACAGAGCCTGCAGCCTGCCAGACAGACCCGGCTACGTGAGTGCCTGCGTTTCCACCAGGACTTCTAGTTATTACAGAGCCTGCAGCCTGCCAGACAGACCCGGCCACGTGAGAGCCTGCGTTTCCACCAGGACTTCCAGTTATTACAGAGCCTGCAGCCTGCCAGACAGACCCGGCTACGTGAGCGCCTGCGTTTCCACCAGGACTTCTAGTTATTACAGAGCCTGCAGCCTGCCAGACAGACCCGGCCACGTGAGCGCCTGCGTTTCCTCTAGGACTTCTAGTTATTACAGAGCCTGCAGCCTGCCAGACAGACCCGGCCACGTGAGAGCCTGCGTTTCCACCAGGACTTCCAGTTATTACAGAGCCTGCAGCCTGCCAGACAGACCCGGCTACGTGAGAGCCTGCGTTTCCACTAGGACTTCTAGTTATTACAGAGCCTGCAGCCTGCCAGACAGACCCGGCCACGTGAGCGCCTGCGTTTCCACCAGGACTTCTAGTTATTACAGAGCCTGCCAGACAGACCCGACTACGTGAGCGCCTGCGTTTCCACCAGGACATCTAGTTATTACAGAGCCTGCAGCCTGCCAGACAGACCCGGCCACGTGAGCGCCTGCGTTTCCACCAGGACTTCTAGTTATTACAGAGCCTGCAGCCTGCCAGACAGACCCGGCCACGTGAGCGCCTGCGTTTCCACCAGGACTTCTAGTTATTACAGAGCCTGCAGCCTGCCAGACAGACCCGGCCACGTGAGCGCCTGCGTTTCCTCTAGGACTTCTAGTTATTACAGAGCCTGCAGCCTGCCAGACAGACCCGGCCACGTGAGAGCCTGCGTTTCCACCAGGACTTCTAGTTATTACAGAGCCTGCCAGACAGACCCGACTACGTGAACGCCTGCGTTTCCACCAGGACTTCTAGTTATTACAGAGCCTGCAGCCTGCCAGACAGACCCGGCCACGTGAGCGCCTGCGTTTCCACCAGGACTTCTAGTTATTACAGAGCCTGCAGCCTGCCAGACAGACCCGGCCACGTGAGCGCCTGCGTTTCCACCAGGACTTCTAGTTATTACAGAGCCTGCAGCCTGCCAGACAGACCCGGCCACGTGAGCGCCTGCGTTTCCACCAGGACTTCTAGTTATTACAGAGCCTGCAGCCTGCCAGACAGACCCGGCTACGTGAGCGCCTGCGTTTCCACCAGGACTTCTAGTTATTACAGAGCCTGCAGCCTGCCAGACAGACCCGGCTACGTGAGCGCCTGCGTTTCCACCAGGACTTCTGGTTATTACAGAACCTGCAGCCTGCCAGACAGACCCGGCTACGTGAGAGCCTGCGTTTCCACCAGGACTTCTAGTTATTACAGAGCCTGCAGCCTGCCAGACAGACCCGGCTACGTGAGTGCCTGCGTTTCCACCAGGACTTCTAGTTATTACAGAACCTGCAGCCTGCCAGACAGACCCAGCTACGTGAGAGCCTGCGTTTCCTCTAGGACTTCTAGTTATTACAGAACCTGCAGCCTGCCAGACAGACCCAGCTACGTGAGAGCCTGCGTTTCCTCTAGGACTTCTAGTTATTACAGAACCTGCAGCCTGCCAGACAGACCCGGCTACGTGAGCGCCTGCGTTTCCACCAGGACTTCTGGTTATTACAGAACCTGCAGCCTGCCAGACAGACCCGGCTACGTGAGAGCCTGCGTTCCCACCAGGACTTCTAGTTATTACAGAGCCTGCAGCCTGCCAGACAGACCCAGCTACGTGAGAGCCTGCGTTTCCACCAGGACTTCCGGTTATTACAGAACCTGCAGCCTGCCAGACAGACCCAGCTACGTGAGAGCCTGCGTTTCCACCAGGACTTCTAGTTATTACACAACCTGCAGCCTGCCAGACAGACCCAGCTACGTGAGAGCCTGCGTTTCCTCTAGGACTTCTAGTTATTACAGAGCCTGCAGGCTGCCAGACAGACCCGGCTACGTGAGTGCCTGCGTTTCCACCAGGACTTCTGGTTATTACAGAGCCTGCAGCCTGCCAGACAGACCCGGCTACGTGAGTGCCTGCGTTTCCACCAGGACTTCTAGTTATTACAGAGCCTGCAGCCTGCCAGACAGACCCGGCCACGTGAGTGCCTGCGTTTCCACCAGGACTTCTGGTTATTACAGAGCCTGCAACCTGCCAGACAGACCCGGCTACGTGAGCGCCTGCGTTTCCCCTAAGACTTCTAGTTATTACAGAGCCTGCAGCCTGCCAGACAGACCCGGCTACGTGAGCGCCTGCGTTTCCACCAGGACTTCTAGTTATTACAGAGCCTGCAGCCTGCCAGACAGACCCGGCCACGTGAGCGCCTGCGTTTCCACCAGGACTTCTAGTTATTACAGAACCCGCAGCCTGCCAGACAGACCCGGCTACGTGAGAGCCTGCGTTTCCACCAGGACTTCTGGTTATTACAGAGCCTGCAGCCTGCCAGACAGACCCAGCTACGTGAGTGCCTGCATTCTCACTAGGACTTCTAGTTATTACAGAGCCTGCAGCCTGCCAGACAGACCCGGCTACGTGAGTGCCTGCGTTTCCACCAGGACTTCTAGTTATTACAGAGCCTGCAGCCTGCCAGACAGACCCGGCTACGTGAGTGCCTGCATTCTCACTAGGACTTCTAGTTATTACAGAGCCTGCATCCTGCCAGACAGACCCGGCTACGTGAGTGCCTGCGTTTCCACCAGGACCTCTAGGTATTACAGAACCTGCAGCCTGCCAGACAGACCCGGCTACGTGAGAGCCTGCGTTTCCACCAGGACTTCTAGTTATTACAGAGCCTGCAGCCTGCCAGACAGACCCGGCTACGTGAGAGCCTGCGTTTCCTCTAGGACTTCTAGTTATTACAGAACCTGCAGCCTGCCAGACAGACCCGGCTACGTGAGTGCCTGCGTTTCCACCAGGACTTCTAGTTATTACAGAGCCTGCAGCCTGCCAGACAGACCCGGCTACGTGAGCGCCTGCGTTTCCACCAGGACTTCTAGGTATTACAGAACCTGCAGCCTGCCAGACAGACCCGGCTACGTGAGCGCCTGCGTTTCCTCTAGGACTTCTAGTTATTACAGAGCCTGCAGCCTGCCAGACAGACCCGGCTACGTGAGCGCCTGCGTTTCCACCAGGACTTCTAGTTATTACAGAGCCTGCAGCCTGCCAGACAGACCCGGCTACGTGAGCGCCTGCGTTTCCACCAGGACTTCTAGTTATTACAGAGCCTGCAGCCTGCCAGACAGACCCGGCTACGTGAGCGCCTGCGTTTCCACCAGGACTTCTAGTTATTACAGAGCCTGCAGCCTGCCAGACAGACCCGGCTACGTGAGCGCCTGCGTTTCCTCTAGGACTTCTAGTTATTACAGAACCTGCAGCCTGCCAGACACACCCGGCTACGTGAGTGCCTGCGTTTAATTGGTGGGGAGTGTGAGAGTGGTGGTATCTGCTGTATTCGTGGCCCTTTTGTTTAATTGGTGGGGAGTGTGGGAGCGGTAGTCTCTGCTGTATTCGATGCCCTTTGTTTAATTGGTGGGGAGTGTGAGAGTGGTGGTCTCTGCTGTATTCGTGGCCCTTTGTTTAATTGGTGGGGAGTGTGAGAGTGCTGGTCTCTGCTGTATTCGTGGCCCTTTGTTTAATTGGTGGGGAATGTGAGAGTGGTGGTCTCTACTGTATTCGTGGCCCTTTGTTTAATTGGTGGGGAGTGTGAGAGTGGTGGTCTCTGCTGTATTCGTGGCCCTTAGTTTAATTGGTGGGGAGTGTGGGAGTGGTGGTCTCTGCTGTATTCGATGCCCTTTGTTTAATTGGTGGGGAGTGTGAGAGTGGTGGTCACTGCTGTACTCATGGCCCTTTGTTTAATTGGTGGGGAGTGTGAGAGTGGTGGTCTCTGCTGTATTCGTGGCCCTTTGTTTAATTGGTGGGGAATGTGAGAGTGGTGGTCTCTGCTGTATTTGTGGCTCTTTGTTTAATTGGTGGGGAGTGTGAGAGTGGTGGGTCTCTGCTGTATTAATGGCCCTTTGTTTAATTGGTGGGGAGTGTGGGAGTGGTAGTCTCTGCTGTATTTGTGGCCCTTTGTTTAATTGGTGGTGAGTGTGAGAGTGGTGGTCTCTGCTGTATTCGTGGCCCTTTGTTTAACTGGTGGGGAGTGTGAGAGTGGTGGTCTCTGCTGTATTCGTGGCCCTTTGTTTAACTGGTGGGGAGTGTGAGAGTGGTGGGTCTCTGCTGTATTAATGGCCCTTTGTTTAATTGGTGGGGAGTGTGGGAGTGGTAGTCTCTGCTGTATTTGTGGCCCTTTGTTTAATTGGTGGGGAGTGTGAGAGTGGTGGGTCTCTGCTGTATTAATGGCCCTTTGTTTAATTGGTGGGGAGTGTGGGAGTGGTAGTCTCTGCTGTATTTGTGGCCCTTTGTTTAATTGGTGGGGAGTGGTAGTCTCTGCTGTATTTGTGGCCCTTTGTTTAATTGGTGGGGAGTGTGAGAGTGGTGGGTCTCTGCTGTATTAATGGCCCTTTGTTTAATTGGTGGGGAGTGTGGGAGTGGTAGTCTCTGCTGTATTTGTGGCCCTTTGTTTAATTGGTGGGGAGTGTGAGAGTGGTGGGTCTCTGCTGTATTAATGGCCCTTTGTTTAATTGGTGGGGATTGTGGGAGTGGTAGTCTCTGCTGTATTCGTGGCCCTTTGTTTAACTGGTGGGGAGTGTGAGAGTGGTGGTCTCTGCTGTATTCGTGGCCCTTTGTTTAATTGGTGGGGAGTGTGAGAGTGGTGGTCTCTGCCTTATTAATGGCCCTTTGTTTAATTGGTGGGGAGTGTGGGAGTGGTAGTCTCTGCTGTATTTGTGGCCTGTTTAAGCAACGGGAGGT
The DNA here is from genome assembly GCF_901001135.1 of Rhinatrema bivittatum. Classification (NCBI taxonomy): domain Eukaryota; kingdom Metazoa; phylum Chordata; class Amphibia; order Gymnophiona; family Rhinatrematidae; genus Rhinatrema; species Rhinatrema bivittatum. Next base: position 122,333,050 of record NC_042624.1, read on the forward strand.
GTGGAAGTAGTGGTCTGCACTGGTTTCGTGGCCCATCATTTAAGTGCTGCATTGAAAATGCCAGAGCTTTGCTACATCTCTTTCCTATTTGAAGTTCAGTTTCCTCTCAGTCACCAGAACAACAGATGATGTCAGAGGAAGCCCTTCGGGAGGCAGGAGCTTGGTTTCCATGTAAGTGCTCTGAGTTCAAACCCAAACAAAGCAAAGTGATGAGAGTGTGATAACCCTCTCGTGAACTTTCAAACTGAGCTTGGCCAATCTGAGGCTTCCTGCAGGCCTTGGAGTGCATGGCTGTGCTGGCATGTGGCTGGGGCTCTCTGGATGTGTCTAGACAAGATTTTGTAAGTCTCTGTGAGTGTGCTGAAGTTCCCGTTTGGATGACGGTGGATATAGCTGTCTCATTCTGTACACCTCAGCTGTGGGTTTGCCTGCATGAGGGAGTGCTCTGAGCACACGGGGGTTCCTATGAGATTATGCGAGTTTGTGTACACATCCATACGTGTCTGGCATTGATTGTGATCACCTGAAGCAGAGGACATGGCCACCATCTCTCACCCTCTGTCTGTTTATACATTCCAAATGGGTCTTATTCCTAGGTATCCTTTCTTTTTGCCCATCAAATTTTTGTTTCTTATATTTTGCACAATTTTTTAGAAATTTCTTATTTTCTAAAACATCCATACTTTACTTCACTCTCTAGCTCTTCATAATTTATGTGCATCAGAGAAGAACCTTAAGGGGATTCTGATGAAGATCTGCTCTTCAGCTGTCTGTGCTATATTCATGCTTTACATGTATCAGTGTGACCCCTGCATGGGGCTCTGATGAAGATCTGCTCTTCAGCTGTCTGTGCTGTATTCATGCTTTACATGTATCAGTGTGACCCCTGCATGGGGCTCTGATGAAGATCTGCTCTTCAGCTGTCTGTGCTATATTCATGCTTTACATGTATCAGTGTGACCCCTGCATGGGGGGTTCTGATGAAGATCTGCTCTTCAGCTGTCTGTGCTGTATTCATGCTTTACATGTATCAGTGTGACCCATGCATGGGGCTCTAATGAAGATCCGATCTTCAGCTGTCTGTGCTGTATTCATGCTTTACATGTATCAGTGTGATCCCTGCATGGGGCTCTGATGAAGATCTGCTCTTCAGCTGTCTGTGCTATATTCATGCTTTACATGTATCAGTGTGACCCCTGCATGGGGGGTTCTGATGAAGATCTGCTCTTCAGCTGTCTGTGCTGTATTCATGCTTTACATGTATCAGTGTGACCCCTGCATGGGGCTCTGATGAAGATCCTCTCTTCAGCTCTCTGTGCTGTATTCATACTTTACATGTATCAGTGTGATCCCTGCATGGGGCTCTGATGAAGATCTGCTCTTCAGCTGTCTGTGCTGTATTCATGCTTTACATGTATCAGTGTGACCCCTGCATGGGGCTCTGATGAAGATGCTCTCTTTAGCTCTCTGTGCTGTATTCGTGTTTTTCGTACATCACTATAATGCCTGTATCGGTTTCTGCTGAAGATTCATAGTGCAGAGGAAGGGTCTATGTCAGAGGGGATTTTAGAGCACTGAAGTCCGGAGGACTGCTCAGGAATAAAACAGAACTTGAAAGAGATGAGTTGGTGGAATAAGTGTGTTGTAGTGAGCTCTCAGTGATCTCTGCCCAGGGTCTGCTGCATCTCCTTTACAGGTAGGTTATTCACTGCCCTGTACACCCGGATATTCACAATAAATCTGCATACTATATATACAGCTCATGCATATTCCTTGGAGATATCCTGAAACTCTGACTGGCTGCAGGGTCCCAGGACAGGTTTGGGATATCCCCTTATATAGTAAGCGGAAGCAGGGAGAGAAATGGAGAGACAGTCATGGAGACTGGGGGGAGGGAAGAGAGGGGAGACACTGGCTGAAGGAGGAGTGCAGGAGAGTAAGTGTGAGGAAGAAAGCAGAGATGGGCCTGAAAGACGAGGAAGTAGAAGTTGTTTGTTCTGTAATTTTGCAGTCGGTGCCAGAGAAGGCAGGAGGCAGGTTCTCTGCTGCTCCAAGTCTTCATGTCTGGACTCTTTTGACCAATTGAGGGAGGGGTGGGATATTTCACGATCACATGTTATTGCCTACTTACAAGCTCGGCGCTACTGCTCCATTGTTCATGCGCGCGATCTCTCTCTTCTTCTTTTGACCAACGCGGAAGAGAGCTTTTTGGAAACAGCGGCGAAGTGCAACAAAATCACGACCTGGTCAAGTCACTTAGAAGAGCAGTTGCCTACTCCGCATATTCAGTGCTTAGCGTCGTTGTGGAGCGCGGATTTGGGGGAACTTATCCTTCCCAAGCACTTACGCCAGGCCTTTAAGGCGCCGTGTCGCACTTTTTCCCCGGGTACAAACTCCTTCCCAGAAGGGACACATCTCGTGTCCTGGGCGTCAGTGTGAGATTCGGGTCTCTGCTTGCCGTATGTTTATGGGATGTAGAAAGTTGCAGCTTTTTGGAGCAACGTGCAAGCTTTTCTAGAGCAGGGGGTAGTGAGCTGCCCGGTTCCTTGGTAGGGGACAGTCGTCTTTCTGGGCCTTTGGGGGGGGGATGGGTCTTCCTGAACTTTATGGCCAAAACGTCTTTTTGCTGTGCTGGAGGCTGGGAGAAGCCCCTTCATTGGCTGAGGGAAAGGTCTGAGGCAACAGCAGGCACAAACTGAAATGTTACGGAAAAGCAGAGGCTGCCTCGCTGCCAGGAAGGGCCATGGAGGGCATCGCTACGCATCTCCTGAGCCAGCGCCGGGATGGCCCAGCTCTCCTGCTGCTTCTTTTGCTGCTGCTTGTCTGAGTTCCTTGGCGTGACAGGGGGTGGGAATGCTCTGCTCTTTCGTGGGCTATGAATGTGGTGCAGTGGACGTGCCTGGCTGTGCAGCTGCATGTGGAGGGCTTCCTCTTCTATTTCTCTCTCTTTTAGAACATAAGAACCTGCCGTACTGGGTCAGACAGAGGGTCCATCAAGCCCAGCATCCTGTTTCCAACAGAGGCCAAACCAGGCCATAAGAACCTGGCAATTACCCAAACACTAAGAAGATCCCAGGCTACTGATGCAATTAATAGCAGTGGCTATTCTCTAAGTCAACTTAATTAATAGCAGGTAATGGACTTCTCCTCCAAGAGCGTATCCAATCCTTTTTTAAACCCAGTTACACTAACTGCACTAACCACATCCTCTGGCAACAAATTCCAGAGTTTAATTGTGCGTTGAGTAAAAAAGAACTTTCTCCGATTAGTTTTAAATGTGCCCCATGCTAACTTCATGGAGTGTCCCCTAGTCCTTCTACTATCCGAAAGAGTAAATAACCGATTCACATCTACCCGTTCTAGACCTCTCATGATTTTAAACACCTCTATCATATCCCCCCTCAGTCGTCTCTTCTCCAAGCTGAAAAGTCCTAACCTCTTCAGTCTTTCCTCATAGGGGAGCTGTTCCATCCCCTTTATCACTTTGGTTGCCCTTCTCTGTACCTTCTCCATCGCAATTATATCTTTTTTGAGATGTGGCGACCAGAATTGTACACAGTATTCAAGGTGCAGTCTCACCATGGAGCGATACAGAGGCATTATGACATTTTCTGTTTTATTCACCATTCCCTTTCTAATAATTCCCAACAGTCTGTTTGCTTTGACTGCCGCAGCACACTGCACCGACGATTTCAATGTGTTATCCACTATGACACCTAGATCTCTTTCTTGGGTAGTAGCACCTAATATGGAACCCAACATTGTGTAACTATAGCATGGGTTATTTTTCCCTATATACATCACCTTGCACTTATCCACATTAAATTTCATCTGCCATTTGGATGCCCAATCTTCCAGTCTCACAAGGTCTTCCTGCAATTTATCACAATCTGCTTGTGATTTAACTACTCTGAACAATTTTGTGTCATCTGCAAATTTGATTATCTCACTAGTCGTATTTCTTTCCAGATCATTTATAAATATAATGAAAAGTAAGGGTCCCAATACAGATCCCTGAGGCACTCCACTGTCCCCTCCCTTCCACTTAACTTTCTGAAACCCAGTTGCACTAACTGCTGTAAGTCTGCTGTGTATTTTGGGAAACGCTGGGAGTCATGGGGCTGCTTGCATTGGGTTTTTCTTTACATGGAGGCTGTGCTAGAAGGTTATCTTGCTTGCATTGCTCACCTGTTACTGACTTGTTGCAGCCGAATGAATCTGAACTTCCTCTGACTGGATAAAGATGAAGTTAAAACTGGGTGAGTGGGAGGCGACAAAGGGGAGTGGGAAATGGAATTTTCTCTGAGGAGGGGGTTGTTACTAGCAGTGAGCCTCAGGGATCGCTCCTCGGACCCGTTCTTTTCAACATTTTTGTGAGCGACATAATGGAAGGATTGTCAGGGAAAGTTTGTCCTTTTGCCAATGATACCAAAACCTTTAACAGAGTGAACAACCAAGAAGGTGTACAAAACACAAGCAGGGATCTAGCAAAGCTCGAGGAATGGTCCACGGTCTGGCAGCTCAGATTTAATGCTAAAAAGTAAAGAGAGCTATGCGATTGGGTTGCAAGAACCCAAGGGAAAGGTTCAGTGTAGGGGATACAATTTTTCTATGCACGAAAGAGCGGGATCGGGGGTGATCAAAGCTGATGATCTTAAGGCGGCCAAACAGGTGGATAAAGCGAGGGTAAAAGCCAGAAAGCTGCTCGGCTGCACAGGGAGAGGAAGGGTCAGCAGAGAAAGGGAGGAGATATTGCCCCTGTGCAGGTCCCTGGTGAGACTTCACGTGGGATACTGAGTACAGTTCTGGAGACCCCACCTTCAATAGGACATAAACAGGATGGAGTCGCTCCAGAGGGGGGAGGCTGCTAACATGGTCAGTGGTCTTTGTTCTAAAGCATAGGGGGAGAGACTTAAAGATCTAAACATGGATACCCTGGAGGAAAGGCGAGAGATAGGGGAGATAGGATAGAGACATTCAGATATCTCCAAGGTGTCCATGCACAGGAGCAGGGCCTTTTTCAATGGTCATGGGATGAGGGTGAAAGGAGGCAGACTCAGGAGTAATCTTAGGAAATATTTCCTTACAGAGAGGGTGGGGGATGCGTGGAACGGCCTCCCAATGGAAGTGATGGAGACAAGGACAGGATCTGAATTCAGGAAAGCCTGGGATAAGCGCAGGGGATCTCTAAGGAGGTGATGAGAATTATAATGCTACATTAATTGGATGGATAGGCAGACTGGATGGGCCCTCCGGTCTTTTTCTGCCATCCTGTTTCTGTGTTTCTATGTAAATTAATGAAGCACTGAGCAGTCTGCGCCCTGGAAGGCAAAGCAGGAAGGCTCAGTGGGCCTGGCCGGGATGAGATGGAGCCCGCTGTGCGCAGACGGAGAACGGGCCCGGGAAGGCAGCCTGCTAAGTGCTGCTGAAATCCTATGCCAGGCCAGGCTGGGGCAGCCCCTGCCTTCCACTCATCTCTTAGCAAGCAGTGGATTCCCAGCTTTGAACTTTCATATTCTGCTTTAAAATCATTGACGCTTGATCACTACCACTTGCTCTGCATTTGTCTTGTTCTCTGCTTATAGAACAAAACTTGATCTGAAAAAAACAATTTCTGAATTCAAAATTAAATGCAAGAATTCTCTGTCGACTTCTTTTCTCTAAGGCCCAGCACATGTGTGTAACATGAAGACTGTCATTTACATATTGTACATCACTTACCTGGGAATGCACCCCCCAATCCTGACCTATACCCCTGCTATTCCAGGACTGAGACCCCCCGATACACAGCTCTGCCCATGCACCTCACTCCTGCCCTGCAGCACCCCCTGCTATTCCAGTACTGAGACCCCACACACAGCTCTGCCCATGCACCTCACTCCTGCCCTGCAGCACCCCCTGCTATTCCAGTACTGAGACCCTCACACACAGCTCTGCCCATGCACCTCACTCCTGCCCTGCAGCACCTCCTGCTATTCCAGTACTGAGACCCTCACACACAGCTCTGCCAATGCACCTCACTCCTGCCCTGCAGCACCTCCTGCTATTCCAGTACTGAGACCCTCACACACAGCTCTGCCAATGCTCCTCACTCCTGCCCTGCAGCCTCTCCTGCTATTCCAGTACTGAGACCCTCACACACAGCTCTGCCCATGCACCTCCCTCCTGCACTGCAGCACCCCCTGCTATTCCAGTACTGAGACCCCCACACACAGCTCTGCCCATGCACCTCCCTCCTGCCCTGCAGCACCTCCTGCTATTCCAGTACTGAGACCCTCACACACAGCTCTGCCCATGCACCTCCCTCCTGCCCTGCAGCTCCCCCTGCTATTCCAGTACTGAGACCCTCACACACAGCTCTGCCCATGCACCTCACTCCTGCCCTGCAGCACCCCCTGCTATTCCAGGACTGAGACCCTCACACACAGCTCTGCCCATGCACCTCACTCCTGCCCTGCAGCACCCCCTGCTATTCCAGTACTGAGTCTCTCACACACAGCTCTGCCCATGCACCTCCCTCCTGCCCTGCAGCACCTCCTGCTATTCCAGGACTGAGACCCTCACACACAGCTCTGCCCATGCACCTCCCTCCTGCCCTGCAGCCCCCCCTGCTATTCCAGGACTGAGACCCTCACACACAGCTCTGCCCATGCACCTCCCTCCTGCCCTGCAGCACCCCCTGCTATTCCAGGACTGAGACCCTCACACACAGCTCTGCCCATGCACCTCCCTCCTGCCCTGCAGCACCCCCTGCTATTCCAGTACTGAGACCCCACACACAGCTCTGCCAATGCCACTCCCTCCTGCCCTGCAGCACCCCCTGCTATTCCAGTACTGAGACCCTCACACACAGCTCTGCCCATGCACCTCCCTCCTGCCCTGCAGCACCCCCTGCTATTCCAGGACTGAGACCCCACACACAGCTCTGCCCATGCACCTCCCTCCTGCCCTGCAGCACCCCCTGCTATTCCAGGACTGAGACCCTCACACACAGCTCTGCCAATGCACCTCCCTCCTGCCCTGCAGCACCCCCTGCTATTCCAGTACTGAGACCCTCACACACAGCTCTGCCACTGCACCTCCCTCCTGCCCTGCAGCACCCCCTGCTATTCCAGGACTGAGACCCTCACACACAGCTCTGCACATGCACCTCCCTCCTGCCCTGCCCTCCCCTGCTATTCCAGTACTGAGACCCTCACACACAGCTCTGCCCATGCACCTCCCTCCTGCCCTGCAGCACCCCCTGCTATTCCAGTACTGAGACCCTCACACACAGCTCTGCCCATGCACCTCCCTCCTGCCCTGCAGCGCCCCCTGCTATTCCAGTACTGAGACCCTCACACACAGCTCTGCCCATGCACCTCCCTCCTGCCCTGCCCTCCCCTGCTATTCCAGTACTGAGACCCTCACACACAGCTCTGCACATGCACCTCCCTCCTGCCCTGCCCTCCCCTGCTATTCCAGTACTGAGACCCTCACACACAGCTCTGCCAATGCACCTCACTCCTGCCCTGCAGCACCCCCTGCTATTCCAGTACTGAGACCCCACACACAGCTCTGCCCATGCACCTCCCTCCTGCCCTGCAGCACCCCCTGCTATTCCAGTACTGAGACCCTCACACACAGCTCTGCCCATGCACCTCCCTCCTGCCCTGCAGCGCCCCCTGCTATTCCAGTACTGAGACCCTCACACACAGCTCTGCCCATGCACCTCCCTCCTGCCCTGCCCTCCCCTGCTATTCCAGTACTGAGACCCTCACACACAGCTCTGCACATGCACCTCCCTCCTGCCCTGCCCTCCCCTGCTATTCCAGTACTGAGACCCTCACACACAGCTCTGCCAATGCACCTCACTCCTGCCCTGCAGCACCCCCTGCTATTCCAGGACTGAGACCCCACACACAGCTCTGCCCATGCACCTCCCTCCTGCCCTGCAGCACCCCCTGCTATTCCAGGACTGAGACCCCACTCACAGCTCTGCCCATGTACCTCACTCCTGCCCTGCAGCACCCCCTGCTATTCCAGGACTGAGACCCCACACACAGCTCTGCCCATGCACCTCCCTCCTGCCCTGCAGCACCCCCTGCTATTCCAGGACTGAGACCCCACTCACAGCTCTGCCCATGCACCTCCCTCCTGCCCTGCAGCACCCCCTGCTATTCCAGTACTGAGACCCTCACACACAGCTCTGCCCATGCACCTCCCTCCTGCCCTGCAGCACCCCCTGCTATTCCAGGACTGAGACCTCACACACAGGTTGGCCCATGCACCTCACTCCTGCCCTGCAGCACCCCCTGCTATTCCAGTACTGAGACCCTCACACACAGCTCTGCCCATGCACCTCCCTCCTGCCCTGCAGCTCCCCCTGCTATTCCAGTACTGAGACCCCACACACAGCTCTGCCCATGCACCTCCCTCCTGCCCTGCAGCACCTCCTGCTATTCCAGTACTGAGACCCCACACACAGCTCTGCCCATGCACCTCACTCCTGCCCTGCAGCACCCCCTGCTATTCCAGTACTGAGACCCCACACACAGCTCTGCCCATGCACCTCACTCCTGCCCTGCCCTCACCCCCTGCTATTCCAGTACTGAGACCCCACTCACAGCTCTGCCCATGCACCTCACTCCTGCCCTGCAGCACCCCCTGCTATTCCAGGACTGAGACCCTCACACACAGCTCTGCCCATGCACCTCCCTCCTGCCCTGCAGCACCCCCTGCTATTCCAGGACTGAGACCCTCACACACAGCTCTGCCCATGCACCTCACTCCTGCCCTGCAGCACCTCCTGCTATTCCAGGACTGAGACCCCCACACACAGCTCTGCCCATGCACCTCCCTCCTGCACTGCAGCACCCCCTGCTATTCCAGGACTGAGACCCCCCACACAGCTCTGCCCATGCACCTCCCTCCTGCCCTGCAGCACCTCCTGCTATTCCAGGACTGAGACCCCACACACAGCTCTGCCCATGCACCTCCCTCCTGCCCTGCAGCACCTCCTGCTATTCCAGGACTGAGACCCCCACACACAGCTCTGCCCATGCACCTCCCTCCTGCACTGCAGCACCCCCTGCTATTCCAGGACTGAGACCCCACACACACACAGCTCTGCCCATGCACCTCCCTCCTGCCCTGCAGCACCCCCTGCTATTCCAGTACTGAGACCCCACACACAGCTCTGCCCATGCACCTCACTCCTGCCCTGCAGCACCCCCTGCTATTCTAGGACTGAGACCCCACACACAGCTCTGCCCATGCACCTCCCTCCTGCCCTGCAGCACCCCCTGCTATTCCAGGACTGAGACCCCACACACAGCTCTGCCCATGCACCTCCCTCCTGCCCTGCAGCACCCCCTGCTATTCCAGTACTGAGACCCTCACACACAGCTCTGCCCATGCACCTCACTCCTTCCCTGCAGCACCCCCTGCTATTCCAGTACTGAGACCCTCACACAGCTCTGCCCATGCACCTCACTCCTTCCCTGCAGCACCCCCTGCTATTCCAGGACTGAGACCCTCACACACAGCTCTGCCCATGCACCTCCCTCCTGCCCTGCAGCTCCCCCTGCTATTCCAGGACTGAGACCCTCACACACAGCTCTGCCCATGCACCTCACTTCTGCCTTGTAACACCCCTTGCTGCTCTCGTGCTGTGAGGAATGGAAGCTCAGTGTGAAAAGGTCACAGCGTGGCTGGAGCTGAGTGCATGGAGCTGGAAGAAAGTTTGCCAGAAAATGGTGAAAATACTTGAAAGAAGTAAGCCTTAGTCCAGAAATTGTGCCTGGAACTGGAGCAAACGCCTTGAAAGAGACAAAAGCAGCAAAGCAAAGACAGGAAGCTGTGCTGGTAAGCAGAGCAAATATCCAGAAAGAATCAGAAGGACAAAACCCAGGACAGAAAACTGCACGTAAACCTTGATTTTCTGACCTGTTCAGGCAACAGAATCAGCCTAGAAAACAGCAAAATAGAGCAAGATCTGTGGTGAGACTCCCCCTGTGTGGGACAGAGAATCTGTGGGGAAAGGTTTATTAAAGAAAAGCTTCACGTTTCCCCCCAGCGTGGGAAGGCTTTGCTCCGTACCTCAGGGAGCTCTCAGTCTGCTGTGGCACTCGGAGCTGGGAGTCCCTTTCTGGGGTGAAAAGGTGAAGGGCAGCCCAGAGGGGAAGATTTCACAGGACACAGTGAGAACGGTGAATGTGCACGTTAACCCCGAGGACCCTGGGGCCTGCGAGGAGCGCACCTGGCTGCAGAGGCAGAGCCTCGGCCTGCGCTGGCCTGCAGGCTGGAAACCAGGGGGTGGACTCCTGCTGGCTGATGGCCGCATACGGCACCTGCCTCTCTCCCTTCATGACTGGAAGGGAGAGAGGCTCCTGTTTCTGCCCTGCGCAGATTAAAAAATGCTTTAAATGTGGCTCTCCGGAGCTTTTTAGCTCCTCTTGCAGATATGTAAAGTGTGGGAGATGTGAACAGACCACACCAGCGCTGAGTGCACCCAGTGAGTGATATGCGGCCTGTGCGGGGTGGACGGCCGCGTGTACGTGCACTGTCCCCAGGCAGATCACAACTGCCCCCTCACACCGAATGACCCCCAGGAGGAAGTCCCTGATGAGAGGCTGGGACCCCAGCCAGAGCAGGAAGCCAAACGGAGCAGGAGGACGCGGAGGCTCAGCCTGTGGAAGAGGCCGCTGCAGTGCCTGATACATGGGAGCAGGAGAGGGGGCGATGGCCGCTGCAGTGCCTGATACATGGGAGCAGGAGAGGGGGCGATGGCCGCTGCAGTGCCTGATACATGGGAGCAGGAGAGGGGGCGATGGCCGCTGCAGTGCCTGATACATGGGAGCAGGAGAGGGGGCGATGGCCGCTGCAGTGCCTGATACATGGGAGCAGGAGAGGGGGCGATGGCCGCTGCAGTGCCTGATACATGGGAGCAGGAGAGGGGGCGATGGCCGCTGCAGTGCCTGATACATGGGAGCAGGAGAGGGGGCGATGGCCGCTGCAGTGCCTGATACATGGGAGCAGGAGAGGGGGCGATGGCCGCTGCAGTGCCTGATACATGGGAGCAGGAGAGGGGGCGATGGCCGCTGCAGTGCCTGATACATGGGAGCAGGAGAGGGGGCGATGGCCGCTGCAGTGCCTGATACATGGGAGCAGGAGAGGGGGCGATGGCCGCTGCAGTGCCTGATACATGGGAGCAGGAGAGGGGGGCGATGGCCGCTGCAGTGCCTGATACATGGGAGCAGGAGAGGGGGCGATGGCCGCTGCAGTGCCTGATACATGGGAGCAGGAGAGGAGGGTCCTGGGGCCGGACGGAGGCGACTCAGAGGGGGCAATGGCAGCAGAAACCTCCCAGTGCACTGATGCAGGTGGAAAAAGAAACTCCCAAGATATAACGGAGCGTGAAACCCCGAGCCAGTGCAGCCTGGTACCTCCTGGGGCGATACTGCAATTCCTTAGGACAGCCAAAGGGTGCGGAGGAACACGGTCTGTTTGCCAAAAAACCCAGGGGGATTAAACATGGGAAACCCTGCGCTGTTCTGTGCCGTTGGATGTTTTCTTCGCTTTGAAGCAATGCCTGAGTCTTGGGCTCTGTCCATGGCGGTGCATCCTCTCTAGAAGGGTCAGGCCACTAATCCCAGCGTGGACAGGAGGATACAGGACAGCGTCCAGGGCCGCTGCCCGCCCCGTGTTCAGGCTCTCTGGAGATCCTGGCATTTCTCGGTACATGAAGTGACCTCCCTTGCCAGGACAGATCTCCCACTCAGGAGGTCATTTTCCAATGACCTTGCCTTGCCGCAGGGCCCTCCAGGGCATTACTCTGAGACCCTTCATAAGCTGGGAGGCTGCAGGTCACCATCCCCCGTGTGGCACTTCCTGTGGCTCTCGGTACCAGGGCGACTCAGGGTTCATGTGGGCAGCGACTGCCCCCATCCTACCAGTGCAGCACCTGCTGGTCAGCTGCCCTTTCACTGAGGCAGTGAGGGCAGAGGCCACACAAGAGTTAGCTATCCCCTCACATAGCGCGTATCTGGACAGGATCCACGGGATCGGGGCTCCTCACCACGGTTAAAAAGCACAAAATATTAAGGAACATTCACAGCCCGATTCCCTCACGAGCACAGTCCGGGAAGCCAGGGACAGAGAGAGAGAGCATTCCCAGGCTAAGAAAGGCCCACGGGTCCTGCACTAATCCTTTCCCAATGCTTGATCGCTGTTCCTCTGTAAATACAAATAAAACGGAGCCTGCAGGTTCCTGCTCCATCAGCCGAGGACGGTGGAACAATCCGGGCGCTGTTCCTTTAAGGGCACTCACTCTGAGTCCCTGCAAAAGTGAAGAAATGGCTCCTGGTCTCCCGGGCTACCAGATAAACAGCACTGATAATGCCTCCTTCACTTCAAAAATAGCCCTGGAAGGGCAGCGCCCTACTTCCCCTGCCAAACACAATGGGCCGAGGCCCGCGCCAGGGTCTCTGCTCCCAGGCTCCCTCCGTCCCAGGCCACAGGCGCAGTGACCCCCCCCCCCCCCCCCTCCATGAGCCGCGCTGCAGCCCAGACCCCCCCCCCCCTCGCATAAAACCTCAGCAGCACAGGTCCCATCACTTTCACGCAAACACGCGCGTTTCATCAACAAATCTTATTCCGCGGGGACCACGGCCGACGCTGGCGCTGTAATTTCATTTCCCATCCCGGGGTTAGGATGCTGGGGGTGGGATCTGATCTCACGTCCCGGGGTCAGGAAGCGCTGCCGGTAGATCTGATCACAATCCCCCGCCCCCCTCCCGGGGCTGTGGGGTAGTGGGGGAGATCGGAGTTCACGTCCCGGGGTCAGGAAGCGCTGGTGGTCAGATCTGATCAGACTTTCCCTGGAGTTAGGGGGCACTGGTGGTGGGATCTGATCTCACATCCCGGGGTCAGGAAGCGCTGCCGGTAGATCTGATCACAATCTCTCCCCCTCCTGGGGCTGTGGGGTAGTGGGGGGGTCAGATCTCACTGTCCCGGGGTCAGGAAGCGCTGGTGGTCAGATCTGATCAGACTTTCCCTGGAGTTAGGGGGCACTGGTGGTGGGATCTGATCTCACGTCCCGGGGTCAGGAAGCGCTGCCGGTAGATCTGATCACAATTCCCCGCCCCCTCCCAGGGCTGTGGGGGTGGGGGTGGGGGGTCAGAGCTCACTGTCCCGGGGTCAGGAAGCGCTGGTGGTCAGATCTGATCAGACTTTCCCTGGAGTTAGGGGGCACTGGTGGTGGGATCTGATCTCACATCCCGGGGTCAGGAAGCGCTGCCGGTAGATCTGATCACAATCTCTCCCCCTCCCGGGGCTGTGGGGTAGTGGGGGGGTCAGATCTCACTGTCCCGGGGTCAGGAAGCGCTGGTGGTCAGATCTGATCAGACTTTCCCTGGAGTTAGGGGGCACTGGTGGTGGGATCTGTTCTCACGTCCCGGGGTCAGGAAGCGCTGCCGGTAGATCTGATCACAATTCCCCGCCCCCCTCCCAGGGCTGTGGGGGTGGGGGGGGGGGGGTCAGAGCTCACTGTCCCGGGGTCAGGAAGCGCTGGTGGTCAGATCTGATCAGACTTTCCCTGGAGTTAGGGGGCACTGGTGGTGGGATCTGATCTCACATCCCGGGGTTAGGGGATGGTATTAAATACAGGATCACATTTTCCCTCGGGGTAGGCGGATCCCATGTATCTGATTAGCAGCGCCGGGCCCCGCTGGGGGTCTCGGTCCCTTCCCGAGGTCACAGGGTGCTCTGCCCTTACCTGGCTCTGGGCTGTTCTTCCTCCCCAGCCTCATCCTCCTCCTCCTCGGTAGAATCAGCTCCAGGTCCCGGGAGTCTCTCATTTCTCGCTTCCTAAGTGCACGTGAAAGCCCTCTCCCCGCCTCTCCGTGAGCAGTCCTCCCTTTCGTCTTCCTCCCTCCCTGTTTTGCCTCTCCCTGCCTGTCCTGTCCCTCTGTAACTAACCGTGCCCTCTTCCTCTCTCTCTCTTCCTGCTCCCCCCACCGCTCAGGGGTGTGACTGCTGGTGCAGGAGGAGGAATGTGGAAGTGCAGCTCCTCCTGTGCCGAGAGTGCGAGAGACACCTGGAGAGATCCCCCCCCCCCCCCACTCCCCCAGACAAGACCGAGTGCTGAGTGCAGGCTGCAAGCAGATCCTCTCCTCCTCTCTCACCCCAGCACCTCTCCCCCACTCCCCCAGACAAGACCGAGTGCTGAGTGCAGGCTGCAAGCAGATCCTCTCCTCCTCTCTCACCCCAGGACCTCCCCCCCACTCCCCCAGACAAGACAGAGAGCTCAGTGCAGGCTGCAAGCAGATCCTCTCCTCCTCTCTCACCCCAGCACCTCTCCCTACTCCCCCAGACAAGACCAAGTGCTGAGTGCAGGCTGCAAGCAGATCCTCTCCTCCTCTCTCACCCCAGCACCTCTCCCTACTCCCCCAGACAAGACCGAGCAGATCCTCTCCTCCTCTCTCACCCCAGCACCTCTCCCCTACTCCCCCAGACAAGACCGAGTGCTGAGTGCAGGCTGCAAGCAGATCCTCTCCTCCTCCCTGACCCCAGCACCTCCCCCCTACTCCCCCAGACAAGACCGAGCAGATCCTCTCCTCCTCTCTCACCCCAGCACCTCTCCCCTACTCCCCCAGACAAGACCGAGTGCTGAGTGCAGGCTGCAAGCAGATCCTCTCCTCCTCTCTCACCCCAGCACCTCTCCCTACTCCCCCAGACAAGACCGAGCAGATCCTCTCCTCCTCTCTCACCCCAGCACCTCTCCTCCACTCCCCCAGACAAGACCGAGTGCTGAGTGCAGGCTGCAAGCAGATCCTCTCCTCCTCTCTCACCCCAGCACCTCCCCCCTACTCCCCCAGACAAGACCGAGCAGATCCTCTCCTCCTCTCTCACCCCAGCACCTCTCCCCTACTCCCCCAGACAAGACCGAGTGCTGAGTGCAGGCTGCAAGCAGATCCTCTCCTCCTCTCTCACCCCAGCACCTCTCCCCCACTCCCCCAGACAAGACCGAGTGCTGAGTGCAGGCTGCAAGCAGATCCTCTCCTCCTCTCTCACCCCAGCACCTCCCCCCTACTCCCCCAGACAAGACGAGCAGATCCTCTCCTCCTCTCTCACCCCAGCACCTCTCCCCTACTCCCCCAGACAAGACCGAGTGCTGAGTGCAGGCTGCAAGCAGATCCTCTCCTCCTCTCTCACCCCAGCACCTTCTCCCTACTCCCCCAGACAAGACCGAGTGCTGAGTGCAGGCTGCAAGCAGATCCTCTCCTCCTCTCTCACCCCAGCACCTCTCCCTACTCCCCCAGACAAGACCGAGCAGATCCTCTCCTCCTCTCTCACCCCAGCACCTCTCCCCTACTCCCCCAGACAAGACCGAGTGCTGAGTGCAGGCTGCAAGCAGATCCTCTCCTCCTCTCTCACCCCAGCACCTCTCCTCCACTCCCCCAGACAAGACCGAGTGCTGAGTGCAGGCTGCAAGCAGATCCTCTCCTCCTCTCTCACCCCAGCACCTCCCCCCCACTCCCCCAGACAAGACCGAGCAGATCCTCTCCTCCTCTCTCACCCCAGCACCTCTCCCCTACTCCCCCAGACAAGACCGAGTGCTGAGTGCAGGCTGCAAGCAGATCCTCTCCTCCTCTCTCACCCCAGCACCTCCCCCCTACTCCCCCAGACAAGACCAAGTGCTGAGTGCAGGCTGCAAGCAGATCCTCTCCTCCTCTCTCACCCCAGCACCTCTCCCCCACTCCCCCAGACAAGACCGAGTGCTGAGTGCAGGCTGCAAGCAGATCCTCTCCTCCTCTCTCACCCCAGCACCTCCCCCCCTACTCCCCCAGACAAGACCGAGCAGATCCCCTCCTCCTCTCTCACCCCAGCACCTCTCCCCTACTCCCCCAGACAAGACCGAGTGCTGAGTGCAGGCTGCAAGCAGATCCTCTCCTCCTCTCTCACCCCAGCACCTCTCCCCTACTCCCCCAGACAAGACCGAGTGCTGAGTGCAGGCTGCAAGCAGATCCTCTCCTCCTCTCTCACCCCAGCACCTCCCCCCTACTCCCCCAGACAAGACCGAGCGCTGAGTGCAGGCTGCAAGCAGATCCTCTCCTCCTCTCTCACCCCAGCACCTCTCCCCTACTCCCCCAGACAAGACCGAGTGCTGAGTGCAGGCTACAAGCAGATCCTCTCCTCCTCTCTCACCCCAGCACCTCTCCCCTACTCCCCCAGACAAGACCGAGTGCTGAGTGCAGGCTGCAAGCAGATCCTCTCCTCCTCTCTCACCCCAGCACCTCTCCCCTACTCCCCCAGACAAGACCGAGTGCTGAGTGCAGGCTACAAGCAGATCCTCTCCTCCTCTCTCACCCCAGCACCTCTCCCCTACTCCCCCAGACAAGACCGAGTGCTGAGTGCAGGCTACAAGCAGATCCTCTCCTCCTCTCTCACCCCAGCACCTCTCCCTACTCCCCCAGACAAGACCAAGTGCTGAGTGCAAGCTGCAAGCAGATCCTCTCCTCCTCTCTCACCCCAGCACCTCTCCCTACTCCCCCAGACAAGACCAAGTGCTGAGTGCAGGCTGCAAGCAGATCCTCTCCTCCTCCCTGACCCCAGCACCTCTCCCTACTCCCCCAGACAAGACCGAGTGCTGAGTGCAGGCTACAAGCAGATCCTCTCCTCCTCTCTCACCCCAGCACCTCTCCCCCACTCCCCCAGACAAGACCGAGTGCTGAGTGCAGGCTGCAAGCAGATCCTCTCCTCCTCTCTCACCCCAGCACCTCTCCCCCACTCCCCCAGACAAGACCGAGTGCTGAGTGCAGGCTGCAAGCAGATCCTCTCCTCCTCTCTCACCCCAGCACCTCCCCCCTACTCCCCCAGACAAGACCGAGCAGATCCTCTCCTCCTCTCTCACCCCAGCACCTCTCCCCTACTCCCCCAGACAAGACCGAGTGCTGAGTGCAGGCTGCAAGCAGATCCTCTCCTCCTCTCTCACCCCAGCACCTCCCCCCTACTCCCCCAGACAAGACCGAGCAGATCCTCTCCTCCTCTCTCACCCCAGCACCTCTCCCCTACTCCCCCAGACAAGACAGAGTGCTCTACCTTCTGCTCCACCCTCAGACTTGGCTCAGCCCTATGGGTTAAGAGAGCCACTGCAGCTGCAGCCTGGATCCCCCCCCCCCCCCCCCCGCCCCACTCGCAGTTATTCCAGGAATAAAGTTACTTGTTTGTTGCTCCCTGCGTTACTTTTCCCTGGCCTGCTCTGATCCCAGTTACAAACTTACAGGCCGATACCATAAAGTGCGCTCAGCCAAGTGAACTGTTTAACACGCGGTTGGATGCGCGTTTTCGATGTACGCCTACTATCCCTTATACTGCAAGGGGTTTGGAGCATTGAAAACATGCGTGCGACACCCCCAGCACCTAATAGCGCTCATCACATGCAAATGCATGCTAATGAGGCTGTTATCAACCCGGGGTACCGAAAAAAATGTGCGGCAAATCCGCACATTTTATGCTCAGAAAAGTGTACAGAGAAGCAGAAAATTCTGCGATTTTTACCGGCGTCCGTTTCCCTAACCGATGGCTGTGAGCGGGTCCGGAAAACCGATGCTGAGCCCGCTGACAGAACCAGCTCTCCTGGGCCAAGGAGGCGTGAGGAGCACAGAATAGTCCCCGGCGCCTCCTGTTAGTGCGACCCCGCCTCATTTAAATATAGGATCGCGCGCCCAGGAGAGATGGCACTCAGCACCGCGCGGTGCCCGTTCTCCCGCACTCGTACTGCGTGGACCGCGTCCCCTGGGCGTCCCGTGCTGGCGAGCGCCAGGGACGCACAACTTCAGCGCGGCATTGAATCGCGCGCGCCCAGGAGAGGTGGCACTCAGCACCGAGCGGTGCCCGTTCTCCCGCACTCGTACTGCGTGGACCGCGTCCCCTGGGCGTCCCGTGCTGGCGAGCGCCAGGGACGCACAACTTCAGCGCGGCATTGAATCGCGCGCGCCCAGGAGAGGAGGCACTCAGCACCGAGCGGTGCCCGATCTCCCGCACTCGTACGGCATGGACCGCGTCCCCTGGGCGTCCCGTGCTGGCGAGCGCCAGGGACGCACAACTTCAGCGCGGCATTGAATCGCGTGCGCCCAGGAGAGGTGGCACTCAGCACCGAGCGGTGCCCGTTCTCCCGCACTCGTACTGCGTGGACCGCGTCCCCTGGGCGTCCCGTGCTGGCGAGCGCCAGGGACACACAACTTCAGCGCGGCATTGAATCGCGCGCGCCCAGGAGAGGTGGCACTCAGCACCGCGCAGGGCCCGTTCTCCCGCACTCGTACTGCGTGGACCGCGTCCCCTGGGCGTCCCGTGCTGGCGAGCGCCAGGGACACACAACTTCAGCGCGGCATTGAATCGCCGCGCGCCCAGGAGAGGTGGCACTCAGCACCGCGCGGGGCCCGTTCTTCACCGCACTCGTACTGCGTGGACCGCGTCCCCTGGCGTCCCGTGCTGGCGAGCGCCAGGACACACAACTTCAGCGCGGCATTGAATCGCGCGTGCCCAGGAGAGGAGGCACTCAGCACCGAGCGGTGACCCGATCTCCCGCACTCGTACGGCATGGACCGCGTCCCCTGGGCGTCCCGTGCTGGCGAGCGCCAGGGACGCACAACTTCAGCGCGGCATTGAATCGCGTGCGCCCAGGAGAGGTGGCACTCAGCACCGCGCTGTGCCCGTTCTCCCGCACTCGTACGGCGTGGACCGCGTCCCCTGGGCGACCCGTGCTGGCGAGCGCCAGGGACGCACAACTTCAGCGCGGCATTGAATCGCGCGTGCCCAGGAGAGGAGGCACTCAGCACCGAGCGGTGCCCGATCTCCCGCACTCGTACGGCATGGACCGCGTCCCCTGGGCGTCCCGTGCTGGCGAGCGCCAGGGACGCACAACTTCAGCGCGGCATTGAATCGCGTGCGCCCAGGAGAGGTGGCACTCAGCACCGCGCGGGGCCCGTTCTCCCGCACTCGTACTGCGTGGACCGCGTCCCCTGGGCGTCCCGTGCTGGCGAGTGCCAGGGACGCACAACTTCAGCGCGGCAGCGGCTCGTTAGGGCATTGAATCGCGCGCGCCCAGGAGAGGTGAATGCGTGCGCGTTTCCACGCACGATTTTACGCACACGATATTGCCTCGGCCCCTCAGAGATGAGATTGCTGGCTCCCGCGGGGGGGGCGGGACAGTCGGGCCCAGCTCAAAGCTTTTTTTGTTTATTTTTATTGAACATTTTCAGAAAGAATGGCTCTTATTCAAAATGCAGCAATGGTAAAATAAAATTCCTAACCTCATGTTCCCCCTCCGTCTTCCTTTATCTTCCAGTAATTCTCCTTTCTTTGCAATCTCCATCTCATTCCCCTCTCTTGTTTATCTTAAATGCACCAAACGTACAGTAAAGTCATCAGCTGGAGCTCCTATAATAACTCGATTCTTCATGGCTTTCATCTTCTCCGCAGTCCCACATTTTCTTACGTCCCATGAGTTCTAAGTTGTAAGTTATAAACTGAATGTAAGACCCGTAAGGGTTCTAGCACCAGTCCTAGTCTAGCACTGGAGAGATCTTGGCTGTTAGATATCGAAAAGTTAATAGTTTAGCCATTCTTGGTTTCCAGCTTTCCTGCCCAATCCAATTAGCCCAAATCTTTTGTTTTGCCAGCAGATTTGCTCTCTCCGTAAGTGACTTCAGCTTCTGCTTTGTTTCGGGTTGGAGCGGGATGGACAGTTTTGTCTGGTTCTAGGCCTTTATTGAGAAGCAGGTCCGGGAGGTGCAGGAGCCGCCAGCAGATTTGCTCTCTCCGTAAGTGACTTCAGCTTCTGCTTTGTTTCGGGTTGGAGCGGGATGGGCAGTTCTGTCTGGTTCTACGCCTTTATTGAGAAGCAGTCCTGGGAGGTGCAGGAGCCGTCAGCAGATTTGCTCTCTCCGTAAGTGACTTCAGCTTCTGCCTTGTTTCGGGTTGGAGCGGGATGGGCAGTTTTGTCTGGTTCTAGGCCTTTATTGAGAAGCAGGTCCGGGAAGTGCAGGAGCCGCCAGCAGATTTGCTCTCTCCGTAAGTGACTTCAGCTTCTGCTTTGTTTCGGGTTGGAGCGGGATGGACAGTTTTGTCTGGTTCTAGGCCTTTATTGAGAAGCAGGTCCGGGAGGTGCAGGAGCCGTCAGCAGATTTGCTCTCTCCGTAAGTGACTTCAGCTTCTGCCTTGTTTCGGGTTGGAGCGGGATGGGCAGTTTTGTCTGGTTCTAGGCCTTTATTGAGAAGCAGGTCCGGGAAGTGCAGGAGCCGCCAGCAGATTTGCTCTCTCCGTAAGTGACTTCAGCTTCTGCTTTGGTTCGGGTTGGAGCGGGATGGGCAGTTTTGTCTGGTTCTAGGCCTTTATTGAGAAGCAGGTCCGGGAGGTGCAGGAGCCGCCAGCAGATTTGCTCTCTCCGTAAGTGACTTCAGCTTCTGCCTTGTTTCGGGTTGGAGCGGGATGGGCAGTTCTGTCTGGTTCTAGGCCTTTATTGAGAAGCAGTCCTGGGAGGTGCAGGAGCCGCCAGCAGATTTGCTTTCTCCGTAAGTGACTTCAGCTTCTGCCTTGTTTCGGGTTGGAGCGGGATGGGCAGTTCTGTCTGGTTCTAGGCCTTTATTGAGAAGCAGGTCCGGGAGGTGCAGGAGCCGCCAGCAGATTTGCTCTCTCCGTAAGTGACTTCAGCTTCTGCCTTGTTTCGGGTTGGAGCGGGATGGGCAGTTTTGTCTGGTTCTAGGCCTTTATTGAGAAGCAGTCCCGGGAGGTGCAGGAGCCGCCAGCAGATTTGCTCTCTCCGTAAGTGACTTCAGCTTCTGCTTTGTTTCGGGTTGGAGCGGGATGGACAGTTCTGTCTGGTTCTAGGCCTTTATTGAGAAGCAGTCCCGGGAGGTGCAGGAGCCGCCAGCAGATTTGCTCTCTCCGTAAGTGACTTCAGCTTCTGCTTTGGTTCGGGTTGGAGCGGGATGGGCAGTTCTGCCTGGTTCTAGGCCTTTATTGAGAAGCAGTCCCGGGAGGTGCAGGAGCCGCCAGCAGATTTGCTCTCTCCGTAAGTGACTTCAGCTTCTGCTTTGTTTCGGGTTGGAGCGGGATGGGCAGTTTTGTCTGGTTCTAGGCCTTTATTGAGAAGCAGGTCCGGGAGGTGCAGGAGCCGCCAGCAGATTTGCTCTCTCCGTAAGTGACTTCAGCTTCTGCTTTGTTTCGGGTTGGAGCGGGATGGGCAGTTTTGTCTGGTTCTAGGCCTTTATTGAGAAGCAGGTCCGGGAGGTGCAGGAGCCGCCAGCAGATTTGCTCTCTCCGTAAGTGACTTCAGCTTCTGCTTTGTTTCGGGTTGGAGCGGGATGGACAGTTTTGTCTGGTTCTAGGCCTTTATTGAGAAGCAGGGCCCGGGAGGTGCAGGAGCCGCCAGCAGATTTGCTCTCTCCGTAAGTGACTTCAGCTTCTGCTTTGGTTCGGGTTGGAGTGGGATGGGCAGTTCTGTCTGGTTCTAGGCCTTTATTGAGAAGCAGGGCCTGGGAGGTGCAGGAGCCGCTGACGTCAGGTGAGGAGGCCCTCGGGGATCTGCTGCCGGTTTCCAAGGATCTGCTCCCTCCGCCTGAGAGAAGCCTTTTCTTGGTAACCGGTAGCCAGGGACCGCCTGCCTCTCCTGACTGGCAGGACTTGGCTACTTATTTTAAAAGGGCCTTTTAGGGGGATGCAGGACTTGCGCTGGAAAGGTTTTCCATGCTCACGCGGATGGCCAGTGACGGCTGTAAGGCGAGGGACGGGAGTTAGGTAGCCACCACTGCAGAGAGGCATTTCAGGGCCTGGGCTCTGCTCTCCTCTGTCACAGACTTGTGCCCTCCTTTTGGCTACCAGGTGCCGCCTGCTCTCCTGTGCCTCCTTTGCCTGCATTCTCCCATTTTCTGTTTCCAGCGTCAACATCTCCCTGATAAGAGAGGTTGTGACACCACAGCAAACAGAGCTGGGAGTTACCAGGTTACGGCAGAACATCAGTCAGCGTAGGTAGCCCAATCCTGCCCGGGGCAACCAGGCGATCAAACTCTGCCCATGGCAACCAGACCCCGGCCATGAGTGTGGCATTTAAACTCTGCCCATGGCAACCAAACCCTGGCCATGAGTGTGGCATTTAAACTCTGCCCATGGCAACCAGACCCCGGCCATGAGTGTGGCATTTAAATTCTGCCCATGGCAACCAGACCCTGGCCATGAGTGTGGCATTTAAACTCTGCCCATGGCAACCAAACCCCGGCTATGAGTGTGGCATTTAAACTCTGCCCATGGCAACCAAACCCTGGCCATGAGTGTGGCATTTAAACTCTGCCCATGGCAACCAGACCCCGGCCATGAGTGTGGCATTTAAACTCTGCCCATGGCAACCAGACCCCGGCCATGAGTGTGGCATTTAAACTCTGCCCATGGCAACCAGACCCCGGCCATGAGTGTGGCATTTAAACTCTGCCCATGGCAACCAGACCCCGGCCATGAGTGTGGCATTTAAACTCTGCCTATGGCAACCAGACCCCGGCCATGAGTGTGGCATTTAAACTCTACCCATGGCAACCAGACCCTGGCCATGAGTGTGGCATTTAAACTCTGCCCATGGCAACCAAACCCTGGCCATGAGTGTGGCATTTAAACTCTGCCCATGGCAACCAAACCCTGGCCATGAGTGTGGCATTTAAACTCTGCCCATGGCAACCAAACCCCGGCCATGAGTGTGGCATTTAAACTCTACCCATGGCAACCAAACCCTGGCCATGAGTGTGGCATTTAAACTCTGCCCATGGCAACCAGACCCCGGCCATGAGTGTGGCATTTAAACTCTGCCCATGGCAACCAAACCCTGGCCATGAGTGTGGCATTTAAACTCTGCCCATGGCAACCAAACCCTGGCCATGAGTGTGGCATTTAAACTCTGCCCATGGCAACCAAACCCTGGCCATGAGTGTGGCATTTAAACTCTGCCCATGGCAACCAAACCCTGGCCATGAGTGTGGCATTTAAACTCTACCCATGGCAACCAAACCCTGGCCATGAATGTGACA
Organism: Rhinatrema bivittatum; assembly: GCF_901001135.1. Lineage (NCBI taxonomy): Eukaryota > Metazoa > Chordata > Amphibia > Gymnophiona > Rhinatrematidae > Rhinatrema > Rhinatrema bivittatum. Next base: position 122,356,104 of record NC_042624.1, read on the forward strand.
AGCAAACCTTAGCTGCAGCTGTCAGGCTCTGGCTATGCTGAGCCCCCCGAAGCCCTCGTCAGGCTGAGCTAACCCAACCTTGGCTGTGCTGGCGTGCGCAAGTGGAAGGTGCTGGGGATTTGCTTTCAAGGCAGGGGGTGCGTGGATTTCTGGAAGGGAGGGTGTAGACCGAGCCCACCCCGTGCTGCTGCAGTGGATGGGCTGCCTCCGGGCTCATACTGCTGTAGCGTGGCCTTTTCTCCTCATCCTTCAAGTTTTGGCTGCAGCCAATCCAGAAGCCCTTGGGTCACCAGCTGGTTCCAGGTCATAAGGACCATGGAGGACGGTCCAGAAAACCAGATGGTCCCCTTCTGCTACCACTTATTACTTCTCTAGCACTTCCCGACCTATGGAGCCCTGCACCAGCACACAGAAGAGACTGCCCCTGCTCCTTAGAGCTTACAGGAGAAGGGAGGGTCAGGGCTCTGAGAGGGTCCTGTTCCCCTGTCATAAAGGAGAGACGGAGCCAGGCTGGGAGTGGTAGCTGGGACTGAGAGTAGGCTACAGAGGGAGGAGGCTCTGGGGACCCAGTGAGAGGTTGTTAGCTGGATTACATTCCTAATCTAACCTCGAAGACCACACCTGAGCTTTGCTACGCATTCCCCCTTCCTGTTCTGTGTTCATGGGGAGAGAGCTTAGTGCATTTGGCCTGCATGAGATCAGAAACGAGGCAGGCAGCAGTCAGGCAGTGAAGGCTACACCTAGGCCAGAGGTTGCATGTGTGCACCCGGAGCGAAGAGCTCCTGGTTCCCAGAGAAGGAGGCTAGGGTGGCAGACCCGGAGGAGCTGACGCAGACAGAGAGGTGTGCGCAGGTGCCGGCCACTGCTAGATTACCCAGTATTCATGAGCCTAGAGCCCTCACCCCAGGTCTGGGGTAACAGAGAAGCTACAGGGTCGGGGACCTCTGGAGAGCCTTCATCTTGCTTTGCAGGAAGAAGGTCACTTGGATGGAGAGCATCACCTTGGAGAGGGAGGAAGTGGTCCTGCTCTCCAGGCCATGCAGCCCCCTCTCACACCCAGGATGGGTGTCCAGGTCTCTGTTACTGCTGATTCAGGCATTAGGCAGGACGATCACTGAGTGCGTGGGGGCCATGCCGACCACTTTCCTGCCTGGTGCAAAGTTATTTTTAAGAAGATAAGCAGCACCATAGTGACTCAGACCAAGCTCCATGGAACCCAGCATCCCGCCCCTGGCAGGGATCGATGCAGGGAGAACCCAACAGACCCTAAGCGGGGGTCGTCCCGCCTCTGCCCAGCACTCCCCGCAGTTGCTGATGGAGCTGCCCAAATCCCTTCTGGAAGCAGCTGGAGGGCTGGCCTGCAGCGCCACTGCCGCGCCCGGGTGCGAATGACGCAGGAAGGAGCAGGGGGGACGTTCTGGAGGAAGGAGGATGAAGTTCCAGAGCCGGGAGCCCAGCAGCAGGCTGAGGTCTGGACTCTCAGTGCATCGATGAGTGCAGGGAGCGGGGACCTTTTCTGGAAGGATGGGTCCCCGGCTGCTGCCACTAACACTTAAAGGGGGTAAGCGGGGGTTTCCTCCTGCTCCTTTGGGCTTTCACCGGAGTCACAACCAGGGCTGGGGTCTGCCACCTTCGATTCCACCCCCCCCCCCCCCCAATATCCTCTGTAAACTTTCTTCCAGCAACGCTCCTCAGCCGGGTCCAGAAAGAGGGGCCTCGGACCCTGCCTTCAGCCTTTCATATCATCTCGTTTGCTTTCCACCTCTCCGCCTCGTCAGAGTGGATCACATTCAGGCACCGCGGGTATTTCCCTGTCCCCAGAGGGCTCACAATCCTGAGGCAGAGGAGGGTGAAGTCACAAGGAGCAGCGGTGGGATTTAAGCCCTGAGCTTCCCTGGTTCACAGCTGCTGCTGGAACCACAAGGCTATTCCTCTGCTCCGCTGGGTGATGGCTGCCATTCCCTTCCCTCCGCAGCATCACCAGCCCGACGCCTACAAGATCTGGAGCTGATTTACCTAAAGATCTTAAGGTCACCAAAAAAAGTGGATTAAGGCAACAGCAAAAGCCAGAAAGCTGCTCGGCTGCACAGGGAGAGGAAGGGTCAGCAGAGAAAGGGAGGAGATATTGCCCCTGTGCAGGTCCCTGGTGAGACCTCACATGGGATACTGAGTACAGTTCTGGAGACCCCACCTTCGATAGGATATAAACAGGATGGAGTCGCTCCAGAGGGAGGCTGCTAACATGGGTAGTGGTCTTTGTTCTAAAGCATAGGGGGAGAGACTTAAAGATCTAAACATGGATACCCTGGAGGAAAGGTAAGAGATAGGGGAGATAGGATAGAGACATTCAGATATCTCCAAGGTCCATGGAAAGGAGGCTCTAGAACGAGGGGTCATTGGATGAGGGTGAAAGGGGGCAGACTCAGGAGTAATCTTAGGATATATTTCTTTACAGAGAGGGTGGTGGATGCATGGAACAGTCTCTGAGTGGAAGTGCTGGAGACAAATAGTGTTTCTGAATAGAAGAAAGCCTGGGATAAATACAGGGGATCTAAGAACATAAGAACATGCCATACTGGGTCAGACCAAGGGTCCATCAAGCCCAGCATCCTGTTTCCAACAGTGGCCAATCCAGGCCATAAGAACCTGGCAAGTACCCAAACACTAAGAAGATCCCATGCTCCTGATGCATCTCTAAGGAGGTGATGGGAATTATAAAGCTAAATTAACAGGATGGATAGGCAGAGTGGATGGGCCCTACAGTCTTTTTCTGATGTCAGGTTTCTGTTTCCATGGGATACAGTCAAAGCTGAGGGACTCTGGCATCACTTAAAAACCCACTTTACATGAAGAACAGGAACGAGGTCTCCCGTAAGGAGATTTGGATTGTATGATTATGAATTATCCATCGTGGGTGCTGAAAGCTCGCATGAGGGAACAGGTTAACCATCTTCCTGGCAGGAGGCAGCATATTGCGGGAGGAAATTGAAACAGAGATATTAAATACGGCTGCAAGGATTGTGGTAGGAGCCAGATCCAGCGAGAACGTAAAAACCTATATTCACCGGCTGCCGGTGGAAAGCAGGATAACATGGACAAGTGCGTGAATAACTCCAGCGCCCAACCTCTCCGCTCCTGCACACCCCCAGAAGATCTCCGCTCCTCCACTCCTCCTCGCAGCCTGCACCCAGTCCTGCCCTGCAGAGCCCCCGTTCCCTGCCTAACCTCTTCTTCTACCGAGGAAGGACTCCCAGTGCTTTGAACCGTAAATCTGAGCTCCACTGCAAACTATCTCAGTCGCGTTTGGTCTGTTTTTAAACGGACTGCAATCCGTCTTGAGGCCATTCCTGGTGAAAGATGGAAGATCAGACATCCCGCAGCAAGGCAGACCAGCATAAAAGGAAACAGAAAAAGCCTGTGCTGAGCGTCCTCTGACTGGAGCTGCTGGCGTTGCAGCCTTTCCTTCTCTCTCTTAAGAGTTTGTTCTTCAGTAACTCGTTTACAGTGCCCCTTAATTAAAGATTATCTTCAGGGTTCTGATGGAAAAGCTTGGTGTAGAAGATGCCCTAATCCAGAATGCCCCAAAAACAGGAGCGGTGCAAAAGTATTTGGCACACTAGGTGCACCCCTCCACTAACTTACGCATCGGTAGCAGCCGCAGTAACAAAATTATAGCTACAAAATGCAAGGTTCCACGTTAGGAAAAGGTTCTAGGCATCTTCGTTGGAAATACCTTGCAATCTTCTGCTCAGAATGCGGCAGCAGCCAAGAAATCAAATAGAGATATAGGGATTATTAGGAAAGGAAAGGAGAATAAAACAGAGAATATCATAATGCCTCTGTATCACTCCATGGTGCGACCTCATCCTGAGTACTGTGTGCAGTTCTGGTCACCGCATCTCAGGAAAGATATAGCAGAATTAGAAAAGGTTCAGAGAAGGGAGACCAAAATGATAAAGGAAAGGCTAAAGAGGTTAGGACTCAGCTTGGAGAAGAGATGAGGGGGGATATGATAGAGGTTTATAAAATGAGTGGAATAGAACAAGTAAATGTTAATCAGTTGTTTACTCTTTTGAAAAGTACAAAGACCAGGAGAGACAATGAAGTTACTGGGTAATACATTTAAAACTAATAAGAGAAAATATTTTTTTACTCGATGCATAATTAAGCTCTGGAATTCATTGCCAGAGGATGTGGTGAAAGCTGTTAGTGTGGCTGCATTTAAAAATGATTTGGACAAGTTCCTGGAGGAAAAGTCCATTAACCATTATTAAGGTAGAGTTGCAGAAATCCACAGCTTAATCTTGGGATAAGCAGCTTGGAATCTCTCTACCCCTTGGGATCCTGCCGGGTACTTCTGACCTGGCTTGGCCACTGTTGGACACAGGATACTGGGCTTGATGGACCTTTGGTCTGACCCAGTATGGCATATTCTTATGTACAGAGCTCCCTCCTTACTGGCAGCAGTAGCTCCAGCACAGCGACACTAGCACAGTGACACTAGCACAGCACCCCTCTTTGCCTAGCACTGGCAGGGTTTTGCCACACCCCCCCCCCCCCCCCCCAAATAAATAAATGTGCTGCTCTAGACGAGCACCTAGTTCGCCTAATGGAGCACTGGTCCCAAATCTGGACCACAGGGCAGTTGTTTGATGATGGAAGGCTCAGTAGGAAATGTAGTGCCAGTGGCGTTCCAGTATCTCAGTCCCTACATCTTACAAGTTTCTTTACCAAACCTCCTTTCAGGAGGCTGTGTGGCAGGGCCCTTACAGCTTTTGAGCAGCTCGCTACAGACTACATTTTAAGCAGAGGACCCATCTAAAAAATATACCAAATCTTAGGAAAGATGATGGGGGATCCCTTAAAAAGGACCACATCCCTTTGGGGAAAGCTACTGGCCCTGATGGTGAAAATATTCTCAGAGGCGTACAAAAGTGAATTCCATATGTGGATACGAATCATTGGACATCGGACAGGCTATGGAGGATGGGTCTCCTTGACCATGACAAATGCGGCTCTGAGTGTAGGGGGGGCAGGTTCTTTTTTTCACATTTGATGGACATGTTCCAAAATTCAAGACCACTGGTCAGAAATACCCTCATGGATCACTTTCCAAGTATGCGACTATCACTAGACTCCCATTTTCCTTTCCGGTTTACCAAATGGGTGTAAGCTTGCAGCTTGTTTAAATGATTTTTGGTAGCTGGCAGGTGTAATGTGATCTGCCCCCGGAGACTGCCTTCCTCTCTCGAGACTGCTTTGGCAGGTTTACGTGATCGAGACTATTGCTTCTGATGCCAGAGATTATTACCATAATGTTCCTAGCACAGGGGAACCCTTTCTCTCTTTATTTGCTAATACAGTTGAGCCCCACCCCTGTTCAAGGCGTTTTGCACGGGGGAACCCTGGGGTGTCCTTGCTCTGAAGGTTTATGAGGAGCTGGCATTGAGCATAGTGCTGAGCTGGGGATTGCATTGTGTTCATTGCAATAGTTTAACCTGAATGTTTTTAACTGTTCTGAGTGGTGTGGGAGTGGCCTAGGAGGATACAAATCCTGGGTCGATCTGGAGGGGAGTGAGGAAGAGAGGAACCTCGACTAGGATATTGGGGTCCCTCCCAGTAGGGTCTCTTCCCCCGCAAGGAGAGAGGCTCGTGGCCAGGAGAGAGAGGTTCCCTCCTCCCGAGGAAAAAGTCAGAGGATGGAGATGAGGGAAGAGGCCCGAGGCTGTAGATGTTGGAGAAGAGGTGATGCCTCCCCCTGAGGAAATGGCCAAGAGCTAAGAGAACAGGGCTGTTCCAAAAAGAGAAGTACCCCGAGGAGACCTGAGCATGGAGGAGGATGAGGAAGGAGAGGTGAGACTCTTAAAGGAGCTGCGAGTAGATGGAGGGGAAGGGAGTGAATTGCCCCAGATTTGTTTGAAAGGAAGAGGAATCTGGGAGAGTGCGATTGGGTGAGGAGGGGAGCCTGGTACGTTGAGGAAATCCCTGGTACCTGAGTATTAAGGAACGTGAGCTCTACACTCCATGTAATGGTGTTTGAGAGAGTGGTGGTGGAATAGGGGAAAGGGGGTAATCCAGGCCCCGGATGCAAGTGGTTACCTTTGTTACTGAATCCGTGTACCCCATGAACTCTGAATAATTCAGTGTGCTCTGCATACCCTCTGCCAGAAATTACAGTTCATTGTTTGATAGGACCCGGAGTGGAGGGAATGTAGTGGGCCCTCACGGATGGCCAGCAAGCACAGGGATGATGGAGGGGATTATCGGAGGACTCCCTGACCATCTTCTAGCTCTGTCCATTCCACCCTCTGCTGAACTCACCAAGTAAACGAGAGAGCGCGGCACTTATTCCACGCGTGTCAGATCCTCTTGTTGTTTTATCTGCCCTGGAGTGCTTACATACATATCCCAGATGAATAACAGTAACGGTAGCAATATTTGGCTCGTGATACCCGACCTGCTTTTATCTCATATATTCAATTGTTGTTTGTAATGCCCACTTCCCTAGAGTTTTGTCTGACATGAACAATGGTTGTGTTTGCAAGAGGTATCAATCCCGTCTTGTATGGTAACTTTGCTGTACTAATCTTCAATATAACAAATATTTACTACAAAATCCCAGAAAAACGCAGAAAGCATTTTGAGCCAGGAGTTATTAAGCGCGGAAGACTTTGACCAACTCTGCTAAAGCAAAAAAACGTTTAGATTCAAAGAAAGGCTGGGTCTAGCAGAGGTTTGATGCCATCACCATCTCCTGGCAAACTGGTGTAATTACAGCCTGCATAATCCTCAATGTTATTTATGTATTTATAAAATGTATAATCCGCCTATCAGTATTCCTAAGCAAGGTGCAATTTCATGTACATATAACATAAATATAATAACGACAGCTACACAAGCTCACAAATTGAAATCAGACATCCATAAAATAAGTAAAAAGCCATAAAATCTCCTAATACTGATCTTCCTTTGCACACTATAATAACCTACCTGCCTGTTTCAATAAAAAAATCTTTAACCTTCTTTATAAAGAAGTTAATTCAGTCCTCAGGTCTGATATTCCACAATTCTGGTTCTGCCATTGCAAAAGTTCATTCCCTTATCTCACAAAGACGGAAACATTTTGTTGATGGAATCTCAGGCCAGTTTTTGCCCTGAGATCTTAAGTCGTGACGGGGAATACACCTTCGAGGATGCACCTCCTCCATGCTGGAACTATAGAAGGGAAAACCTTGTAAAGCCGAAGCAAGATCTTGAACGTCACTCGTCATTAGAACTGTGTGACCTGCTGTCACCTGCCTGCCCCGAGCACCCTACGTGCGGCTGCATTTTGGGCTACTTGAAGCACTCACATAGCGGAAGCGGGAAGGCCCAAAAGAATTGCATTGCAATAATCAAGTCATGGAGCTCTGCTGCCTGAACAGGTGTCCAAAAATCCTCGGATGTCAAGAGTGGCCTCAGCCTCCGCATTCTATGTCATTTATAAAATGCCTTCTACACAGCCTTGCTAATCACCACCTCAAGCTTCCTGACTTCAGTCATCTTCGGGAGCGTTTTTTAAATTTTGTATTCATGCACTTTTTCATATTGCAACTCCAGGAATCAACTTGAAAAGGGAAACGATCTGGAGATGGTTTCTTTAGCAATGGCCTTACGGCAGATGAGAGATTCACTATAGGAGCCAGTACCTCTCCTAGTTCATTAGAGGGCGAGACTAAATGAAAAATCTCTGAAGGAGATCCCGTCTTGTTCTTAAATCATAGCCTTCCTTGACCTGCGGGCATATATCTGAGGGAGATCCCGTCTTGTTCTTAAATCATAGCCTTCCTTGACCTGCGGGCATATATCTGATGGAGATCCCGTCTTGTTCTTAAATCATAGCCTTCCTTGACCTGCGGGCATACATCTGATGGAGATCCTGTCTTGTTCTTAAATCATAGCCTTCCTTGACCTGCGGGCATATATCTGAAGGAAATCCCGTCTTGTTCTTAAATCATAACCTTCCTTGACCTGCGGGCATATATCTGAGGGAGATCCCATCTTGTTCTTAAATCATAAACTTTCTTGACCTGCGGGCATATATCTGATGGAGATCCCGTCTTGTTCTTAATTCATAGCCTTCCTTGACCTGCGGGCATATATCTGAAGGAGATCCCGTCTTGTTCTTAAATCATAGCCTTCCTTGACCTGTGGGCATATATCTGAAGGAGATCCCGTCTTGTTCTTAAATCATAGCCTTCCTTGACCTGTGGGCATATATCTGAAGGAGATCCCATCTTGTTCTTAAATCATAGCCTTCCTTGACCTGCGGGCATATATCTGAGGGAGATCCCGTCTTGCTCTTAAATTATAGCCTTCCTTGACCTGCGGGCATATATCTGAAGGAGAATCCCGTCTTGTTCTTAAATCATAGCCTTCCTTGACCTGCGGGCATATATCTGAAGGAGATCCCGTCTTGTTCTTAAATCATAGCCTTCCTTGACCTGCGGGCATATATCTGAAGGAGATCCATCTTGTTCTTAAATCATAGCCTTCCTTGACCTGCGGGCATACATCTGATGGAGATCCCGTCTTGTTCTTAAATCATAGCCTTCCTTGACCTGCGGGCATATATCTGAAGGAAATCCCGTCTTGTTCTTAAATCATAACCTTCCTTGACCTGCGGGCATATATCTGAGGGAGATCCCATCTTGTTCTTAAATCATAAACTTTCTTGACCTGCGGGCATATATCTGAAGGAGATCCCGTCTTGTTCTTAAATCATAGCCTTCCTTGACCTGTGGGCATATATCTGAAGGAGATCCCATCTTGTTCTTAAATCATAGCCTTCCTTGACCTGCGGGCATATATCTGAGGGAGATCCCGTCTTGCTCTTAAATTATAGCCTTCCTTGACCTGCGGGCATATATCTGAGGGAGATCCCGTCTTGTTCTTAAATCATAGCCTTCCTTGACCTGCGGGCATATATCTGAAGGAGATCCCGTCTTGTTCTTAAATCATAGCCTTCCTTGACCTGCGGGCATATATCTGAAGGAGATCCATCTTGTTCTTAAATCATAGCCTTCCTTGACCTGCGGGCATACATCTGATGGAGATCCCGTCTTGTTCTTAAATCATAGCCTTCCTTGACCTGCGGGCATATATCTGAAGGAAATCCCGTCTTGTTCTTAAATCATAACCTTCCTTGACCTGCGGGCATATATCTGAGGGAGATCCCATCTTGTTCTTAAATCATAAACTTTCTTGACCTGCGGGCATATATCTGATGGAGATCCTGTCTTGTTCTTAATTCATAGCCTTCCTTGACCTGCGGACATATATCTGAAGGAGATCCCATCTTGTTCTTAAATCATAGCCTTCCTTGACCTGCGGGCATATATCTGAAGGAGATCCCGTCTTGTTCTTAAATCATAGTCTTCCTTGACCTGTGGGCATATATCTGAGGGAGATCCCGTCTTGTTCTTAAATCATAGCCTTCCTTGACCTGCGGGCATATATCTGAAGGAGATCCCGTCTTGTTCTTAAATCACAGCCTTCCTTGACCTGCGGGCATATATCTGATGGAGATCCCGTCTTGTTCTTAAATCATAGCCTTCCTTGACCTGCTGGCATATATCTGAAGGAGATCCTGTCTTGTTCTTAAATCATAACCTTTCTTGACCTGCGGGCATATATCTGAAGTAGATCCTGTCTTGTTCTTAAATCATAGCCTTCCTTGACCTGCGGGCATATATCTGAAGGAGATCCCGTCTTGTTCTTAAATCATAGCCTTCCTTGACCTGCTGGCATATATCTGATGGAGATCCCGTTTTGTTCTTAAATCATAGCCTTCCTTGATCTGAGGGCATATATCTGAAGGAGATCCCGTCTTGTTCTTAAATCATAGCCTTCCTTGACCTGCGGGCATATATCTGATGGAGATCCCGTTTTGTTCTTAAATCATAGCTTTCCTTGACCTGCGGGCATATATCTGATGGAGACCTTGGAGTGATCTGTTTCACTTCCTCCCAGGAGTAGTGAACTGAACAAATAAGATGCAGGTTGTAATTCTAACAGTCTGCTAGGAGAGGGAGGTAACGTCCGTATAGAGAGAGGGAGCCACACATCCAGATCTATTCCTATAAATGGTGACAGAGAGAGAGAGAGAGAGAGATGTTTCCGTATCCTAGCTGGCCTGGTCACATAGGATAGGAAGGGCAAGGAGCCAGTAGTGGCCGACACAGCCCTGAGACCACAGGAGAGAGAAGCCGGCGGTGACTGATGCGATCCCCAGGCCACAGCAGAGAGGAGTTGTGCTGCTCAAGGCATCAAGGGAAGGGGGAGAGAGCTGGAGCCTGAGTACAGGGAGAACGGAGGCCAGGCCTTTCCCTGGACCCTGAGAGAGGAGCTGCCCACCAGCAGGAAGTGGCTGAAGAAATCACAGGAGGCCTGGGAATTGTATGGCGACAATAAATTCTTGCAGCTAAATCCAATATGGGGATCCTGTACGATTGCACAACAGATATATATATAATCCAGTCTAACCTTTCTGACACCTGAAAGCAGATTACATTCAGGTTCTGTCCCCGAAGAGCTTACAATCGAAGCATTTTTCCCCACGGACACAAATAGGGAGAAGAGCCTTAGCAATGCTGTCCCCGTGCTTCTCCCTGAGGCAACGGAGGGTGAAGTGACTTGCCCAAGGCAACACGGAGTGGCAACAGGGTTTGACCCCTGGCTTCCCTGGTTCTCGACCCCCAGCTCTAACTACTAAACGTCTCCTCCAATCCACACCAAATACCTCCAGTACCTGAATGTAATCTGCTTTCAAGTGTCATGAAAGGTGGAATTAAAATAAAAACTTAGAATTAGAAAACATGGTAATGCATCCCTCAAGACCCAGGGATGTGGTGGTGGGGGAGCGAGGACCCTCCCTGAGTCTCGCTGAACCAATTTGATGGGTGGTAGGGAAAGGCGCTTGGCACTTATCCACCCTGAAATTCACTCCCAAGCACGAATTTCAGGAGCTGCTGCTCCTGCTGGGGCCCTGGTTCTGGTGCTTCACTGTCTGTGGCAGAGCGGGGATTAGAACTGAGGCACAGGGGAATAAAGTGATTCACCCAGAAAGCTGGGAATTAGAGCTGAGGCACAGGCTGACAAAGTGATAGGAAACTGACTTTTAAACACCTGAAAGGCATTAATAACGAACAAAAACCAAACCTTTCCCACTGGAAAGGAAGCTGTACAGCTAAGGGTCATGATACGCTCCAAGGGGAAGAGTCCGGAACAACGTCAGGAAATGTTTCTTCACGGAAAGAGTGCGGTTGCATGGAACGCCCTCCCGGAAGAGGCAGTGAAGACCAGAATGGTAAAGAGCATAGGATAAACACAGAGGATCCCAAATGCTAGAGGATGGAAAACAAGAAATGGGTAATCTGTGGTAACTTTTGATATAACATTTCTGCATGGGGGTAACCTGCACAGAGCAGCAGTTACATCCTAAACAGAAGGCATGAGAGAAATCTGCACAGAGCGGCAGTTACTACCCTTAACAGAAACATGGGGGTAACCTGCACGGAGCGGCAGTTACTGCCCTTAACAGAAACATGGGGGTAACCTGCAGGGAGCGGCAGTTACTACCCTTAACAGAAACATGGGCGTAATCTGCACGGAGCGGCAGTCACTGCCCTTAACAGAAACATGGGGGTAACCTGCACGGAGCGGCAGTCACTGCCCTTAACAGAAACATGGGGGTAACCAGCACGGAGCGGCAGTCACTGCCCTTAACAGAAACATGGGGGTAACCTGCACGGAGCGGCAGTCACTGCCCTTAACAGAAACATGGGGGTAACCTGCACGGAGCGGCAGTCACTGCCCTTAACAGAAACATGGGGGTAACCTGCACGGAGCGGCAGTTACTGCCCTTAACAGAAACATGGGGGTAACCTGCACGGAGCGGCAGTTACTGCCCTTAACAGAAACATGGGGGTAACCTGCATGGAGCGGCAGTTACTACCCTTAACATAAGGCTTGGGGGTAACTTGCACGGAGCGGCAGTAACTGCCCTTAACAGAAACATGGGGGTAACCAGCACGGAGCGGCAGTCACTGCCCTTAACAGAAACATGGGGGGTAACCTGCACGGAGCGGCAGTCACTGCCCTTAACAGAAACATGGGGGGTAACCTGCACGGAGCGGCAGTCACTGCCCTTAACAGAAACATGGGGGTAACCTGCACGGAGCGGCAGTTACTGCCCTTAACAGAAACATGGGGGTAACCTGCACGGAGCGGCAGTTACTACCCTTAACATAAGGCTTGGGGGTAACTTGCACGGAGCGGCAGTAACTGCCCTTAACAGAAACATGGGGGTAACGAGCATGGAGCAGCAGTTATTAACCATTACAGAAACGTGGAGATAGAAGGCAGCAAGGAAGCCTGCAGAGGTTGGAATGAAAGGGGGAGGGGGTGCCTGTAACCCCAAGAGAGAACAAAAGAAAGTCAAGACCCAGATCTTATGCTGCTCTCGTGTTCACTGTTTCTCCTTTTGGGCCTGGCTGTTCGGGTATTTGAAGGGGTTTTTTTAGCTTTGGGCAGCTGGAGACTGGGCGAGCCTTTGTGATCAGAGTGCTTTACCCCCAGCAGGGTCTTTTAGATGGGTTCTCCTTGAGTTTGTGGTTTTGGGGCTTTGCCCTCTGGTCATGGTTTTGGGACTGCGTAATCCATGTTTTGCTGACTCCTAGACTTGATTTGGTTTCTCTTGATTTTGACTGCTCCTTATTTGTGTTCTGTGATGCACGTTTCTTCACAGCTTTGGATGGTTTCTGCTGGAGAGAGCGAGTGTATCAAACATTTTAAACATATAAACTAACAGAGCTTTACTGTGACAGAAAAAAAAGGCCTGATTGACTACAACATCCAATTTTTTTCCTTTTATAAAGCTCCTTTATTAAGAGAATTTGAAAATTACAATAATATGAAACAAGGAAACACCCCCTCATAAAATATAATGATGCTAGTGAAAGGTGCCCAGTGTCGCTCGAGAATTCTGATCTATAACAGCCTGTGTGCATCTCTGTGTGTATGTGTGTGTGTGTATGTGTGTGTGTGCACCTATGTGTCTGGTGTTTGGAGGGGCCTGTGGTTTGTGCCTGTGCCTCTGTGTCTGTGTGCATGCCTGTGTACATGTGTGAGGCAGTGTATGCATGTGTGGGAGCCTGTGTGTGCCCTTGCCTGCCAGAGATGGCTTTGCAGATAGTGTGACTGACATGACCAACCGACCAACTGACTCAAGTCTTTTTTACATAGACAGATAGATTAAACAGAAAGTCCCAAATCCTAGCAGAGTTATAGTAAAGTCACACGTGGTGGTAGATTCACACAACCCATGCCGTAGGAAAGGGGATTTACATCTGGAGCAGCCAGCGTTCCCTGTGCACGTGCAGAACGCTCTCCTTACAGAAAGTAACAAGGTCCACGGAAAACACCTTCCAAGCTAATTGTAGCCAACTCTCTGAAAGGTTTATCCTGCAACATTCAGCCCACAGCCAGGCCCGGCATGGGCTGGGGCATAGGGTAAAAGAAATGCCAAAAACATCGCCTTCCTCCAGTACAGCGTTGTCACCGGCCCAGAGCAGCACACACGATAGTCAGAGCCCCCTTGTCCCATCCTTTCCGGCACTCATCAGGTCATCCTCTGCAGCCTAGCTGGCGTTAGATACCAGTGGTATAAAATGCTGAACCTGCTTTCCTGTGTGGTCACCGCCCCTTTCATCTTCTGCCTAGGGCCTCCTTCCTCTTCCATCTTGATACATCCTTGACATAAGACCTTTAATTTCTAGTGGGGCCTTATCCAGCTTGAGAAAAGCAGCGTTTCCTGTGTGGTTCAGACTGAGGAAGTCCTTCAGCTGCTTGGATATGAATACAGGAATACAAGTCAGGTCGGAAATGTAACATCACAGAACAGTTGACCTGCACACAGCCATGAAAGTGCCCGGGTTACTCCATGACAGGTAAAAATCCTTCCTTTACATAAAATATCCTCCCAAGATTTTAACCTTATAAAGGCCTGACGTCTTCCCATCTTGTTTTGATATTCATAGGGCAGTGCTTAGTAAATCAGGCACAAAGTCACTAGGTGTGAAGGTGCCTTGGCTCCAGGCTTTAGGAGCCTGTAAGGCAGTTCTGGTTTAACAATGCAACTTAGATTCACATTTTTTCCAGCCCCAGGAGACAATAAATAAAGCTGGGGATCGAGTTGCCTTTTCTTAGGGCCCGGAGGCAGGTATTACCCTGAGAATGAGAGAAATACCCACTGGTGCCAGCAGAGGGAGCCATCACCTTACCATTCACCACCATTGAGGAAACAGAAAATGAGGGCAGAAAACGACCAAACGCTCCATCCAGTCTGCCCAGCAAGCGTGTGGTAGCGTCTGCTGCGCCATACAAGTCATCCCCTTACTTAGTTTCCCAAACCGTCAAAGTCATGGCCCTTGTTGGTTGCTCTCAGAGTCCAATCCCTGTTACCTCTTGCCGTTGAAGCAGAGAGCAATGTTGGAGTTGCATCCAAAGTATCAGGCTTATTGGTTAAGGGCAGTAACGACGCATCAGCAAGTTACCCCCATGCTTATTTGTTTTCCCAGACGTAAAATTCAATGTCCTTGTTGGTCGCTGTCTGAATCTAATTCCCCTTTACCTCTTTTCCCTCTGCCGTTTAAAGCAGAGAGCAATGATGGAGCTGCATCAACAGTATGAAGGATTATTGGTTAAGGGCAGTAACCTCCACACCAGCAAGTTACCCCCATGCACTCTTTTCTTCATTTCCTTTCTCTAGCCTTGAGGGATTCACAGTGTTTATCCCATGCCCCTTTGACATCTTTCACCGTTTTTGTCTTCACCACCTCCTCTGGGAGAGCATTGCATCCACCACCCTCTCCGTGAAGAAATATTTCCCGACGTTGGTTCTGAGTCGTCCTCCCTGCAGGTTCATTTCATGACCCCCTCGTGCTACTGATTTCTTTCCAACGGAAAAGCTTTGTCGATTGTGCATCAGTGTGTGATCTCACCTAAGAAGTTGAGATAAATTACACTTATTGTAAATAAATATTATTTTCTTCAATAGATGCAGCCATGTGTAAAATGGGAAGCATTGCAGGTGCTGAGGCCCCTTACAATCAGATTCTCCAGGGCAGACCTTCAGGTAACCTTTGGGAGGATTTGGTTTTTTCTAAAAATAAGTAAAAAAAAAAAAAAAAAATTCTCCAAAGATCAGAGGCAGGAAGTATTTGATTTCCAAAGCTATGTTTATTCTTTAACATTTAGGGTCTTATTACCATTCTGACTTCCAAAAGCACTAGAACATTTTACATTCAAATGTGGCTACAGTAAGACTTAGGCAATGGATGGTGGCCCAGCAGAAAGGCTTGGAGGGGCCTTTTCCCATAGACGCAGCACTGGAGAAGAGGCTCAGGCTGCAGAGGGTACTGGGGAAATTCAAGGAGATGATTCCTAAACTCTCAGATGGATGCAGGAGAGGAGGTGGCCAACTTCGCTCCTTTATTCACATGTTCTTGGGAACATACCAGGATAAAGACCTGGCAGCCCAGTCTCCCAGGATAGGCCATGTGGGGCCTTAAGGACATCAAAGCCTTTGCAGAGAAATCATGGGGATTATTTAGCCCAGTTCAGGCGGACATTCTGAGGAAGGGAAAAGACATTTGGATGTCTAAATGGGCATCCTGTCTCTGACAGGGCACAAGTATCTGGCAGATCCTGAATAATGGATCTCTTTCTTGCCACCACACTGCTTTGCCCTGAAAAGGAGTTGGAATATCCTCACTTGAAGTCAGAGGGTAAGAGATGGTGGTGGGAATGGAACTCGGAGCTCTGGCTGTCCGTCCTGGCTCCAGGTTCTAATCACTACACCACACCGCCAGGCCGCAGTGAATAAAGCTGGCCAGGTGAATCCCAGAAGATGTCATATTGTGGGTAACCGACCCCCGAGACGTGAAAGAGTTTATCTGAGCCTGCACTAGTGGGGGAGAGGGGAGGCTTTCTAAATGTGATTCAGCAGATGAGCGCTCCCTGCATGACGGGCACTAATTATTACTTGATCACAAACCTGAGCAGCAGCTTCTGGGGATATGGAAGACACTTGGCATTAAAGCGCATGAATACAATGCATAAGATCCCCCTTATTTAATAACTGGGGGGAAGGGTTATTTCGTGTTTCGATTGCCAAGTTCCTCCTCCAGTAAAGCCACCGAGAAGAGCACAATGACTTCACCGGACGCCCATGCAGACATCGCACCGACTGCAAAACAAGGCAGGAGACCTCCGAATAAGAGCCAGCGAGGCTGCCCCGAATCCCCGGACCCCAGGCTGAAAGTCACAAACCCCGCCCCCGGCCGCCTGGCTCCTTAACGCGAGCCCCGCCCCCTCGCTGGAAGGGGCGTGGCCTGGCGGCTCGGCGACGTCAGCGCTGCTTCATTGATAAGACGCTGCGGGCCGGGCGGGCGCGAGGACAGTGCGCGCGTGCTCCCGGGGATATGGAGTCTGCTTACTACGTGCGCTCCGAGCCGCTGCCCGAGCCCCGCTGCAAGGCCGAGCCCGCCCGCTTCGTCATCGACCCCGGCACCGGCAGGGTTTACTGCAAGGGCAGGTTCCTGGGCAAGGTACGTGCCGCCGGAGATCCGGGGGCTGATGCTGGAAGGGGGGTGGATCGGATCTGGATGTGATGATGGAGGAGGGGGCCAAGCCTGTCCTCCTTAGAGGCTGGGGGCTGGATCTGGTGCTGGAACTGGGGTCTGAGCCTGTCCTCAGATCCTGGGGGTGAGAATCTGGATGTGATGATGGAAGAGGGATCTGGCCTGGCCTCCTCAGATCCTTGGGGGTAGGGGGCTGCATCTGGGTCTGATGCGGGAAGGGGGGTCCGAGCCTGTCCTCAGATCTGGGGGCTGGATCTGGTGCTGGAAGGGGGGTCCGAGCCTGTCCTCAGATCCTGGGGCTGGTGCTGGAAGGGGGGTCTGAGGATTTGGATCTGGTGCTGGAAGGGGGGTCCGAGCCTGTCCTCAGATCTGGGGGCTGGATCTGGTGCTGGAAGTGGGGTCCGAGCCTGTCCTCAGATCTGGGGGCTGGATCTGGTGCTGGAAGTGGGGTCCGAGCCTGTCCTCAGATCTGGTGCTGGAAGGGGGGGTCTGAGCCTGTCCTCAGATCTGGGGGCTGGATCTGGTGCTGGAAGGGGGGGTCTGAGCCTGTCCTCAGATCTGGGGGCTGGATCTGGTGCTGGAAGGGGGGGTCTGAGCCTGTCCTCAGATCCTGGGGGTGAGGATCTGGATCTGGTGCTGGAAGGGGGGGTCCGAGCCTGTCCTCAGATCTGGGGGCTGGATCTGGTGCTGGAAGGGGGGGTCTGAGCCTGTCCTCAGATCCTGGGGCTGGATCTGGTGCTGGAAGGGGGGGTCTGAGGATTTGGATCTGGTGCTGGAAGGGGGGTCCGAGCCTGTCCTCAGATCCTGGGGGTGAGGATCTGGATCTGGTGCTGGAAGCGGGGTCCGAGCCTGTCCTCAGATCCTGGGGATGAGGAAGGTGGAGAGATCCTGCGATTGGATTTGCTGGAGGTGAGGGGATCTGGGTTGAAGGGTGGAGAGGCTCCCGTCCGCTGCTGCTTGGTTTCGGGGGCAGTGACAGTGCGCGTCCCTGGGCTGGAGCTGCGCCTCCTTGCCCGTCCTTGTCATGCGGATGTTTCACGTGGGGTCTCCGCATCTGCAGGGGGGGGGGGGGGGCGGTTGCACGTGGCTTGGAAGCCGTGTGGGGGACGTGTCTGGGCCTGTGGCCCCTGTCTGGGATCCGGGAGGGAGGGACTCATCTCCCCTCCCCTCCCCCCAGCGATGAGTCTCTCTAGGCTGGAGCCGAACATGGGCCGGTGCCAGCTCCTCTGCTAGGGTAGGGCTGACGCTCCCTCATCTCTGCTGAGAGGGGAAGTGAGAGTCAGACTGATGAGCTATGGTGGCTGGCAGGGGAGGGAGCCTGGCTGCCCGAGAGGAATGTGGGCGAGGGCTCTTGTAGTGAGATTGGTCATTGGGAACATCCTGCATTAGCTTTGTAGCCGGCAATGTTTGCTGTGCTTAGAATTAATCCAGGCTTGGATGCCTGGCAGTCTGCAGGCAGGCCCTGTACCAGTGCTGGGCTGCTGTTACCTCCCCTTCCTCTGCCCTCCCCCTCCTCTCCGGCTCAGTCACAGACCTGCCTTTCTCCTGCCTCCTGCTCCTGGGTGAGCACACCTGAGGGTCTGCTTACAGCAAGGCTGCTGCTGGCCAAAGGACCTCTGCCCTCCCCCATCCATCCAACGAGGGAGGGGGGGCCTCGGCCGCTGATCCCGGGCTTTGCGTGTGGCCAGAATGCAGCAATTCCCTCCGGCAAGAAGGGATTCTGCCTTCCTGTAAAGCCTGAGCTGTGCCCCACTGCCCCACTTCTGCCCTGGTGAGGCATCTCCTGGGAAGCTCGTGCCACGAGGATGCAGGACGCGTCTGCAGGACCCTGGCTCGCCTGCTCTCGGGAGGGTGAGTGGTGCAGGTGCCTGTTGCTGTACCGGTGAGTGCTTCCTTGGTAAGGAGGCCTCTGAGTGATGGCAGCGTGCCCTGGCTGCCAGCTAGAAGATGCCCCCTGACCTGACGTGGGATCTGCCAGCTTTCCAAGCACGATGCCGCTTCATGCCTTCACTGATGGGGTTTACACAGGGACGTTTATTGCCATTCTTCACTGTCAGAGAAGCGCAGGCTGGCAGATGTGCTCCAGGGCCACAGCCCGCAGCTGCTCTCTCCTGCCTGGCTCCTTTCCAGTGCATGGTCCTCTGTACTGGGAGCTGTAAGGAGATCTCTTCACGTTGCTCCTTTGAGCCTCAGATTTATCCAGGCACATTGGATAGTCCCGGGTCGGTCTCCGGGCGGATTACAATACATTTAAATTAACAGAGCCAGTAGGGCAGCTTTACAGCCAAACCAGGATGTGCCATGAATGAAGCCTTGGGATCCAGTGCAGGGAATCCCATTTGTGAATAGTTTCAGGACCCAGGGGTGTTCTTTGTGGAGGGTGCGGGAAGTTAGGCAGAAGATGGGCAAGGCCTGGCTGATGGAGAAGTCCTGCCTTTAGCTTTTTTCCTGACCACTCGTTTGAATCTAGAACTTCTTTACTCTGAAAAAGGTTTGCTTTTCCCAGTCCAGGGGTCAAGCTACAGTTTTTTTTAGGCCTCTGATTAAGTTGTGGACTGAAGTCTATGTAAGTGACACAAAAGAAATGTCTCCAGCACATACTGAGCAGAGTTTGCACCAAAGCAGGCCCTGTGTTGTAGAAGTGCAGGGGAGGATGGGACTCTGGCCTGCAGTTGGGGAGCTGAAATCAGGACATTTCCAAACACTTTAGCACCGGACCCCAAAAATCTGTTCAACTTGGAAAATGTCAGGACTCCCCCTGGTGGGGGGGTGAGGGAAGGGCTTTTCAGCAGTCCGGCACGGGGTGGGGATGGCGCTGGGTCAGTGGTACCTGCTTGGAGATCTTGCAATAATCATTCTTGGCTTTCCCCCCCCCCCCCCCCCCCCCCAGGGAGGTTTTGCAAGATGCTATGAAATGACGGAGGCTTCCTCCAACAGAACGTACGCGGTGAAGGTCATTCCACACAGCCGAGTCTCAAAACCGTACCAGCGAGAGAAGGTAGGAGGCGGAGGGGTTTTTATTTATTTATTTATTTATTTATTTATTTTATATACCGACGTTCGATCGAGATATCACATCGGTTTCCAGATAACTAAAAGAATAGGGTAGTAACAGCCCTATTTTACATTATAACATTGTAATAAATATAATAAATTATAACATTGTAATAAAATATAACGAATTGTAACAGAAATAACAGGATTACATGGAACATTTGATATAGTATATAACATATGTACATAAATGACTTGCTGATGAGGATATTTTAAGGTTAAGGTTGGCAAGGAGGGTTGAAAGGGGGGAGGGGGGGATAGGTGGGAGGAAGGTGGTGCAAGGGAGGGAAGATGGTGGTGCGAGATGCTTGTGTAGGGGGCGTGGTGTGTTGCAGTTGCATTTGGGCAGGTTACGTGTCAGGTGGGAAAGCTTTTAGGAACAGCCATGTTTTGAGGTGTTTTTTGAAGACTTGCAATGAAGGTTCATTTCTGAGACAGGTGGGGAGGGAGTTCCATAAGGTGGGGCCCGCTATTGTTATGGCTCGTTTGCGGGTGACGTTGAGGTGTGCAGATTTGAGATTGGGTACGGCTAGGAGGCCAGTGTTGGTGGATCTGAGAGTTCTTTGAGTAGGGTAAGGTTGTATTCCGTTGTTTAGCCAGTTCATGTTGTTGTTGTTTATTTTTTTGTGCATGAGGGTGAGGGTTTTATACTGGATTCTTTGTGTAATGGGTAGCCAGTGGAGTTCTTTGAGAGTGGGTGTGATGTGGGAGGATTTTTTGTTAGAGATGATTCTGGCGGCAGCGTTCTGTAGCACTTGGAGGGGTTTGATGTGGGTTTCTGGTAGGCCAAGGAGGAGGGAGTTGCAGTAGTCAAGTTTTGTGAAGATAATTGATTGAAGGACTGTTCGGAAATCGTGCTCTTGGAGAAGGGGTTTGAGTTTTTTTAGTGTCTGGAGTTTGAAGAATCCATCCTTGATTGTATTGGAGATGTGTCGTTTAAAGTTGAGTTGGCTGTCGATTGTTACGCCTAGGTTTCTTGTGGACGGCGTGGGTGAGATTTGTGGCACTCCCGGGTTGGTTGAGCTTCCTGGGTGGTCGGAGGGGGTGCACTTGAGTGGATGAGAGGGACGGTCATCGTGGATGTGAATGATTTCTGTTTTGGCTTGGTTGAGGCATAGTGATAATTGGGATAGCAAGTGGGATAGATTTGAGCTGAGTTTGTTCCATTTTTCCATGGTTAGTTGGATGGACTTGTTTATGGGGAGTAATATTTGTATGTCGTCTGCATAGATGAAGTAGGTGAGGTTTGCCTCTGAAAGGTATTTGCATAGTGGGATGAGGTAAATGTTAAATAGGGTTGAGGATAGTGAAGAACCTTGTGGGACTCCATGAGTGAGGGGCACTTGAGAGGATTCAGATGAGTTCGTCTTGACGATGTAGGATCTGTTTGAGAGGTAGGAGTTGAACCATTTGATTGTGGTGTCTTGGAGACCAATTTCTTTAAGTCTGGTGAGGAGAGTTCTGTGATTGATGGTGTCAAAGGCGGCGGATATATCAAGAAGTATCAGGAGGAAAGATTTGCCTTTGTCGCGGCCTCTGAGGATGGTATCAGTGAGAGAGAGGAGGAGGGTTTCAGTGCTGAAGAATTTTCTGAAACCATGTTGTGCAGGCTGTAGAACATTATAGGTTTCAAGGTGTTCTGTGAGTTGATTGTTGACTGTTTTTTCGATGATTTTTGCTAGGAATGGGAGGTTGGAGACTGGTCTGTAATTTGCTGGGTCGGATTTGTCGAGTTGAGGTTTTTTGATGATAGGTTTGATGATGGCGTTTTTGAGTTTTTCTGGGAAGATTCCTTGTTCTAGGGATAAGTTAATGATGTAGGTTATTGGTTTGACAATTGGGTTAACTCGGGAGGCTGAGGAGCCTCTTTCCTAGATCTTGGGATAGCCGGCAAAATCCCCCCCCCCCCCCAGCGTCGCCCGTCATGGCGGTAGCTTGGCTGTCCTCGCTGGAGCCCTGTTTTCTGCACGGCCTTGCTTCCTTACACGCACTGGAAACCCTTTTTACTGTGTCCGCAGCGTAGAGGAGCGCAGGACTGAAGGAACACTAGGGCTAGCGTTTTTATGGATTGTTCTTTTCTCATTAAACGTACGGACGGTTGGCAGCTTAGTTAAGGGGTGAAAGCTCATCTGCGTTAAACAGGCGCAGCGTGCGTGAGGATGGGGCGTGGAAGAGCAGCTCTGGAGTGCTGCTTCGTATGAGCTGCGTTGCTGCTGACTGCACAGTTGCTCACTTTAAAAAAAAAAATTTATTTTCTTGCAGATTATGAATGAAATTGAGCTGCACAGGAGCCTCCATCACAAGAACATCGTCAAGTTCTCGCATCACTTCGAGGATTCAGAAAATATCTACATCTTCCTGGAGCACTGCAGCCGTAAAGTGAGTGGTGTCCGGGACTTCTGCTGCTCTCCTGGCTTTTCTCTGCAGCCCTGGATGCTGGGATGCACTGCGGGGCAGTCCCTGAGTGGCGGGGGGGGGGGGGGGGGGGGTGTCTTGTGCAGCCCTGCACCCCTCCAGGATTGTTAGGGCTTCTGCGTGCAATTTTCCGCGAGGCCTGCGCGTATGGAGCTCGCCTCTTAAGCAGCGTTCTGGGAGGCCTGCGCTGGTGCCCTGTCCCCAGCACCCATAGCTTGCATGGGCCCTATTTGCAGATCGGATTCTAGGGAGGTCCCTTTTGCATCTGTAGCCAGTCCTCATCCTTCCCCAGGATAGAAGGACTATGGCTAACTCTCTTTTTTTCCCTAACAGTCCTTGGCGCACATATGGAAGGCACGGCACAGGCTGACGGAACCGGAGGTGCGGTATTACCTCAAGCAGATTATTTGTGGCCTGAAGTACCTGCACCAAAAGGGAGTCCTACATCGAGACCTCAAACTGGGTACGTCTTCTGCAGGGGCTGCCTAATGCAGCTTCTCATAGCACCGTGGGATGGATTAGGAGGGGGAGGATCTCCTTTGCCCTGTGCAGGAGGTGCTGTGGGATGGGTTGGGAGGGGAAGCTCTGCCTTCATCTGTGTGGGTGGCACCGTGGGATGGATTAGGAGGGGGAGGATCTCCTTTGCCCTGTGTGGGAGGTGCTGTGGGATGGGTTGGGAGGGGGAGCTCTCCCTTCATCTGTGGGGGTGGCACCGTGGGATGGATTAGGAGGGGAAGGATCTCCCTTGCCTTTTATAGGTGGCACCGTGGGATGGATTGGGAGGGGGAGGATCTCCTTTGCCCTGTGCAGGTGGCGCCGTGGGATGGATTGGTAGGGGAAGCTCTCCCTTGCCCTGTGCAGTTGGCGCCGTGGGATGGATTGGGAGGGGGAGGATCTCCCTTGCCCTGTGCAGGTGGCGCTGTGGGATGGGTTGGGAGGGGAAGCTCTGCCTTCATCTGTGTGGGTGGCACCGTGGGATGGATTAGGAGGGGGAGGATCTCCTTTGCCCTGTGTGGGAGGTGCTGTGGGATGGGTTGGGAGGGGGAGCTCTCCCTTCATCTGTGGGGGTGGCACCGTGGGATGGATTAGGAGGGGAAGGATCTCCCTTGCCTTTTATAGGTGGCACCGTGGGATGGATTGGGAGGGGGAGGATCTCCTTTGCCCTGTGCAGGTGGCGCCGTGGGATGGATTGGTAGGGGAAGCTCTCCCTTGCCCTGTGCAGTTGGCGCCGTGGGATGGATTGGGAGGGGGAGGATCTCCCTTGCCCTGTGCAGGTGGCGCTGTGGGATGGATTGGGAGGGGAAGCTCTCCCTTGCCCTGTGCAGGTGGCGCCGTGGGATGGATTGGGAGGGGAAGCTCTCCCTTGCCCTGTGCAGGTGGTGCCGTGGGATGGATTGGTAGGAGAAGCTCTCCCTTGCCCTGTGCAGGTGGCGCCATGGGATGGATTGGGAGGGGAAGCTCTCCCTTGCCCTGTGCAGGTGGCGCCGTGGGATGGATTGGGAGGGGGAAGGATGTCCCTTGCCCTGTGCAGGTGGCGCCATGGGATGGATTGGGAGGGGAAGCTCTCCCTTGCCCTGTGCAGGTGGCACCGTGGGATGGATTGGGAGGGGGAGGATCTCCCTTGCCCTGTGCAGGTGGCGCTGTGGGATGGATTAGGAGGGGAAGGGATCTCCTTTTGCCCTGTGCGGGAGGTGCTGTGGGATGGCTTGGGAGGGGAAGGATCTCCCTTGCTCTTTATAGGTGGCGCCGTGGGATGGATTGGGAGGGGAAGCTCTCTTGCCCTGTGCAGGTGGCGCTGTGGGATGGATTGGGAGGGGAAGCTCTCCCTTGCCCTGTGCAGGTAGCGCTGTGTGATGGATTGGGAGGGGAAGCTCTCTTGCCCTGTGCAGGTGGCGCTGTGGGATGGATTGGGAGGGGAAGCTCTCTTGCCCTGTGCAGGTGGCGCTGTGGGATGGATTGGGAGGGGAAGCTCTCCCTTGCCCTGTGCAGGTGGCGCTGTGGGATGGATTGGGAGGGGAAGCTCTCCCTTGCCCTGTGCAGGTGGCGCTGTGGGATGGATTGGGAGGGGGAGGATCTCCCTTGCCCTGTGCAGGTGGCGCCGTGGGATGGATTGGGAGGGGGAGGATCTCCCTTGCCCTGTGCAGGTGGCGCCGTGGGATGGATTGGGAGGGGAAGCTCTCCCTTGCCCTGTGCAGGTGGCGCTGTGGGATGGATTGGGAGGGGAAGCTCTCCCTTGCCCTGTGCAGGTGGCGCTGTGGGATGGATTGGGAGGGGAAGCTCTCCCTTGCCCTGTGCAGGTGGCGCTGTGGGATGGATTGGGAGGGGGAGGATCTCCCTTGCCCTGTGCAGGTGGCGCTGTGGGATGGATTGGGAGGGGGAGGATCTCCCTTGCCCTGTGCAGGTGGCGCCGTGGGATGGATTGGGAGGGGAAGCTCTCCCTTGCCCTGTGCAGGTGGCGCCGTGGGATGGATTGGGAGGGGAAGCTCTCCCTTGCCCTGTGCAGGTGGCGCCGTGGGATGGATTGGGAGGGGAAGCTCTCCCTTGCCCTGTGCAGGTGGTGCCGTGGGATGGATTGGGAGGGGAAGCTCTCCCTTGTCCTGTGCAGGTGGCGCCGTGGGATGGATTGGGAGGGGAAGCTCTCCCTTGCCCTGTGCAGGTGGCGCTGTGGGATGGATTGGGAGGGGAAGCTCTCCCTTGCCCTGTGCAGGTGGTGCTGTGGGATGGATTGGGAGGGGGAGGATCTCCCTTGCCCTGTGCAGGTGGCGCCGTGGGATGGATTGGGAGGGGAAGCTCTCCCTTGCCCTGTGCAGGTGGCGCTGTGGGATGGATTGGGAGGGGAAGCTCTCCCTTGCCCTGTGCAGGTGGCGCCGTGGGATGGATTGGGAGGGGAAGCTCTCCCTTGCCCTGTGCAGGTGGCGCTGTGGGATGGATTGGGAGGGGAAGCTCTCCCTTGCCCTGTGCAAGTGGCGCTGTGGGATGGATTGGTAGGGGAAGCTCTCCCTTGCCCTGTGCAGGTGGCGCTGTGGGATGGATTGGGAGGGGAAGCTCTCTTGCCCTGTGCAGGTGGCACTGTGGGATGGATTGGGAGGGGAAGCTCTCTTGCCCTGTGCAGGTGGCGCTGTGGGATGGATTGGGGTCTGATGGAGTTTATCACTCTCACTGCAGGTAACTTTTTCATCAACGACTGCATGGAGCTGAAGGTGGGCGACTTTGGGCTCGCTGCCCACTTGGAAGTGACTGAGCAGAGGAAGAAGTAGGTGCCAGTGACGCGTGTGGAAACCATTTCCCCGCACCCCGTCCGCTGAAACCATGAGGGCTGTGCAGATGCTGCCGTGGTGTTTCCCCCATGGGCTTTGCTTGGCATTTAATGAATGTGTAGGGCTTGCCTGAGCTGACGTGGGTGGCTCTGCTTGACTCTGATGTCTCCTGTCTCTGTTCCAGGACGATATGTGGCACGCCCAACTACCTGGCACCTGAAGTGCTCCTCAGGCAGGGCCACGGGGCCCATTCGGACATCTGGTCCCTGGGCTGTGTTATGTAAGTCTTTCTCAAACACATTTAGAAAAGTTAAACAGCAGGAGAGCACAGCCCTCCTGGTAGTGAGCAGAGCATGGCAGAGGGGACAGCCAGGGACCCGTTTGGAGGCAGCAGCGCTGAAGCCCAGGGTGGGGGGGTGTCCTTGAGCTTGGGAGGGTGGGCCCTGTCTGCATTTACCTCCTCCCCCCCCCCCCCCCCCCATGCCCTAGCAGAGCAGAGTGCACTCTATGGAGGATGGGGACGCTGCAGCGATCAAAAAAGCAAACAATGTTAGGAATTATTAGGAAGGGAATGGTTAATAAAACAGAAAATGTCATAATGCCTCTGTATCGCTCCATGGTGAGACCGCACCTTGAATACTGTGTATAATTCTGATCACCACATCTCAAAAAAGATATAATTGCGATGGAGAAGCTACAGAGAAAGGCTACCAAAATGATAAGGGGAATGGAACAGCTCCCCTATGAGGAAAGGCTTAAGAGGTTAGGACTTTTCAGCTTGGAGAAGAGACGACTGAGGGGGGATATGATAGAGGTGTTTAAAATCATGAGAGGTCTAGAACGGGTAGATGTGAATCGGTTATTTACTCTCTCAGATAATAGAAATACCGGGGACACTCTATGAAGTTAGCAAGTAGCACATTTAAAACAAATCGAAGAAAATCCTTTCACTCAACGCACAACTAAGCTCTGGAATTCATTGCCAGAGGATGTGGTTACAGCATTAGTGTAGCTGGGTTTGGATAAGTTCCTAGAGGATAAATCCATAAACTGCTATGACAATAATTAAAAAGCAATATTAGCTTGTGATTTATCTAATGTTTGGGTACTTGCCAGGTTCTTATGGCCTGGATTGGCCACTGTTGGAAACAGGATGCTGGGCTTTGTGGACCCTCGGTCTGACCCAGCATGGCATTTCTTATGTTCTTATGCTATGTTCTGTGTGCTGGCTGGCTTCATTCCCCTTCTACAGAGCAGAGTGGCCATAGATTGGTGTCTGCTCAATAAGTCTTGCTGTTTTGGCCTGTCAGGTACACCCTGCTGTGTGGTAATCCTCCCTTTGAGACCTCGGACTTGAAGGAGACGTACAGGTGCATTAAGCAAGTGGAGTACACGCTGCCGGTCTGCCTGTCTGCACCAGCCAAACAGCTGATCAAGGGCATCCTGAAACGCCATCCACAGGACCGCCCGTCTCTGGACCAGATCCTCAGCCACGACTTCTTCACAAAGGTAAAAGCTCCCAGCATCGGGAGAACCAAAGGCTGCACGTGTTCGTTTTATTTAAAAGTATTTGTACATTGCCTTCTGATCGCTCAAAGCAGTGCACATAAATCATATTCCCTGTATGTGCCCGGATGAGTCCAGACTCCTGGGTTTATTCATCCCTGCCAGCAGATGGAGACAGAGAGAAGCCTCGCTGACACTGCTTGATAAGCCCTGAGTGCACAAAAATCATATTCCTAACCCAAAATTCAATAAAACTAAACCATCAGAAATCCCGAAGCAGCAGGTGGCCCTTTAATTTTGTTCTGAATGCCCGTAGACTCCGTCTGATGCCCCGCTGCTGTGGGCACACCTGGCACTAGCTTGGGATTTGAAGCCGAGGTGCTCCCGCCTCTTGCATGGGAAACCATTGTGGGACTGAAGCAGTAAAGATTTTAGGGTCTTTCTGTTCAGGTGTGACTGAGGGCCAGGGTCTGCCCCGTGGAGCCTCATTGTTCTCCTTCCTGCCCGTAGGCCTACACCCCGGACAAGCTCCCTCCCAGCAGCTGCATGATGGTGCCGGAGTTCACCCCGCCAAACCCCGCCAAGATGCTGTTTGTCAAGGTTGCCAAGACTCTGTTTGGGAAGAGAAAAGCTCAGCGTAAGTGACGTGCGTGCTGCTGCGGGACGTTGCCCGAGTGCCTGGCCTTGCTTGCTGAGCCTCTGCCTTACCCTCCCCTCTGCTTGCAGGTAAGAAGGACCCCTCTGAGGAGAAGGACGAGATCTCCAGGCTGGTGACGGACCTGATGAGGACTTCGATCAGCAGGCAGACCAGCTGTAAAACTGTGGAGTGCAGGGAGGTGAGCAGGCAGCGGTGAAGGGGGGTGGTGCTGGGTGGGAACGTCCCGAGAGGGGGCCCCGACTGACGCTGCTCTCTGCCTTCCCTCTACAGCCTGCCCTCCCTTCCGGTCCAACAGACGAGGCCTCCAAGAAGTCTGTCTCGCAGTCCCTCAGGGAGACTGTAGCCCACAGCAGTGAAGGTGAGCACCCCAGATGATGGCCAGGGCACCACAGACCATGCGGTCTATTTACTCATCATGCCTGTGCCCTGAGGCTTCCCGCTCTGCCAAAATAAGGGGAGTGCCTGGATTTTATGTGCAGGGGACCTGTCTAAACTGTTTCCTAGCGTGTAGCCAGATGGACTCGGGACCAGTGGGTTATGTGCTCTTCTGCTAGCAGATGAGAGATGGAGTCAGATTTCAAAGCTGACGTCACTCTAGATCCACCCCTGCAGTGACCTCATCTCTTCAGTATCTCTCAGTCTCCTAGCAGATGTGGACACTATCCCACACACTAGAAGAGTGTTAACAAATACAGCAAAGAGAGAGAACATTTACCTTAAGAAGATTGAGCCCTGCTCTCCTGAGGTGATACCTAAGGGTCCCTCCCCCAGTCGAGATTTCCGATATCCCTCAGAAGTGAGCCTTGGTCCGGTAGCCGGTTCCCGGCATGGACTTAGCCCCCAGGGTGGCTGAAAGGCAGCGAGTGCATCCTCGAGCGAGGCGGTGAAGGTATTTCCCTCTTCCCCCGCAGCTGGAGACCGCCTGGCATGCGACCGGTAAGCGCTGAGACCAGGTAAGGTAGAAAACTTTTAAATTTAAGTCTCCGGTCTCCAGAGCTCGAATAGCCATACCAGACGTTTCTTCCGGCAAGGTTTATAGAAACTGGTTGGGTTAGACCCCGACCCGGTGCAAGGGTCCACACACGTGGAGACCCTCGGGGGGTCGTCGGCGCCATCTTCCCTCCTCGACCGGCGGTACATGCAGGGCAGGCCGGGCGGCCGATGCGTCTAACTTGTGCGCATCCAACATAGACGTGCGCATGGCTACAGGCACAGCCACGTTTGAGGACTTCCACGCGCACAAACAATGGCACCGCCGCCCAAGAAGACCAAGGGACACTCCCTTTGCACAGCCTGACACATAAGAGCCACACAACCTAAATTGGAGACCTTCCTGTGCCAACAGTGCAAAGAAGCCCAAGGGGAACCTAAGCATGGCCGCCTACTGTCGGGAGAGGGGTCCGGAACTACTGATTGTACCCTGGACCTATGTCTGACTCGGAGCCCCTCCCCAACAGGAGGGCACCTCTGGGGCCCCTAATCTAACTCCTCCTGGGATCAACATGGACCTTCTCCTAGGTGGAATTTTTTAAAGAGCTGCAAATCTTCGTTCAGGTGCAACCAGCCCCTGCTGCGCACCAGGCTCAACCCCTGCCGGAAGCACAAGATCCTCCCAGCACTATTCGGATTCCTCGAGACCTGCCTCGCGTAATCAAGAACTTCCCTAATAGGGACCCAGACACCTCAGATTGACTCCCTGGAAGAAGGAGAAATCCCACCAAACCATGCTTCACTTCTTCCACAAGGACAAATTATCAGCCCTTGTTTCCCAGACTCTGAAGACGCTGGGTATTCTGGGCACTGACTCCATGGTGGAACCAAAGAAGAACCCCATCTTGGTGTCCCTTCGTTAGGCCTCATGTTACTTTCCATTGATGGAGGGCACCCAGGAACTGATTGACCTGGAATGGAATGCCCCGGAGGCCAACTTCAAAGGGGGGCGAGCCTTGGAAGCCCCTATACGCTCTAGAACCAGTGACCAAGGAACGCCTGCGTTTCCCGAGAGTGGACGCTATGGTCTGTACCGTCTCAAAGCGAACAACTATTCCCAAGGAGGGAGGAGCTGCATTGAAGGATACTCAGGACAGACTATTGGAGTCCATCCTTAAGCAGGCCTTCGACGCAATGGCAATGACACTGCAGATTGCTTCCTTCTGCGCACTGGTTGCACGTTTCCTGCTTGCTCCTCTCGAGAGACGCAAGTACGTCCGGAGAAACAATGGAACCTGCGGCATCCTTCCTCACTGATGCAACCTCAGATCTAGTGCACACCTCAGCCAGGGCCGTTGCCTTTCTAGTGGCAGCCAGAAGACAACTATGGCTACGGAATTGGTCTGCAGACGCGACATCTAAAGTGAACCTCACAAGAATGCCTTTTAAAGGATCTCTCTTGTTCGAAAGCGAATTGGAGAAGTTAGCCAGCAAATGGGGCGAATCTCCAGTGCCCTGGCTACCAGAATATAGGAGTAAAGGACCTCCGTGTTCTTCCCCCCCCCCCCTCCCCGAAAAACCAAGGGCAGAGGATCGTAGTGCTTTAGACCCTACAGGAACGTGCAGTTCCAGGCACCTCACCCCTCTGGAAGGTCCCAGTCCTTTCGGAGCAGACACACCAAGAGGGGAGCAGGTCCGGGGGCAGGCTCCTGCCACACCCCACAATGAAGTCGACCCATCCACAGGAAGAAGATATAGGGGTTCGACTTGCCCTCTTCTTCCAAAGATGGGTCAAGATAACGTCGGAAAAATGGGTCCTAAACATCATTCGAGAAGGGTACTCTCTGGAATTCTGCAGCATCCCTCTGGACAAATTTGAGATCAGCCTGCCACCCTACCGCTCCAAGAGACCCGGGGAATGGATGCTATCGACCACAGCCTTTCAACTGATAGTAAATCGCTGGGGCCTCCCAGCCATGGATCCACTGGCAACCCGTCTCAATGCCCAAGTTCCCAGGTTCTTCAGCCACAGACAAGAACCACAATCCCAGGGAATTGACGCTGTTGTCCAGAGCTGGCCAGAGGAAGACCTACTGTAAGCCTTCCCTCCATGGTACGCAGACATGCAAAGACTACTTGCAGGGAACCTTCTGTGCCTACCTCCACACATGGACCTTCTCCAGCAGGGCCCGATCGTCCATGAAGATCTGTCTCGATTCTCTTATAGTATGGCCCTTGAGAGGATTAGCCTGAAGAAGCGCAGTTACTCAAAGGTCGTGATTGACACCCTGCTCCGAGCATGCAAGTTCTCCACATCCCTGTCTTACACACGGATCTTGAGAGTATTCAAAGCCTGCTGTGAAGACTGCAGGATCCACCCGCGGACAGCCAAAATTCCCATGATCCTGGAATTCCTGCAGGATGGGATGAAGTGGTTGTCACTCAACTCCCTCAAAGTCCAAGTTGCCATGCTGGCCTGCTTCAGAGCCGAAGTGGACGGTATCAGACTGTCAACTCATCCAGATGTGTCCCGCTTCCTGAAAGGGGTTAAACAACTCCGACCACCCCTAAAGTGGCCGGTGCCTCTATAGAATCTCAATCCAAGCAAGGGATTCCTTCAGACCAACTCGCGGTCTGTTACTACGCCTCTTAACTTTAAAGACTGCATTCTTAGTGTTAATATGTTCAGCTCGTCGCATCTCCGAACTTCAGGCACTATCCTGTCGGGAACCGTTCCTTAGGTTCACGCCTGGAACCATACAGCTGCGCACTGTCCCCTTCTTTCCAAAAGTGGTTTCACATGAACCAAACCATCTCGCTACCATCTCCAGATGAGCATAAGGATTCGGAAGACTCTGCCTCCTTCGCCATCTGAATGTCGGCAGACTCCTAGCCGGATACCTGGAAAGATCTGAACCTGTGAGCAAAACGGATCACCCGTTCGTTCTTCACAGGGGGAAGAAACAAGAGGAAGTGGCATCGCGGGCGACCATAGCCCGCTGGGAACAAAGAAGTAATCAAGGCAGCCTACATAGAGGCAGGAAAGCCCTTACCTCTACAGATTAAGGCTCATTCTACGAGGGCCCAGGCAGTCTCCTGGGCAGAAACCAAGCTGCTGTCACCCACAGATCTCAGGCGGTGACGTGGTCCTCCCTTCACACCTTTTCCAGGTTCTAGTGCCTGGATGTCCAGGCCAGGGAGGACACAGCCTTCGCAAGGGCAGGACTAAGTGGGCCATGAGCAGCCTCCCACCCGACAGGGGAGCAGCTTTTGTACATCCCATCAGTCCTGAGTCCATCTGGCTACACGCTAGGAAATGGAGAAATTACTTACCTGATAATTTCGTTTTCCTTAGTGTAGACAGATGGACTCAGCATTGTGCCCACGGCTGCCCCAGAAATAGAGAACCGTAAGCCATGGCCTACCCCTAGTTCAAGACACCCACGGTTGTCTGGTGTCGGCGTTGATTGAGTGCACTGGTGGTCTCCAGTTTGAAAATCAGTTGAACCAGTTTGAGTTTAATCAAGTTATTTAAGCAAAGACATCCCCACTGGCTTTTCGAGGAGCATACTGACGAGCTAAGCTTCCTGCACGGGTATATGTAGTGACGTCGGCTTTGAAACCTGACTCAGTCTCCCATCTGCTATCAGGAGTACACTATACCCATTGGTCCTGAGTCCTTCTGTCTACACTAAGGAAAACGACATTATCAGGTAAGTAATTTCTCCATTAAAGTGTAAATTGCCTGTGGGGCTCATGTGGCTGGGCTGATGGACCACAGTGGGGGCTGGATGTGTCCTGCAGGAAGACAGGGGGTGAGGTACTGTGACTGATCTGTGGCGCTCTCCTCCCTCAGTGTATGAAGACTGCATCATCACCACCGCCAGCATTACAGACTCTGCCATTGGGATCTTGAAGTGCCTGTCTACCATGCCGGCAGGTAAGGGGGCAGGCTGTATCCGATGCCACACACTGGGCACATCACTGCCCGTCTAGCACCAGATCTCGGGATGCGGACGAGTGGCTTAGTGCACTCCTAGCGCAGGGAGGGAGAGCCGCGTCGGCGCTGGATTCCCGCTTCCTGGTGGGGGGGGGGGGGGGATGTAGCTGGGAGGTTGAGCATTCCTTGCTGAAGTAAAGGTCTCTTTCCCTAGCAGGCACGAACCCACCCTGCCTCAGGCAGCAGCACCAGGACTTTATCTGGGTCAGCAAGTGGGTGGATTACTCCAACAAGTACGGCTTTGGCTATCAGCTGTCCACGCGCAGCACTGGCGTGCTCTTCAACGACTGCACGCACATGATGCTGTCCGCCGACAGGAGGTGAGAGAGAGGGGGCAGCGGGCACTGACCTCGCAGCGCCGGGGGGGTCACGAGGCAGCGATCGCGTGTAAACATGAGCTTCTTCTCCCGCTCTTCAGGCTGATCCACTACAGCGAGACGAGCAGCGAGCACGTCACCTTCCCTGTTGCGGCCGTTCCCGAGCAGCTGCAGGGTCAGCTGAGCGTCGTGCGCTACTTCACATCCTACATGGAGCAGAACCTCATGAAGGTGAGAGCCAGGGCGGGGCGCTGCCTGCGGGAGCAGACTCTGTCGCCGGCGGGTAAAACGCGCTGGGTCAGCAGTGGCGGCCATCTGGGGGGGGGGGGGGATCTTTCTGCTCTGTTTGTTTATAATAAACAGATTATTAAAAAAAAAAAAATGTATAGCCTGCCTCTCTACAATAGCAGGTGGGTCACAGGTAACGATTTAAATGAAGAGAAGCTAGATCAATAAGTAACCTGATCAAGAAAACACAGATTGGAATCGCAGCACAGAGCTCTGAAACCGTAAATACACAAAGGTTGCAATACCAGGTTGATTACTGCTGGTAAATAATTATAGCTCTAATCTGAGAGCTTGCCGCTCCAATTCACAGTTTAAAAATCCAGCAACTTCTGGAACTTAACCACAGGGGGTGGGGGAATTCCATCTGAGGGCCTCATTCACCGAATGGGAGAAAGCCCTCCGGCCCTTACACTGGGCAGGATCTGCGAGTGGAAACATGCAAGCTTTCAGTGTCTTGTGAAACGTAACTAGGGATGCTCGGGCTCTCCTCGGGCCATTAAAGATCCGGCCTGAGGCCCGCAGCTTCCTGTTGGCTTGGCGGGGGAGCTGTAAGGAGCTTGGTGAGCAGCCGGGAAGGAATGTGGCCCAGCTGGCTGTGCTGGGCTCAGCTGCAGGTGCCTGCCGGTGACGCGCAGCAGGTTCTGCCTCCGTGACACACAGTGCAAACGTGTTTGTTGTTTCAGGGAGGCGATCTGCCCAGTGCGGAGGAGAGCGGGATGGCCCCACTGCTGCTCCTGCAGTGGGTGAAAACCGACCATGCGCTGCTCATGCTCTTCAGTAACCGGACTCTGCAGGTGAGGGCGTCGTGGGGGTTGGATTATCAGTCGCTCCTTCCCTGGAGCTTCCCTGCTTTGCTCTGGTCAAGGCCGGTGACCAGACCTCTCGCTCCTTAAACTCAAGTCATGCAAATAGTTTCCCCTGTAATGTAAAGCAACCTCCTGAGCAGTGCTGCACACAGGGAGGGCTGTAAATGCGTCGCTACACCACATCCATCCATCGTACGCTTTGCATATGAAGATCACTAACTGGCATTTTTTTTTTTTTTCCCACCTAGGTGAACTTTTACACCGACCACACCAAGGTGATCCTGAGCCAGTCTGGTACCTCCTACCTCCTCACCTACATCAACCGCGACCGGGCCTCCTTCACATACCGGCTGAGCTCGCTCCTGGAGCACGGCTGCAGCCCAGAGCTCCGGCACCGGCTGCAGTACACGCTCGGCCTCCTGCAGCAGAAGGCGGGTGATTAGGCCGGACAGACAGACATAGAGAGAAGCCAGCGCCGCCTGTCCCCGTGAAGCGGCACACTACAGCCCTCGTGGGCCAGGAGGGACCAGGTGCAGTGCCCCCCCGCAGCGGTGCTAGCAAGCAGATTCATTTGCATATATTTAAAATACTAAGCTGCTGATGGCCTGGACTTGCCAGCGCCCGTCGGATGTAAAGGAGGAGAAGTCTGCAGTGATCAGACGAAGCTTTCTGAAGTCGGTGTGTGACAGTTGTGCATCAAGGTCCTGCAGCCTTCTCGTGGGCCCAGTCGGGCCTGCTTTTTCCTGTGGCACCACCAAAACTGGGAGGCTGGCTTGTGGGGTAAGAAGCTCCTGGGGGCAGGTGGAAGCCCCTCTGTGTGTCCCACCATGGACCCCTGGCTGCTGTCCCCGGGGCAGTGACTGCTTTAGTTAAACAGCTTCCTATTACAAATCCGAGTGAGGTGGAGGAAGTCGCAGCAGGACGGCCATTCCCTGTGCAAATCCTCTCCCAAAGCAAAGGAATTTTGTGAAGACGCCGACTTGCCCGGTGTGCCCCCTCCCCCCCCCTTTCTAGCAGCTGGCTGGGCTGTGATCCGTGTAGGATGGGGAGGAGCCCACGAGAGTGGCCAGAGGCGTTGGCCAGCTGCTCTCTGCAGCCTGCTCCTATAATGGGAGCGCTGGGTCCAGATTTGAACCCGAAGCCTGGGCTCCTGAGATGGCGGCTGCCCTCCTCCCTAAATGGTGCTGTCTCCTTTGCAAACCAAGAATAGGCAGGCAGGTTTACTGCTGCAGCTCGTAATATAATTAACAGTTATTTATGCATTTTTATTTATATGGAATAATTTATTTTGCATCATTTTTTGTTAAACTTTAATACATTTTGTTCCAATTTAGAATTTTGTTTTGTACTAAGATTGAATGAATAAAATGGTGATGTTTGGCACTGCTGCCCTGGATTTGGTTTGCACTCCTAGGCCTGAGTTTCTCTTGCTTCAGCCCCTGAGCATTTCTGTCCCTTCTGCAGGGATCGTGGCAGTGCACTCATCCCCACCCCCTCCTGTGCCTCTGTCTGTCCTGTGCTAATCAGATGGTTCATGAAATGTGCCAGAAGGACCCCTTCAGTTGGGTGAAACTGCTGCCACTTGAGAGCGGCAGAGCTGTGAGGCCAGGAGCAGTAGGATAGCGGCCACCCATTCTGTACCACCAGGCACTGGTGCTTTCCCTTCACAAATCTCCCACTGCTCCTGGCAGCACCATCGCGCTAAACTAAAACTTTTGCACTTGTGTGTAATAAGAACATAAGTTGCTATAATGGGTCAGAGAGAGGATGCATCAAGCCCACAAGCCTGTTCCAATGCTACTAATGCCCAGGGATAAGAAGGGCTTTCCCTGCATCTGTCTGATTAATAACTGCTTATGGACTTCTCCAAGAACTTATCCAAACCTTTTTTTAATCCCAGCTACACTACATTAACTACATCCCCTGGCCATGAATTCCAGAGCTTGTGCTGAGTGAAAAAGAGCTTTCTCAGATTAGTCTTAAATGTGCTACTTGCTAACTTCATGGAGTGCCCTCTAGTCTTTCTATTATCAAAAAGAGTAAATAACCAATTCACATTTAATTGTTCTAGACCTCTATCATATCCCCCCTCAGCCGTCTCTTCTCCAAGCTGAACAGCCCTAACCTCTTCAGCCTTTCCTCATAGGGGAGCTGTTACATCCCTGCACTGTATACCTTCTCCAGTACATTTTTTTTTTTTTTTTTTGATGCGGTGACCAGAATTGAAAATAGTATGGCAAGTGCAGCCTCACATAGAGCGATAGAGGCAGTATGACATTCTCAGTTTTATTATTTATCCCTTTTCTAATGCCTAACACTTCCTTTGCTTTTTTTTGACTGGCACAGCACACTAAGACTATTTCAATATATTATCCACTGACTCCTAGATCTCTTTCCTGGGTGGTAACGCCTAAGATAGAACCTAAGATTGTGTAACTACAGCCAGGGTTATTTTTCCCTATATGCATCACCTTGCACTTATCCACATTAAATGCCATCTGCCATTTGGATGCCCAATCTTCAGTCTCACAAGGGCCTCCTGCAATTTATCACAATCCAATTGTGATTTAAAAACTCAGAATAAGTTTGTCTGTAAATCAGATCACCTCACTTATTTCCCTTTCCAGATCACTTATAAATATATTAGAACCAATCGCAGTACAGCACTCCATTGTTTTCCTTTCTCCATTGAGAAAACTGACCATTTAATCCTGTTTCCTGTCTTTTTTTTAACCAGTTCACAATCCATATTAAGACATCGCCTCCTATCCCATGACTTTTTAGTTTTCTCAGGAGTCTTATGACGGATGTTGCCAAACGCCTTCTGAAAATCCAAATACATTATATTCACTGGTTCACCTTTGTCCACATGCTCATTCAACCTTTCAAAAAAATGTAGATTTGTGAGGCAAGACTTGTCTTGTGTCCCATTAAATCACATCTTCCTATATGCACTGATTTTTGTGCTTTAGAATAGTTTCCACAATTTCCCAGCATTGAAGTCTGGCTCCTTGCTCTCTAGTTTCGCCGGTCACTCCTGGAGTCCTCTTTAAAGATCAGCATCACATTGGCCACCCTCCAATGTTCAGGTACAACAGACAATTTTAATAATAGATTACAAATTACTAGTAATACATATGTACTTTCATATTTTAGTTCTTTCAGAATTCTGGGGAGTAAACTATCTGGTCCAGGTGATTAGCTACTCTTTAGTTTTATTTGCTCTAGTACATTTTCCAGTGTTTCAATGAGATTTTTTTAGTTCCTCTGAATTCTTTTTTTTCAATATCACTTCTAGAATGGGTATCTTCCTGGAAAACCAAAAATGCCCAACTTATCCTATCACAAACCCAGGTTTGTGATTTGCTTCATTTCCAGCATGGATATCTCCCCAACATATCCTCTTCAGTAAACACCAAAGCAAAGAATTCATCTAGTCTTTCTGCTATGCTTCGTCCTCCCTAGGTGCCCCTTTAACCCCTCGCTCATCTAAGAATCCAACAGATTCCCTCACAGACTTCCTGCTTCAAAGATTTTTTAAAAGGTTTTGAGATTTTTGCCTCTATGGCCAGTTTATTTTCAAATGTTTTGCCTACCTTGTAAATGTTTATGCTTTTTCCTATTTTCTTCAGATTTTTTTTCCAATTTTTGAAAAGTTCTTTTGGCTAAAATACCAGTAGCTTTTCACATCACCTTTTAACCATGCTGTTCGGTTGACCTTCCTCTTTTTCTAGAGCATGGAATACTTCTAGTTTGGGTTTCCAAGATGGTATTTTTAATATCCATGACTGATATAAACTCTTAACCTTTTGTAGCTGCACTTTTTAGGATCTTTCTGTAACTATTTTCCTTAATTTATCAGGTTCCTTTTGAAAGTTAAATGCTAGAGCAGAAGATTTACTTAGTGTCCTCCTAATTAACTGCAATTGATTGCATTATCA
The DNA here is from genome assembly GCF_901001135.1 of Rhinatrema bivittatum. Taxonomy (NCBI): domain Eukaryota; kingdom Metazoa; phylum Chordata; class Amphibia; order Gymnophiona; family Rhinatrematidae; genus Rhinatrema; species Rhinatrema bivittatum. Next base: position 122,393,958 of record NC_042624.1, read on the forward strand.
CTGTTACCTCACACCAAATCCTGTGTTCCACTAAGAATTAAATCTAAAATGGCTCCCCCTCTCATCTATTCCCAGACCAGAAACTCCATGAAGCATTTTTCATGTAGAAACTTTACCTCTAGCATGTCCTGATGAAACATTTACCCATTCAATATTGAGCTAATTGAAATCTCCCATTATTACCGTGCTACCAAATTTGTTAGCTTCCCTAGTTTCTCTTAGCATTTCATTGTCTGTCTGTTCATTTTGGCCAGGTAGATAGTAGTTTACCCCCACCACTATACTCTTCTCCATCAGACATGGATATTGTACCAATAAAGATTCTGCTCTATATTTACTCTCCTGCAGTATCTTTATCCTGTTGGACTCTTTGCCATCCCTAACATAATGGGAATTTCACTCTAAAACAGCATTTAGAGTGAAATTCCCATTGTATTGTACTCATTGTATTTTGCACTGGGTTCATAGGTCTTGATCATTAATATCAAAGCATCACCCTCCCATCAAGTTGAGCCTCTCTCATTGTGATATAATTTGGACCCTGGTATTGCACTGACCCATAGTTTATCCTCCTCCCAGTAGGTCTCTGAAATACCAGTTCTATCTACTTCATCCAGTGCTATACATTCTGTCTTGCTTCTTAGACTTCAGGCATTAGCATACAGACATTTCACGGTCTATCTTTTATTTGTGTATACAACTTTCCTAGCAGTTAACAGGGATAATTTGAAACCTTTATTTATAGTCTGCTTTTCAACACTTCAAAGTGGATTACATTTAGGGTATTGGAGGTATTGCCCTGTCCCCAGAGGGCACACAATTGACGTTTGTACCTCCAGCCAACAGAGGGTAAACTGACATGCCCAAGGTCACAAGGAGCAGCAGTGGGATTGGAACCCTGGTTTTGTACCTGGAATATATTGGAACCTCTCTATCAGGATGTTCTGACTTTTCTTTTAATATCCTTTGAAAGAAGATACCTCCATCTGAACCATGACCTCTGCTTTCCTCCATGTTCTATCTCCATTTCAAAGGTTAGTGTCACAGTCTGGCTCCCCTCTGGGTATGGTGGTGCCCATCCCCTGCATTTCATTCATGCATTGAGACTCTGGGGCCCTGCACGTGGACCGGGCCATTTCAGAAAATGCTACCTTGGATGTTCTGGACTTCAGCTTTCTACCTAAAAGCTTACATTTGGCTTTCAGAACCTCCCTCCCAAATCTTCCTGTATCAGTGCCTACATGTTCTCGACAGCTACCTCCCCACCATGGTCTAAAATCCTGCCTAGACCTGCCAAGTTACCAAGCGAGCCTCATGTCCAGCAGCCACTCAGCTATCTACCTTCCTAACGATCAAATCCCACACCATGACGGATGACCTAACCCTTCCCTCCTGGCCACATGCCCTGGGTGCCCCGTCCACGGTGTGAGAAGATGCTGCATCACCTGGAGAGCAGATCCTAGCTACAGCAAGGAGGCGCGCTGATTCCAGGTGAGTCTGCTCCTCCAAAGCAGCATGGGTGCTGCTGGCCCGGACTTGGTTGCTATGCCCCGAACATCTCCTCCAGATTTTAGGTAAATCCTGGATTGATTTTTAGTGTGAAAATGTCCCTTATCCTTTTGATATAAAAATATCAGCTGCAAAGGTGGGCAACAGCCTTTAACCACCTTCTCAAATTCCTGTGTGCTCTTTGCTGAGTTGCAGAGGACCGGCAGCTTATCCAGAGCGAGGTGTGTGTGTATAACATGCTTAGGTGCTTGGATCTGCTCTATAGGAAAACGAAGAACTACCCACGCTTCATAGAAAGATCACGTGCCCTGGAGAGTCACTGGCCCGTGGTGGAAGGGACAGTCCCAGTGCTTTATCTAACTTCTTTTTTTTTTGTCTGCCTCTGTCTTCTGGAAACTTCCTCCAGCTGAATTCATTTCAAAAGGGCTCCAGTCCCGGCTTCATTCTCATCAAATCCCTAAAACAACTAAAGGGCGGCCCTTGTGCAGCTGGCGGGATAGTGCTGGGGAAGGTTGTGGCTGGTGCCGTGACACAAAACTAAAGCAATCAGAAGCACCCTCAATGAGAACCAAAATCCGCCACTGTAGGGAGGCCTGGGCTCACCCCCACCTCTTCCATTTATTTCCTCAGTAACAAAGCACTGGTGGTTTCTGGGCAGTGCTAATTTGCATAGGGTAATTTACAAAGTGGTTATAACCTCCACCAAATGCAGCTAATTATTCCTTCCTGCAGGTGGAGATTTCCTTTGCAGCAGCTGCTCAAGACGGATGATGAAAAGCTGAGCATTAAAATGCAGGCCTGGTGCCCTCCCCGTTCTACGCCGGCCACCGGCGCACGAGGTCCTCATTCCAAGGCTGCCTCCTTTCCATCCAGGCCGTGAAAGGGACTTTCCTTCGGGATCTGCTGGGCTCGCCGGTGACCTGAACAGAATCCTGGGAGGCCTGGACATTTCTTATGTTCTTACTGGGCAGCAGGTGACCTACGGCCTGCTTCAGAGGGCAGGACCCCCGTGGCTTACCTGCACACACATGCTAACATGGCAGATGCATTTCAGAGGGTCCTAGCTACAGCTGGGAGGGACAGAATGAGGGCAAACTCAAAATATATTGGTCAATATGGTTCATTTAAAAAGAGAGAAGCTTTTGAGTATCTGGGGCCGGTGGATGCCCTCAGCCACACACACAGGAAGCAATGTGCTTAATGAGTTTTAGAATATGAGGGAGGTTTAACGAGCCTGTAATAAAAATGTTGGGAATGTGGGAGATAACTGTTGAAAGTGTTAATGGCTCTTTGTAATATTTTGGGCAGGGCGTGCAGAAGGAACACCGTGTGCCTCGCCCCTGTGTTGTCTTGTTTAAAGTCTAATAGAAAGGTTTGAACTTAAAATCAGGGCAGACTCATAGCAGGCTGAATGTGAAGGTCTTGTGGTGTCTGCCTGCGAGATCTTATTCACTGAGCTGCAGGCCAGATCCTCAGCAGGAGGCTGCAACAGCTGGAAGACGCTGAGCGGAGTGAAAAATCTCTTTATTATCTAAACGTCCACCTTCTGGGCAATGCAGAGCAGATTACATTGTACAAGTGTGTGAGGCACAGCGGGGGCTGCGGGAAGAGAGGTGGAGGTAGGGCCGTGGCACGCGTTCAGCACAAGGAATGGGATGGGATGAGGCCCTGGAGCTGGGAGCCGAAATCAGGGCTGGTACAGATCCTCGGGGGGCGGCAGCTGCAGGCCCCGAGGTGGAAGTGCATGGGGGGGGGCTCACAGGCTGCTGCTCTGGCCACCACCTGAAGATGGGATTTACTGCTACCAGGGAAGGGGAGGGAGGGAGAGGACTCAGAAAGGATCCATGGGCAGAGCTGGGATTTACTGCTACCAGGGAAGGGGAGGGAGGGAGAGGACTCAGAAAGGGTCCATGGGCAGAGCTGGGATTTACTGCTACAAGAGGAGGGAGGGAGAGGACTCAGAAAGGGTCCATGGGCATAGCTGGGAACGTTTGATTTCCTGTCACCCTGAAGTTGTTGCAGAAGCTTTCTCTCACACAATGGCACTCCCTCACCTACCTGCTCACTCACTTCTCTCCCTTGTCCACACACACGTGCACACTCACTTCTCTCCTTCCACACACACACATGTACTCACTTCTCACCCTCTTCCACACACACACATACACTCTCACACACTCAGCCCTCTCCCTTTTCCACACACACATATATACTTCTTGCCCTCTTTCATACATATACATGCATTCTCTCCCACACACACTCAGCCCTCTCCCTTTTCCACACACACACACATATACTTCTTGCCCTCTTCCATACATATACATGCACTCTCTCCCACACACACTCAGTCCTCTCCCTTTTCCACACACACATATATACTTCTTGCCCTCTTCCATACATATACATGCACTCTCTCCCACACACACTCAGCCCTCTCCCTTTTCCACACACACATACATGCACTTACTCCTCTGTTTTCCACATGTACACACTCACTTCTCTCCCTTGTCCACACACACATGCACATTCATTCTCTCCTTCTTCCACACACACATGTACTCACTTCTCTCCTTCTTCCACACACATACATGCACTCACTCCTGTTTTCCACATGTACACACTCACTTCTCTCCCTTGTCCACACACATGCACATTCATTCTCTCCTTGTTCCATACACACATGTTCTCACTTCTCACCCTCTTCCACACACATACATGCACTCTCACACACTCAGCCCTCTCCCTTTTCCACACACACACATATACACTTCTCTCCCTCTTCCATACATATACATGCATTCTCTCACACACACACACACACTCAGTCCTTTCCCTTTTCACACATACATATACACTTCTCTCCCTCTTCCATACATATACATGCACTCTCTCTCTTCCATACATATACATGCACTCTCTCTCTTACACACACACACACACACTTCTCTCCCTCTTCCATACATATACATGCAGTCTCACACACACACACACTTAGTCCTCTCCCTTTTCCACACCCACCACTACATGCATACACACACATATACACTTCTCTCCTTCTTCCACACACACACACACACACACATGCACTCTTACTGTCTCTTCTCTCCTCCATTCTCATTAGCCACTGGAGCCTCCTCTTTCCTCAGGCTCACAGGACATGTGTTCCACTTCCTCCTCCAGTAGCGTTGGCCTACTCTGCCCTTGTTTTATTTTTGGTGTGCGGCCCGACACTGTTGCTCCTCCTCCTGCGCCTTCACTTTCCCGCGATGCTCCTGCTCGTCTTTTTTTGCTTCCAGGGGCACAGGTACTGACGCTCCTTCCGACCCTTTCTCTTCTGGCTTTCTGCAGCAGGGCGCCTGTAGGTTTTGGGTGTTGGCCCGGAGACCCAGCAATTCGTTTTAGAATTCCAGAGTCTCCGGGCCAAATCCAGAGAGTTCCCAGGTAAGTCCATGGGGGGAGGGGATAGGAGTAAGAGGAGCTGCCAAGGGGGTTTTGAGGGTCACTGGGTACATGCCCATGGGGCCCATGCCCCTAATGTCGTCCTCACGTGGTCCATGACTCCTTGCACCTCTAAGGAGGCAACTTAGATGGGCTTCTCCTCTCCTTAAAGCCACCGAGGCGTCCAAATGCTGGATCTTTGGAGGGAAACGCCCTCCCCTGTTCCCACGGAAGAGGCCATGGTGGTGGTTGGGGGGGAGGGGCTGGACCCTATTGGACACGTTTGTTGCTGGAGGTAGTTCTGTCCCTCCAGAGGGGCACATATTCGGCACACGTGCGTTTCTGGGCGAATCCGGTCTGCTTTCGCCGTTTGGGGACAGGTTCGGTGGCAGCCGGTAGTAGGCCCTATTGGAAGTACAAACCGTGGACAGTGGCGACTGCGAAGAGCGACGCGTTGCTGTACGTAACCGAGGCAAAGTTGTCGTTCTCGTGATCCCAAAGGCAGCGGCTAGCTACCGTCAAGCCTTGGTTGCCCATCTGTCCCACAACCACATGGCAGACCAGCTTGTAGCGGGGTGGCATCAGCTCCTTCACCTTGCTGCGAATAAGGTCGGTGAGGCTCTGGGCCAGCTGCCCCGTGGTGACCGGGCTGTAGGCGGCGTCCCACAGGCGGCTCGTCAGCACGGACTCCAGGGCGCGCCGCACGCCGCTGGCGTTGAACCTGCAGGCCTCCTCCGGGGCCAGCCGGTAGGTGTTCTCGTACTGGGTTTCCTTGATGGGCTGGTAGAGCGGCAGGCCGGAGAAGCTGACCCTGCCGCAGTGCAGCCAGGGGCCCATGGACAGGCGCTTGCCGGCTGCTATGGACACGGAGTTTCTGCGGGGGAAAGGCGCGTTCAGGGTGCCCGTGACAGAACTCTGCCGGGACGGGCCCAGAGCCTTGCTATCCATGCTCCTCAGGCGCATGAGGGGCCGTGGCGGCGTCTCCAGGGACTGAGAGCTGCGACGGACAGAGAAGGACTCCGCCCTGGGGCGAGCCCGGGCGCCCTCCGCCGCCACAGCCTGGTTGAATTGGATGAGGGCCTCCTGGGACAAGGGGAGAGGCTTGTCTGCCATGCTGAGCGAGGCCGGTCCACTTCCTGTAGAAGCAAAGTGCAAAGAGGGCATCTCAGTTCCAGGCATTGAAACAATGTGCATTTATAAAACTTCTTCCGTGCAAACATGGTTACAAAGCACTTCCTGAGCTCGGGCAATGCAGCCATCGCTAGGGTGCAAACGCTAATATCTACTGTCAGCACCTGAGCTGCATGAGATAGTCCTGAACAGAGAAGGAAAAAGATAGCTATTCCGTTTTTACCTGACGTGTATTTGTGCAAACTGAGGCTCAGGGGGATAAAGTGACAGAGAGAATCAGTGATCCGGAAAGGTACCGGGACAAGTTCTAGCTACAGCAGCATGAGGGTGACAGAGCTGCCCTTCCTAGCCGGTGGGGCTGCTATTCTCGCCAGATTGTGAGCGCACGAATCAGGTCAGGTCTCGGCGAGCACTGGGGGGATTATGGGGTAAGATTCCAGCGCGCTCATCCTGCCACGGATTAGCAGGACCCCCCTTTCTCATGAGGCGTGCACCTGCCCCGGGGGAGAGGGGGCCAGACGCCGTAGCTCCAGGCCAGGAGAAAGCCTCTTGCATGGGGACCCCATCCCTGTTATGCAGTGGAAGATGCACTGCTCTCCTCTCTGCAGCTCGGGCCCCAGCACCCTGCCCTCCTGTGACTTCATCTGGCTTGCAGATCTGGGATGAGCGCCAGCAGAGGTGCACGGGTTTATGCAATACTGGCTCCTGTGCAACGAGGGATTTAAAATCTGCTGCCCCCAGGCACTGTCTCTCCCTCTTCTGACAAGAGACAGCAGGGCAGAAGGGCTCAGGCACAGCTGCTCACTCTGCCCCAGGCTCACAGGGGGAGGGGGGGGGGGCACGACTGGGGAGCAGAGCGACTTTCCTTGCCTCCCTACTGGGCTCTGCGGCCTCACCTCACCACCCTCCTCCGGTTCCCTGCACAGGAGAGGAGGGGGACAGGGCCGGTGCTAGCTTTTTTGCTGCCCACCCCCCTCCCCCATGATTCCTTCGTCTCCCTCCAGTAATCTGAGGCTCCTCCCTAGCCGGATCCACCCCCCCTCTCCTCTGGAGCTCATGGTCAGTGCAAGGGTGTAGGATCCCTTCCTCCCTGATCTCTGCACTGGGAGGGGAGGGCTTGAGCGGGAAGCAGGAAGCAGGACCTTCTCTGCTGAGTGAGATTCAGCAGAACTGGGAGGCAACTGATTTTCTGCTGCCCCCCCCCCCCCCCTAGGCACAGGCCTAGTGCTCCTATTGGCTAATCAAGGCCTGCACCTGTGTTACCTCCCCTGGTCCATCTGCCCCCAGGAAACAGCTTCAGTGAAATTGGCTGTAAAAAGCTGTAAGAACATAAGAAATTGCCATACTGGGTCAGACCAAGGGTCCATCAAGCCCAGCATCCTGTTTCCAACAGAGGCCAAAACCAGGCCACAGGAACCTGGCAAGTACCCAAACACTAAGAAGCTCCCTCCCCCTCCCCCTCCCCCTGTAAGTGTCAGATCCTGTTTGTATCCTTTCCTAAGGGCAAACCAAGGCTTCATTATACAGAGCCATGAACCAGCAGCCACTGTCACAGCTCAGCCAAACGCCACCCCTGGGTGTTAATGACTTAACCAGTGAGAGACTGCCAGATGTCCAAATGTTATTTAATTTCAAAAGGGCAGAACCAGCGCCAGGTGCCTTGCATCTAACCTGCTCATTCTGGGCAGACTTTGGCCCGGGTTAGATCTGATAAATCCTAATCCACTTTCTTTTTTTTTTTTTTTATTTACTCTTAAATTTTGAATAAGACAGAAAGGTGCCTGACATCCGGTATCAAACTAAACATCTATAACCTTTAGGAATACGCTGCCCACAACAGTTACATCCCCCGCTAAGAAACAAATAATACGACCAGCGTTCTTGCCGAATGGCATTGTAGATGGCACCAGTGCTTGGTTTCCCAGTAAGGATTATTTTCATAAAGCTGTGCACGCCAACTGGTAAGCGGCACCGTGACTCTGGCTGCTAACAGCATCCGTGAAACCACTTGCTTTAGTGCGGCCCCCAATAACCCAACAGTGCCACCTCCAGACAGAGGGCAACTTGGTAGCCCACCCCTCTGTATATTTCAGTAAAGAGCACAGCCCAAACGTTCTGCGCACGTGGTCATGCCACAGCCCCATCCACTGCCCGTGCACTGCAGAACCACTCCTGTGGCTGTCAGAGTGCTGAAGGGAGCAGCCAACGATGCCTGAGAGAAACTGCAAAACCTAAAGCCCAGGAAACACAGGAGACCGCCCTAACACAGCATCAGTGCCGATTCACTGGCTCCCCCGCCGGCCAGCTCGCTCTCTGCGGCTCAGGTGTACTCAACACTTTCCCCGTCAGTCCTCGGGGGCCACAGACACGAGCATGCATGAGAGAGGCGTGCATGCATGAGAGAGGAGCATGCATGAGAGAGGCGTGCATGCAGCCTGCATATCCCGGGGCTGGGAGGGAAATCGCACTGCCTTACTTCCAGTTCCAGGTCTCTCCTTGCCCTCTGCTCCCTTCCTCCCTCTCTGCTGTCCCAGCCTCCTCTCTCTCTCAGGCCCTCCAAGCTGCCTCTCCCATCTTCCTCTTTCACTCTGCTGTCTCTCCTCTGTTCTTTTCTGTTGCAGGTGAGATGTTGGGGTCTGTCCCATTTCCCTGATAAGGAAAGGTTTAATGTCCATCGCACTTAGCAGTATCTCCCCCTCTGGCAATTTGTTATCTTGAATTTTCTGCCCATCCCAAAAAGTCTGGCAAATCCCTAATGTCGAATTTCAAGGAGGAGACTCCCGGCCATGGCACCTGACAGCCTTTCGGGGGGGGGGGGGGGGGGGGAACAGTTCTGCATTGATCCCCAAGTTATCAGTAACGCTTCTGAATTCATGCTTTCCGGTCAGGAGGGAACTCTTATTTCTCTGTTTTTTAACATTACATTGGCCACCCTCCAATCTTCAGGTACAATGGATGATTTTAATGATAGGTTACACATTTTAACTAATAAGTTGAAATTTCATTTTTTAGTTCCTTCAGCACACTACGATGCATACCATCCGGTCCAGGTGATTTGCTACTCTTTAGTTTGTCAATATGGCCTACTACATCTTCCAGGTTCACAGTGATTTGGTTCAGTTAATCTGACTCATTACCCCTGAAAACCATCTCCGGAACTGGTATCTCCCCAATATCCTCATTAGAAAACACAGAAGCAAAGCATTCATTTAGTCTTTCTGCAATGGCCTTATCTTCCCTAAGAGCCCCTTTAACCCCTCTGTCATCTAAGGGTCCAACCAACACCCTCACAGGTTTCTTGCTTCAGATATATTTTAAAATTTTGAGTTTTTGTTTCTTGGCCAATTTCATTTCAAATTCTCTCTTTGCCTGCCTTATCAATGTTTTACACTTTACTTGACAATGCTTATGTTTTATCCTATTTTCTTCAGATGGATCTTTCTTCCAATTTTTTAAGGATTTTTTTTCACCTCCCCTTTTAACCATGCCGATAATCATTTTGCCTTCTTTCCAGCTTTCTTAATGTGTGGAATACATCTGAACTGCACTTTTAAGATTGTATTTTTAAACAATGTCCATGCCTGTTGAACACTTTTAACCTTTGCAGCTGCACCTTTCAGTTTTTTTTCTATTTTCCTCATTTTATCAAAGTTTCCCTTTTGAAAGTTTAGTGTTAGAGCTGCAGATTTACATATTATTCCCTTTCCAGTCATTAGTTCAAATTTGATCATGTTACGATCACTATTGCCAAGTGGCCCCACCACCATTACCTCTCTCACCAAATCCTGTGTTCCACAGAGAATTAAATCTAAAATAGCTCCCTCTCTTGTTGGTTCCTGAATCAATTGCTCCATGAAGCAGTCATTTATTACATCCAGGAACTTTACATCTCTAGCATGTCCTCATGATACATTTACCCAGTCAATATTGGGGTAATTGAAATCTCCCATTATTACTGCCCTGCCAAATTGATTTGCTTCCCTAATTTCTCTTAGCATTTCATCATCTGTCTGACCATTTTGGCCAGGTGGACGGTAGTATACTCCTATCACTATACTCTTACCCAACCAACATGGGATTTCTACCCATATAGATTCTACTGAGCATTTACTCTCTTGTATGATCTTTATCCTGTTGGACTCTATACCCTCCCAGACATAAAATGCCACACCCCCACCAAGTTGATCCTCCCTATCATTGTGATATAATTTGTACCCTGATATAGCACTGTCCCATTGGTTATCCTCCTTCCACCAGGTCTCTGTGATGCCAATTATGTCAATCTCATCATTTGCTGCCATACACTCTAACTCTCCCATCTTACTTCTTAGACTTCTGGCATTGGCATACAGACAGTTCAAAGTGTGTTTTTTGTTTGTATTAACAACCTGCTTTTCAGTTGTTAGGGATAATTTGGGATTCTTTAGCTCAGGTGATTTTTACTTATAGGCACATGGACCATGTTTGCTTTTATTGGAACCTCTCTGTTGGGATGCCCTAACTCTCTTGTTTCATTAGTGTCCTTCAAAGATACATCCCTCCGAACCATGCGCTGCTGAGTGACTGTCGGCTTTCCCCCTTGTTCTAGTTTAAAAGCTGCTCTATCTCCTTTTTAAAGGTTAGCGCCAGCAGCCTTGTTCCACCCTGGTTAAGGTGGAGCCCATCCCTTCGGAAAAGTCCCCCCTTTCCCCAAAAGTTTCCCCAGTTCCTTACAAAACTGAATCCCTCTTCCCTGCACCATCGTCTCATCCACGCATTGAGACTCCGGATCTCCACCTGCCTCTGGGGACCTGCGCGTGGAACAGGGAGCATTTCAGAGAAGGCCACCCTGGAGGCTCTGGATTTCAGCTTGTCAAACAGCGCTGTCTGAATTTTCAAGAAGGCTCACTCATCACCCAGTAAAAATATTGCAGGCAGTACATTTTCTATGCTTATCATAAGACCTGAGGGTAAGTGCACAGCCCAGCAGTTGCTGCCCAAAAGAGACACATGGGGTAAGCGGCACAGTGCGGCAGATACTACAATAAGAAGCTGGCAGGGCAGACTGGCTGGACCATCATTTCTAACTTACTCTTGTAAGAGATGCTTGCACGTATCGTCTCAGCCGTGCCTCCAGGTCTGCTCTTCCCTCCTCGGGGGGTACAAGTAGGGGAGGGCCTCCAGGGTTCCCAGACGAGAACAGCGCGCCCCCTGGGTGGGTTGCCAGCTGCAAACGTCTGGGACCCCGCGCAGCCTGCACGCAGCCCCCCTGCCTCAGCTCTGCTGCTGCTGCTGCCTTACCTTACTCCGGTGCAGGACTGGATGCCGGAGCCTCCTGGGCAGGGGCGATCATGCTGAGGTCAGGGCTCCCCCTCCAGCTCAGTAAATCATTGCCGGGGGCTGGCTCCGGGCCTGTTTTGCTTTTCTGCGGCAGTCGCCTTTGAAGCGCACAGGGGAGCTGCCAGGCAGCGCTTGCTAATGCATTCCCAGAGTGCTGAAAGCAGCTGTAACCGAGGTTATTTTATTTGTTTAGCACCCTCTGCTGCCTCGCCCCCAGCGAGTTACACACACACACAAAAAAAGCCAAACACATAACTACTATAGGCCATGGCAAAACAATTACAAACTCATAAAAACAGAATAATGCAGGGTGACCAACAGGTCAAGGAACGAGCACAGACCCAGGGTAGCTCTGAAGGAATCCCTGGGCTCAGCGGAGGGGGGGGGGGGGGGGGCTGCAATAAGGCACAATTCCCATTTATTTATTTATTATTTTTTATTTTTATATACCGATGTTCCTGTATAATATACATATCGCACCGGTTTACAGTGAAATCAAACTGATGCCTCTTGGGCAGCTTACAATGAAAACAGAATAATAATAAAGAACTTGGACAATAAGGAACTTGCAGATTTAACAAGCTTTAGGCTTTTAATCTGCCTTAATATCATTAGACAAGAACAGCAGCTCAGCCAGCTCGGGGGTGAATGCAGCGTTTGTGCAACAGCCCCTGGTGCTGCTCCATAATATTCCCTTGTGATAGGAGAGGCTTCTCACTCTTATCTCAAGGTAATCTACAATGTAGTTTCAGATATGATAAGTTCCTTCCCATAAGGGCTTCCAATCTAACTGGATAGCTGAGGCAGCAGGAGATACAGTGACTTACCCAGGGTCACAAGGACGGTCAGCGGGAGAAGGCTGCTTTCACCACTTCCTCCATCCCTATCCCTAGTGCAACACACTGAGGCGCGTCTCGTGTGAGGCTGCCCCTGGGAATCAGCTGGTCAAACTCTGTATCTGTTGTGTGTTGGAGACCTCTAAGGGGTTTTATACCTCAGAAATAAAGTTAGTGCTGCAGGAGGCAGCTGAAGGCTAAAGGTCCAGTTATTCACCCCACTCCCGGGCAGGGTCTTAATGCCCCTAGGCTACACAATCTCCTCTTTCAAAGAGTCAGTACCTGGTGACCATATTTATTTTGAAATATTCCACCTACAGTGATACATATACCTAAGCAGATCACCCAGCAACAAGAGTAAACAGGAGAAGAGAAACTACACAAATAAATTATCCGTACAAACTGACTCCTGCGGCTGGAACCTCTTTCCCTGCCCGCTCAGGGAGGCTGCTGCAGAGTCTGTTAGACTGCTCCAGCCCTGACCAGAAACCGTGCCTGCTGCCAGCTCCGATTAACCTCCAGCCCTGACCAGAAACCGTGCCTGCTGCCAGCTCCGATTAACCTCCAGCCCTGACCAGAAACCGTGCCTGCTGCCAGCTCCGATTAACCTCGTGATTAACCTCCAGCCCTGACCAGAAACCGTGCCTGCTGCCAGCTCCGATTAACCTCGTGATTAACCTCCAGCCCTGACCAGAAACCGTGCCTGCTGCCAGCTCCGATTAACCTCCAGCCCTGACCAGAAACCGTGCCTGCTGCCAGCTCCGATTAACCTCCAGCCCTGACCAGAAACCGTGCCTGCTGCCAGCTCCGATTAACCTCGTGATTAACCTCCAGCCCTGACCAGAAACCGTGCCTGCTGCCAGCTCCGATTAACCTCGTGATTAACCTCCAGCCCTGACCAGAAACCGTGCCTGCTGCCAGCTCCGATTAACCTCGTGATTAACCTCCAGCCCTGACCAGAAACCGTGCCTGCTGTCAGCTCCGATTAACCTCGTGATTAACCTCCAGCCCTGACCAGAAACCGTGCCTGCTGCCAGCTCCGATTAACCTCCAGCCCTGACCAGAAACTGTGCCTGCTGCCAGCTCCGATTAACCTCCAGCCCTGACCAGAAACTGTGCCTGCTGCCAGCTCCGATTAACCTCCAGCCCTGACCAGAAACTGTGCCTGCTGCCAGCTCCGATTAACCTCGTGATTAACCTCCAGCCCTGACCAGAAACCGTGCCTGCTGCCAGCTCCGATTAACCTCCAGCCCTGACCAGAAACTGTGCCTGCTGCCAGCTCCGATTAACCTCCTGAGATCGGACGCAGCTCCCCCGTGGATCGGACTTGTACAGGTGGTAGTGGCGCACCCTGAACTAGTAGTGGTTTCCAATGATGTCCCAGAAGTTAGCAGCAGGCAGGAGAGATCCAGTCAAGCTGGCAGCAGCAGATTATTCACCACCTGCTCCATTACAGGACCTGGTCAAGCGCTGTCAGGATCCCTACAAGCCACGCCTGGTTCATAACCCTAGTGAGAGGGAGACGGAGCAGGGGAGAGTTAGGGAGGTGAAGCTTTGGGACAGGGGCAACCGGAAGGAGAGGTGGAGAAGGAGGGGAGAGATCCGGGTGTGAGAGGGAAGAAATGGTGATGAAGGGGAGAGATTTAGATAAAGGGGGTGAAGCGCCTCTCCTCTGATGAGAGGCTACGCAGGCGAGGTCTCTTCAGTTTGGAGAAGAGACGGCTGAGAGGGGCAGGATAGACGTTTATAAAATCAGGAGTGGGTAGGACGGGTAGTTACCTTTTTCAATACTAAAACCATGAAACTGACAACCAGCAGATTTTAAACAAATTATGGAAAGTTTTTTGTTTTTTTTTAATTCTTTATTTCTGAATTTTTTTTCATTAATGTTACAAACATAGGGATTTATATTTCACACAAATACAATATCAAGCTGTCTCATTCACAATTACCATAGGCAAAAAAAAAAAGAAGAAAAAAAAAATAAATTTTTTTTTACAGCATATGATATATATAGAAACTAATTTAGGAAATAATAATACTCCCCTTAATAACAATAGCATAAAGAAATTGGGAGATCCAATATTTATCATTAGGACAAAACATGCTATATAATTTTCTAAGAAAGAAAAGAGGGAGAATTTTGTTTCATACTTATAATACTAGAGAATGGATTTTTCAGGCTGGTACTGTGTGACTGTCCAGCAGTTGTTTTAATTGGGCCGGATCAAAGAATATATATTTATTTTCTCCTAATCTCAAATGACACTTACAAGGAAATTGAATAATCATTTGACCCCCCAAATTCCTAACTGCCTGACTCAAATTTAGAAAATCTTTTCTACGTTTCTGTTTCTTTTGTAAGGTCTGGATAAATCCAGACCTTCTGCCCCAAATACATCTTCTCGCGGTTGCGGAGAAACATTTTTAAAATATTATCTCTATCTGAGGCAAATCTGAAAGTTACTAGGAGTGTCCCATAAAAATCTACTTGCTCCTCCAATGATGTTTCTAGGAACTGGGTTAAATCATCTCCAAGAGGTTGATCCAATGATATTTGATGTTGTTGTGGTGGTTTTTTCCTCAGTGACGTTGCAAAATATATATTCGAAATCGGTGGCAATACTTCTTGGGGAATCTGCAAAATCTCAATTATATATTTTTTGAACTGTTCTTGAGGTGATAGAATTTTAACACATGGAAAGTTCAGAACTCTGAGATTGAGATACCTTGTTTTATTTTCCAGGTTTTTAATTTTCCTTGCAACCATATCTTCCGTTTGGATCATTTTAACCTGAATGGAAAGTTTTAAATGACAGTTGCTTGGTTTTTATTTTATAACCTTTTATTTTAAACTGCACACAATACCATTTAGGATCACCACAGATTTCAACACCTTTCATGTACACAACTGAGATACATCTTATCCTTGCTAATGACAGTTGTTTTTTATACCTCCATTCATAAGTTGCTTGATTTTGATTTTTAAAATTACTGCCCTTAACATAAGGCTTGGGGGTAACCTGCACAGAGCGGCAGTTGCTGCCCTTAACAGAAACATGGGGGTAATCTGCACGGAGCAGCAGTTACTACCCTTAACAGAAACATGGGGGTAACCTGCAAGGAGCAGCAGTTACTACCCTTAACAGAAACATGGGGGTAACCTGCACGGAGCGGCAGTTACTGCCCTTAACAGAAACATGGGGGTAACCTGCACGGAGCGGCAGTTACTGCCCTTAACAGAAACATGGGGGTAACCTGCACGGAGCGGCAGTTACTGCCCTTAACAGAAACATGGGGGTAACCTGCACGGAGCGGCAGTTACTGCCCTTCACATAAGGCTTGGAGTAATTTGCACGAGTGGCAGTTACTACCCTTAACATAAGGCTTGGGGTAATTTGCATGGAGTGGCAGTTACTGCCCTTAACATAAGGCTTGGGATAATCTGCATGGAGAGGGATTTTTCACTCGCAGATCTTATGCAATAACAAAAAATTGTTATTATGGTTTTATTTATAAATGCTTATTTATAATTATTATTTTTTTCTATATTCACCTGTTATTTAATGATTTGACGACTTGTTTCAATGTAACGCCACAGCTGCGACTGTTCTGTTTCAATGGAAACTGATTTGATTTGATATTTTTATCAAGAATGTCGGTATATAAAAATTATATATAAATAAATAAATAAAATAAATGCAGATTTGAAAGGGAGAGTATTCTCGTAGGCAGGGGACTGGAGGGGTTGTGGCTGGAGTTAGGGTTCATTGGTGGGAGAGGTCTTATGGTGCTCTGCTGATAATGTTTATTCCCTCAGGCTTCATGTTTTGCACATACCATGACAGGAATGAAGGTCACCTGTAAGCCAGGGCATGCTGAGAGTGATCTCATTGTGCCCCAGAGCTTCCTTCTGAAGCTCACAGGGTGGGTGGGGTACAGGGCCTGGCAACGGATCAAGGTGCGCCTGGAAGCTCTTTCTAATGAGGCCATGGGCACCCAAAACATTTCTGTACCTTTCAGCCACATTTTTTCTTCTTTAAAAAAACCTGTAGATACTTGAGGAACTTCTCTCTCTTCTTACCTGCCATAGACACTTCTGTTTGCAATGTGGTTCCTGTGTTTTTCATCCTTTCTGCAGTGGCTGCTTGTCTTGTATCGAGCTTTACATCTGTTGGAATAGGAATGTCCCAGCGGTGATCATAACATTTTCCTTCTCTACGGTTCTCTCAGGGCTGCGATCCCAGTGCTCCTCTGGCACCGTGATGGAATAGTGTTTACACAATTTCTACTGGATGAGCCCTGCCACCTTGTTGGGTCTCTCTGCATACAGGCCCTCTGACATCAACACGTCACACCCAGCAGTGAAGTGTGTAAGCTTTTCCAGTTCTGTTTTCCAGACTCTGCATTTATCTGTTCTTTTCTTTTTGGCTGTGAATTATTTTTTTTAATTTAGATTTATATTCCACTTTTCACATTTTTGTAAGCACTACAAAGTGGATTACATTCAGGTACTGTAGGTATTTCCCTATCCCCAGAGGATTTACAATCTAAGTTTGTACCTGAGGCAATGGAGGGTAAAGTGATTTGCCCAAGGTCACAAGGAGCGACAGCAGGATTTGACCGCTGGTCACCTGGTTTGTAGCCCACTGCTCTAACCACTAGGCTACTCCTCCACTATCAGGGCCAGCGTGACCTATTAGGTGAACTAGGCAGTTGCCTATGGTGCTGGCCATTAGGGGGCGCCGAAGAGCAGCCATCTTGGGCTGTGAATGGAGCTTATCCCGCTCGCGGCAAAAAGGAGTAGAGATTCGGCGGCGGGCCACAAATGAGGTAGGACTGGGAGTCAGGGCCAAGACCAGGATGCGACACGAATCTATAGACCTCATTACCACTGTCTTTCCAACCCAGCACATATAAATGTATCTGAAACACCCTCTCCCAACCCCCCCACTTATATCCCTCAGCACCTTTTACAAAACGTGCTCCCTAATCCCTGCTTCCTCACCCCTTTGATCTCCCCTCCCCTGACCGCCTCAGTCAGTGTACATGTCTTTCTCTAAAATGTATGGGAATGAAACTGGCTATCTATCGTACTTATGTCATGATGTAAACCGTTGTGATCTGCGCTTGGAATGATGGTATATAAAATGGCTAAATAAATAAAATGATTGTCCAAGCTTAAGCATGGAGACCAATAGTGGCTGTTCACTTACATAAGAACCTATGAATTTCAAAGTTGGGTTAGACCAAAGGTCAACCAAGCCCAGCATCCTGTCTCTGACAGCGGTCAATCCAAGTCACAAGTATCTGGCAGGAATCCAAAGAAGAGATAGAATTCTTCTTAATTGAGGATGTTGGGTTAACTCTTGTGTATGTGATTATCTAGCAGTTGGTGAGAGGTAGTATGTGGTGCTCAGTCTCTGGAGGAGACTCTGAGGGAGTTGAGGCAGACAGAGAGGTAAGTAAAGAGGACCTTCAGGGACCTAGGAGTCAAATCCCAGCGGCATTCTGGCACCCTCTCTGCTGCCTTGGAGGAGAAATGATCCTGTAGCAAGAACTGCTCTCCAGGTGATGCGGTATCTTCTTGCATGGAGGATGGTTCTTCAAGGGCTTGTGCCCAGGACAGAAGGGTTAGCATGGCCGACAGAGTTGGTGATATCACTTCTCAGGTATGGGTACAGCTGGGTGACTGACAGGCTAGTACAGCAGAGGCGTCTGGGTATTCTTAATCAGACACTGCTGGATGTGAGGATTGCTTGGTAACTAGCCTGCCTGGTGTGAAGGTGGTGGATCTCATGTGCCTAGATAGGCAAGGAGCTGTCTGTCGTGGTACCTGTGGGAACCAACGCATGGTTCTGGAAGCCACATTTAGGCTGAAATCCAGAACCTCCAGAGTAGCATTCTCAGAAAAGGTCCCTGATCCACACCTGGGACCTCAGAGGCAGGCAGAGCTCTGGATCCTCAGTGTATGGATGAGAGGATGCTGAGGGAAGAGGAACTGGCCAACATTTTGGGGATGAGGGAGCCTATTCCAAAAGGATGGTCTTAACCTTAAACAAAATTGGAAGCCGACTGCTGGTGCTAAAGTATTAAAAGGAGATAGAGAAGCTTTAAACTAGCACATGGGAGAAAGCTGACAGCAGCTCAGCAGCGCATGGATTGGAGGGAGGTATCTTCGAAAGATACTAAAAAAAAACCCAGGGAAGTTAAAGTGTCCCAACAGAGAGGTTCCAATAAAGGCGAGAGTAGCCCAGGTACCTTTAAGTAAAAAGCAGATTGAGTAAGAAGATTCCAAATTATCCCTGACAACTATAAGGAATGTTGTATATACACACAAAACATGTACCTTGAAATGTCTGTATGCAAATGCAAGAAGTCTACAAAAATAAAATGGGAGAGTTGGAATGTACAGCACTGAATGAAGAGGTAGATATAAGTGGCATCTCAGAACTAATGGGACATTGCAATATCAGGGCACAAATTATCTTGCAATGATAGGATGCATCAAAATGGTTGGAGGTTGCAGCTATATGTTAGGGATGGCACAGAGTCAAACAGGATACAAATCCTGCAGGAGACTAAATGCACTTTGAAAACCCCATGTGTGATGGGAATGAATATAATGGTGGGGGTATACTACCATCTGCCTGGCCAAAATGAACAGAAGAAGGATGAAATGCTTTCAGAAATTAGGGTAGCCAACAAATTTGGCAGCACAGCAATACTGGGAGATTTCAATTGCCCAAATATTGACTGGGGAATAGTTTCTAGTAGAGATAAATGATTGCTTCATGAAGCTGCTGGTCCATGAATCAAAGAGAGAGAGAGAGAGAGAACTATTTTAGACAATGCAGGAATGCAGGATTTGACACTAGAGATAATGGTAGTGGGGCCACTTGACAACAGAAATCACAACACAATCAAATTTTACTTACTAACTGGATGGAGGACAGTAAGGAAAACTATTACTCTAGCATTTAACTTTCAAATGGGAGACTGATAAAATAAGGAAAATAGAAAAATACTAAAAGGTGCAGCTGCAAAGGTTAAGAGTTTGCATCAGGCACGGAAATTGTTTAAAAATACCATCTTGGAAACCCAGACCAGATGGATTCCATGAATTAAAAAAGGTGGAAGGAAGGACAAAAACTGTCAGCATGGTTAAAAGAATAGGTAAAAGAGGCTTTTATAGCTAAAAGAACTTCTTTCAAATAATTGAAAAAAGATCCCAAATGAAGAAAATAGGAAAAACCCTAAGCACTGGCAAGCTAGATGCAAAACTTTGATAAAGCAGGCAAAAAGAGAATTTGAAAATAAGCTTGTGTTAGAGGCAAAAACTCATATTACAGACTTTTTTGATTATATCTGGAGACCTTCATTTTCGTTTTGTATTTTTCCTGGAAATTTATCAGGGCCTGTTATGAGAAGAGCAAAAACAGTAGAAAATCTATGGAAAAATTATTTTTCTGGGTAAATACTGGAGTTTATTTTCATGGATAGAAGCCAGTACAATAAAAGAATATTAAGCAGATTCTCCCCTTCCACGGCAGCCATATCTATTCTCTAACCCCTATCTGCTGCCTAGCTTGCCCCTTTTTTTCCTCGCGTCCCCAATGAGAATCTCTCTCCCCCCCCCCATTGCAAGGGCTCAGATATCTCCCCTCTCCTTTCTCCTTCAACGGGATTCTTTCTGAGGCTTTCATGATCTGCAGCCAGGGAGCATGCTGGGAAGTGCTTCTGGAGGGCGTGGCCAAATGGTGCATAGGCCGTACCAAGCAGCAGGTACTTTTGTTGCTGGGGGGGACGGGGGACACTTGAAACAGTACATCAGCGGCACTAGAAGGTGAGCGTTTTGGCTGCTGGTGGGAGTGGGGGATGGTGGGACTTGAAACACTTCATGTGTTTTGGCCCACACTGGCTTCCAGCAGTTGCTTGAGACCTTGAGACACCGTATCTCAGCTCTGGAGTTGCCCTTTCATCAGCCTATAATTAGGGTAAAAATCGGTTTAAACCAATTGCCACTTTTGGAAAAATCCAGGAATTTATGGGTGAAAAATAGGTTTAAACTGAAAATGAAGGAAGCTTATGAGGGAGTTAGTTGGAGCATTAGATGATCGAGGGATAAAAGGGGCACTTAGGGAAGACAAAGCAATAGCAGAAAGAATAAATGAATTATTGGCTTCAGAGTTTACTGAGGAGGATATTAGGGAGATACCATGTCAGAAACACTGTTTACTGATGATGATTTGGAGGAACTGGAACAAATTGCGGTGAACTTGGAAGATATTATAGGGCATATTGACTGAAGAATAACAAATCACCTGGACCAAATGGTATACACCCCAGAATTCTGAAAGAACTAAAAAATGAAATTTCAGACCTATTACTTGCAATTTGCAACCTATTATTAAAATTGTCTATTGTACCTGAAGATTAAAGGGGGCCAATGTAAAACCAGGAGTAATTCAGCAAACTGTAGACCAGTGAGCTTGACATCAGTGCCGGGAAAAATCATAGAAACTATTCTAAAGATTCAAATTACAGATCATATAGATAGACATGGTTTAATGGGATCCAGCCAACATGGGAGGAGGAATAGCCTAGTGGTTAGAGCAGTGGACGATAAACCAGGAGACCAGCATTCAAGTCCTGCTGTTGCTCCTTGTGACCTTGGGCAAGTCACTTTACCCTCCATTGCCTCAGGTACAAAAACTTAAATTGTAAATCCTCTGGGGATAGAGAAATACCTACTGTACCTGAATGTAAACCAGTGTGATATCTCAATTGAGATCAAATGTCGGTTTATAAAAATAATAAATGGATTTACCCAAGGGAAGTCTTGCCTTACCAATCTGCTACATTTGTTGAAGGGGTTAATAAACATGTGAATAATGGTGATCCAGTGGGTATTTGGATTTTTGGAAGGCTTTTGACAAAGTCCCTAATGGGAGACTCCTGAGAAAATAAAAAAGTAATGGGATAAGAGGAAATGTCCCATTATGGATTATGAAATGGTTAAAAGACAGGAAATAAAGAGCAGGACTGAGTGGTTAATTTTCTCAATGGAGAAGGTAAATAGTGGAGGCCCCAGGGATCTGTACTAGGACCGGTGCTTTTTAATATATTTATAAATGATCTGGAAAAGGGAACAATGAGTGAGGTGGTCAGGTTTGCAGAAAACTCAAAATGATTCAGAGTTGTTAAATCACAAGCGGATTGGGAGAAGTTGCACTTGCAGGAGGACCTTATGAGATTGGGAATTCACATGGCAGAAAAAATGTAACGTGGCAAGTGCAAAGCGATGCACATAGGGAAAAGTAATCCAAACTGTAGTTACACAATGTTCAATTCCATATTAGTAGCTACCTCTTAGGAAAAAGATTTAGGCATCTTCTTGGACAAATTATTGAAATCCTGGCTCAAGGTGCAGTGGTGGTCAAAAAAGCAAACAATGTGAGGAATTATTAGGAAAGGAATGGAGAATAAAACACAGAATATCGTAATAGCTGTGAAACCCTGCATTGTGTGACCGCACCTAGAAAACCATTGCATATCCCTAAGTATAAGCAGCAAGGAATCTTTCTACCCCTTGGGATCCTGCCAGGTACTTGTGACTTGGATTGGCCACTGTTGGAAACAGGATGCTGGCCTTGATGGACCCTCGGTCTGACTTTGTATGGCAGTTCTTAAGTTGCTTATAACCACAGATAAACAATGGCTTTCCCAAGTCTACATGGCTAACAGTCATTTATGGAGTTGTTTTTCAGGAACTAGTCTACTCCCTTTTTAAACCCAACTACACTAACAGCTTTCACTACATCCTCTGGCAACAAATTCCACAGTTTAATTGTGCGCTGAAAGAAAAAATACTTTCTCTAATTTGTTTTAAATGTGCTAACCATTAGCTTCATGGAGTAGCCTCAACTCCTAGTACTATCGGGGGTAAATAACTGTTTTCTGTTTACCTGTTCACCCACTCATGATTTATAGACCTCTATTATATCCCTCCTCAGCCGTCTCTTCTCCAAGCCCTCACCTCTTTAATCTTTCCTCCTAGGAGAGCCGTTCCATTCCCTTTATTATTTGGTTACCCTTTTCTGTACCTTTTCTAGCTCCTCTAGAACTGCACTAGGGCAACTAGAACTGCACACAATACTCAAGGTGTGATTGCACTGTGGATCGGTGCAGAGGCATTATGATATATAACGTTATTTTCCATTGCTTTTTTGACTGCCGCTGCACACTGATCTGAGGATTTCAAAGTATGGTCCACAGTGATGCCAAGATCCTTTTCCTGGGTGGTAATGCCTAATACGGAACCCAGCAGTATATACCTATGGCTTGGATTACTTTTCCCTGTATACATCACGTTGCACTTGCCATTTAGATGCCCAAGTCCCCAGTCTCACATAGAACTCTTGCAATTCCTCTCAATTGGCTCCTGATTTAACTGCGTTGAATAATTTTGTGTCATCTGCAAATCTGACCATCTCACTCACTGCCCCCTTTTCCAGATCATTTATAAATATATAAAATGCCCTGATTCTATTTATCTTTCTTCATTGAGAGAAATGACTATTCGGTCCTACGCTGTTTCCTATCTACAGTTTTTGTCAACTATCAATCCACAACAAGACATTGCCTTCTATCCCATGATGCTTTAATTTCCTAATGAGTCTCTGGTGAGAGATTTGTCTAATGTCTTTTGAAAACGAAGACTCGTTATAGTAACCCATGCACCTTGTCCACATGTTTATTAAGCCCTTCAGGCTGGGGACCTGAGTGTCATATTTTGACCCAGCCACAAAAGTGGTTAAAGCGTCCCTATCCCCTCCCCCCATTACCCCCACCTCATCAGTGACATCAATGAAGGGAGGCTGCAGTCAGGGGTGGAGGGAGGGGGATTCCTGGGTGCATCCCCGCCCCTGCCAGGAGCCTCCTACCACTGCTGTCCATAATCAGTTATTAGCCAGGTAGACGAAAGCCAGTGCTTGCCCCTGGGAGTGAGATAACAAGAAATAGATCAACTACTAGGGATCTGCCGGATACTTGTGACCCGCACTGGCCACTGTGGGAGACAGGATGCTGGCCTCCATGGACCCAGCATGGCACTTCTTACGTTCACAGTAGTTTCTAGTTTGGGCTAAACTAAGAAGTACTGTATATGCTCTACATTAAGTCAGTATCTTTTGTTTAATATTTTGTAGTCAGGCGCAATTTTTCGTAGTTGTGCATTTTGTTTGGACACTTGGGTCTTTCCTTTTGGGTAACACCTTTAAAGCCCTATATTAGCATGAAAATGTGCATCCCTAGACCATGATTTACTAAGCTTTCGCTCTCACGTCTGTGCCTAAGAGTAGGGTTGCCCGTTTCGGACTCGCCCTTAACTTGAGGCCTGGAGCTCGGCGGTCTCATTTGCATAGATTTACATATTAAATAACGCTGAAAGTGGGACTGAATAGGTGCGCGCGTACGCACAGGGCTGCGTTGGTTTATTTATCTGCTGCCTAAGCCAAGGCCCTGGGCGACGAACGAGTCGACATTCATACAAAACAGCAAGACAAAAGCCGACACAAAAGGAAAAAAGGACCAGAGTTTATTATTTTTAAAGCTGGGTTAATCCCGTGAGATAAAGGTTCCTGCCAGGCCCAGCCTCCTGGGTGGCTCCTGCCGTTTCCATGGTAACCGCGAGGCCTGCTCCTTCCCGGGCGACCTCCGCAACTCCCCGCTTTATTTCTCGCCCCGGCCCGAGCGCGATCTCCGCAGGCTCTGCCATGGCCGCCGCCGCCACCGCCTCGCGCCGTCTACGCGGGGACACCGCCTCTTTTACCGCCGCCCTTCGAAGCCTCGTTAACAACCCGCAGTTCAGGTGAGCCTTGGTGGCAGAGTGGAGCTAGGAAAGGCCGGGGATCCGCAGCATGGAGCAGGCCGCGTCGCCCCCCGGGCTAAAGCTCAGAAAGCCTTGAGAGAAACATCTTGCAGTTCTACGGAGAAGGGTTTAGGAGCAGAAGAAGGTGCAAGAAACGCCGTCAGTGCTGAATGCTAACACGATAAAAACTAACTATAAGTTTATAACGGTCCCTTAGCAGACAAATGAACAGAAAGTAAAAAAAAAAAAAATGCAGCCCAAGATAACTCGTACAGCACAGATTCCCGACTTTAAAATGCACGGTCTGCCCTAATTATCAGACTCTGCATTATTAAAGCTATAGCGTGCCTGTCCCTGAGAGCTTAGAGTCCGAGACCAGGGAGGTGGCAAGGACAGAGCGTCTCCAAGGCTTTGTTATTCAAAAGCAATGCAATCTGTTCTGATTTATCCACCTTAAGGGTTAAAATAGGATTTAAAAACAATTGCAATGTTACTGGGCTGCCCTTTGCACCTGGTTGACCTCAAAATGTCAGTGAAAATGTATTTATCAAGCAGCTTGGACAGGTGCAGATGAAGAAGTGTTGTTGAGAAATAGAAAATTAAAGGCACAAAATAACTAACGAGAGAGCGTTCACAAAGCTTGGGAGCCCAGTACCTGAAAGGTGAGATCTATGGGGCATGAGAGGACAGTGCACCTTGTACTTTTGTAAGGCTCACTTTATGGTTGGGCACTTTTGGTCTGACCCAGTATGGCATATCTTTTGAGCGCTCTATGGAAAAAATCTCTGCTAAGCCAATGTGTTCTAGCTTATTGTGAACTTTTGGACAGTGATATTTTTGGAAAGTATTATGTACAAGTACCGCTTTTCAGCCAAGGTAAAGGTGCAGGTGGCTGGCTGTGACTGTACAGGAAGGAGTTTCTGTTGTAGGAATAAATCTTCAGGAGTTTGGTGATGCAGAAGGAGACTGAACAATACTGTTTCCTCTGTACAGGAAATATGCAGAAGACATAACTGCAGCTGGTTGTGGAATAAATCAGTAAATTACAGACGATGATGTCATACACAGAGCAGGTGCTTTTCATGGCACTGTTAAGTCTGAAATTGTCAGTTCTCCCTCTTTTGGTTAGATGTATGAAGTATTTTTCCAGATATACTAAAAGGAAAATCTGGCTGTTGGACGAACAGCATTCCTTTATATTTGGTCAGTAAAAATTAAAATATTTATCTTTCTTCTCCCCTCCCCCGATCCACTCCCGTGCAGAGAAATAGGGAGAACAGTGTCTTCTCTTCTTGTCGGAATCTCCCTGACAGCACACACGTGCAAATCAAGAAATTCCCCTGTTTTATTTGGTTTGGATAATAAGATATTGAAACAGGCGGAGAGCAGCTATCTTCTTATTGAAGGATTTTACAGCCTGTTTCTTTGGCTTGGCCCTGCACACTGATTACAGTCTGAAGGCGGGACAGCTCTTATTTAGCGAAGTAAAGGGAAGAACGGATAAAATGTACTGGGCAGTGTTTTGCATGTCTGGGTGAAGTGAGAGAAAAGGCACAGTGCATTATCAGGCATTTCCTCTCTCTCTCTAACACGAAAACCATATCCTGATTTCAGTACCTGAAAGAGATTTTCATGGTGCTAAATAAAAAAGTGACTTGCTGATGGAAAAACCTGTGGTTACCAGACTTATTTTTACAGCTTGCCAAACTCCCACGCTTTGTAACAGCCACGAAACCATTCTCTGAAGTCAGCACTAATTGCTGGCTCCTTAGTCATTTTTTTCTGTGCTTTCTTGCATTGCAGGCAAGTAGAAGGCTGCATTCATAGCAGCCTAGGTGTTGCTTACAAGGGGGATGTATACGTTGTTGAATAAAAGAATCTGCAGATATTTGAGCAATATGTAGAAACTATAAAAATGTGTTTCATGTTTATGGTGGCATTAGGTGTATGCAACAGTGTATTGTGATGGAAAGGGTTCACATACAATATGTCTGCCCAGGAGGAGAGCTTATGATATTTGTATACTTAGACTTCCTGAATTGGTGCAACATGCTCCCTCTCTGGCCTTATTAAAATCAAGTGTAAAAACTCACCTTTTTGAAACTTCTCACAGACTCTTGTTTATCATGACTAGATTATAAATGCCGTGTATCTGTACAGTGCTGTGTATATCTACTTACTAGCGCTTTAAAATAATAAATAGTAGTAGTTCTTTTTTCACTGGGTACAATCATGACTTATCCAAATTAATATTTGCATCAGAAAGGGAAACAAAAATGACTTTAAATGGTCTATAAGAATTATAAATGAATAAATCTTCAGCAAGTATATACATTTAGATGGCGATGATGAAAGGTTTCTAATGTAAACCAAAATGTACTTTTTTTTGTTTAATTTTTGTTATTTTTTTATCTTAATCTGAACATAAGAAATTGCCATGCTGGGTCAGACCAAGGATCCATCAAGCCCAGCATCCTGTTTCCAACAGAGGCCAAACCAGGCCACAAGAACCTGGCAATTACCCAAACACCAAGAAGATCCCATGCTACTGATGCAATTAATAGCAGTGACTATTCCCTAAGTAAACTTGATTAATAGCAGTTAATGGACTTCTCTTCCAAGAACTTATCCAAACCTTTTTTGAACCCAGCTACACTAACTGCACTAACCACATCCTCTGGCAACAAATTCCAGAGCTTTATTGTGCACTGAGTGAAAAAGAATTTTCTCCGATTAGTCTTAAATGTGCTACTTGCTAACTTCATGGAATGCCCCCTAGTCCTTCTATTATTCGAAAGTGTAAAGAACTGAGTCACATCTACTCGTTCAAGACCTCTCATGATCTTAAACATCTCTATCATATCCCCCCTCAGTCATCTCTTCTCCAAGCTGAAAAGTCCTAACCTCTTTAGTCTTTCCTCATAGGGGAGCTGTTCCATCCCCTTATCATTTTGGTTGCCCTTCTCTGTACCTTCTCCATCGCAACTATATCTTTTTTGAGATGTGGTGACCAGAATTGTACACAGTATTCAAGGTGCGGTCTCACCATGGAGCGATACAGAGGCATTATGACATTTTCCATTTTATTAACCATTCCCTTCCTAATAATTCCTAACATTGTTTGCTTTTTTGACTGCCGCAGCGCACTGAGCCCACGATTTCAATGTGTTATCCACTATGACGCCTAGATCTCTTTCTTGGGTGGTAGCACCTAATATGGAACCTAACATCGTGTAACTACAGCAAGGGTTATTTTTCCCTATATGCATCACCTTGCACTTGTCCACATTAAATTTCATCTGCTTTATATCTGCTTTATATCTGCTTTATATCTTATGTATGAGGTATCCTCTCCCCGGCGATCGACCCGACCCTAGGCGTTTTCGCTACAATTTCTGTGTACTTATTGGTTTCCTTTGATGCCCAATGAGCTTCTGCCGCTTCGGAGGGGTCGAGGCCGCCTGCTCGACATCGGCCGTGTTTCGACAACTGTCTGCTTCAGGGACCTCGGAGGGATCTTCTTTTTTATCATTCACCTCGTGATTTCAAGCATTCTAAAGCACATATAATTTTGTTCTTTGACAGTCATCTGGGGGGCATTCTATGTGGGGTACAGTGATTTGGCTAATAGCCGATTTTTAGCAAGTTAGCTGAGCGGCTCTAAAGTTATCCGCGTGACCTGGCCTTTTGCTGAGCGGCTCTAAAGTTATCCGCGTGACCCGGCCTTTTGCTGAGCGGCTCTAAAGTTATCCGCGTGACCCGGCCTTTTGCTGAGCGGCTCTAAAGTTATCCGCGTGACCCGGCCTTTTGCTGAGCGGCTCTAAAGTTATCCGCGTGACCCGGCCTTTTGCTGAGCGGCTCTAAAGTTATCCGCGTGACCCGGCCTTTTGCTGAGCGGGTCTAAAGTTATCCGCGTGACCCGGCCTTTTGCTGAGCGGGTCTAAAGTTATCCGCGTGACCCGGCCTTTTGCTGAGCGGCTCTAAAGTTATCCGCGTGACCCGGCCTTTTGCTGAGCGGGTCTAAAGTTATCCCCGTGACCCGGCCCTTTGCTGAGCGGCTCTAAAGTTATCCGCATGACCCGGCCCTTTGCTGAGCGGCTCTAAAGTTATCCGCGTGACCCGGCCCTTTGCTGAGCGGCTCTAAAGTTATCTACATGACCCGGCCTTTTGCTGAGCGGCTCTAAAGTTATCCGCGTGACCCGGCCTTTTGCTGAGCGGCTCTAAAGTTATCCGCGTGACCCGGCCCTTTGCTGAGCGGCTCTAAAGTTATCCGCGTGACCCGGCCTTTTGCTGAGCGGCTCTAAAGTTATCCGCGTGACCCGGCCCTTTGCTGAGCGGCTCTAAAGTTATCTACATGACCCGGCCTTTTGCTGAGCGGCTCTAAAGTTATCCGCGTGACCCGGCCTTTTGCTGAGCGGCTCTAAAGTTATCTACATGACCCGGCCTTTTGCTGAGCGGCTCTAAAGTTATCTGCGTGACCTGGCCCTTTGCCATTTCCTTTGGTTTCCTTTCTCCCTCCCCTCTTTTTTGGGGTCTAAATGTTTAATTTAAAAGACAATTGTCTAACTTTGGAATGTGTTCTTCTCTTTTCTTTGTATAAGGACTGTCTCTTGACCAGTGTTTCTGGAGTCTGATATGCCTGCTGCTTGTGTGGAATAAAAATGTAAAGAAGTTATTGGACACATGCGGTGATCTCATAAGCCACCTTTTCCATTCAGAAAGTAGGCTAAAACGGAGCGGTGGCAGTACATTTCCTTGTGATAAACTGTTCCACTGTGGGTGCCCAGTGACTGCGTCTTCCTGCAAGTTCACCACAGGAGTGACGGTTTAGTTTTCAGTAACTATTTGGATCACAGGACTAGAAACAAAAAACATGACGGCAGAAAAAGACCATATGGCCTCTCCAGACTGCCCATCGCTGCTTCAGAGAGCCCCTGCATTCCTCCCATCTTCTCTTGAAGAAACATAGAAAAGCTCTTGCATGCTAAGCGAGCGAATCCCCCTGTTCTTGCAGCAATACATTTTTTAATATATCTGTAGCATATGGTCTGGGAGGGGTGCATGGCTAACTCAAGCGCATTATGGGATGAATGTTAATTTAGTATGGGGAGCTGCTGATTATGCATTCTTATAGAATACCTTCTGTGCCTTCCTGAGACAGGAATGATAATGTCACTGATGATTTGCCTGGAGTGCATTCCTGAATGAGTTTGTGCTATACAGAGGATGGGTAGAAGCGCTATGGTAATATTGTAGGGGGATTAGGAGGAACGGTTTGTCGTTGTGCAGTGGACACCCCTGAGGGAGCAGATAGAAGGAGAAGTTGCTTGGCAGCTCAGTTTCACTACCAAAAATCACAATTCTGCATTTAGGGGCCGATGTAATAAGGTGCACTGAATTTAGTGCAGGTTTCTACTCCTGTTTTAGGGTGCATTTTCCACAGTAAGTTAAGCCTCCTATGTAATAGGAGTAAAAAGCAGTGCTAAAGGTCGCAGGAATGCATACAAATCCCAGACATTTAGTTATTCTCTAGCAATGCAGGGAGCTGCACCAAAGGGAAGATCACTTAAAGCACATCTGCTCCTGGGTCAGAGCAGGAGTAAAACTTAACTCATGTTTCTGCTGGCCATGTTCTACTATTGCTGCACCCTTTCTGGTAGTGTCTGTCTGATTCAGCCATCAGAAATATGAGTTTATTCTGAACAGTATGCAGTGGCGCATTGTGGCCCAATGGTACTGCATGTGAGATTCTGCCCAAGTGAAATGAAAGAGGCGTGAGCAACTGCAGCCCACAGGTTTCAACTCTTTTGTGCCCAAGTAGGGATACACAGCATCAAAAGTGCATGCTGTTCATCTTTAGAGGCACTGCCCAGAGATTTTACGTGGGTTGCCTTGTCCAAATGCCTTTGCATTCAAGATTGTCCCAGGTTGGGATTGCAGCACCAATCTTGCAGGCAAGACCATTTTAGTCACACTTATAAGAACATAAGATTTGCCATACTGGGTCACACCAAAGGTCCATCAAGCCCAGTATCCTGTTTCCAAGAGTGGCCAATCCAGGTCACAAGTACCAGGCAGAATCCCAAGGGGTAGAGAGATTCCAAGCTGCTTATCCCAGGGATAAGAAGTGGATTTCCCCAAGTCCACCTTAATAATGGTTTACGGACTTTTCCTCCAGGAACATGTCCAAACCTTTTTTTAAATTCAGATATACTAACATTTTTTACCGCATCCTCCAGCAATGAATTCCAGAGCTTTATTATGCCTTGAGTAAAAAAAAAAGTCTCTTATTAGTTTTAAATGTATTTATTTATTTAATGGTTTTATATACCAACATTCATCAATGATATCACATCGGTTAACAGTAAACAATAAACTACGCTTAAGTTGCGTTTGACAAGAAACAGGAGAACAAATATATGCAATATATTACCCAGTAACTTCATTGTCTCTCCTGGTCTTTGTACTTTTCAAAAGAGTAAACAACTGATTAACGTTTACTCGTTCCTTTCCACTCATTATTTTATAAACCTCTATCATATCCTCCCCTCATCGTCTCTTCTCCAAGCTGAACAGCCCTAACCTCTTTAGCCTTTCTTCATAGGGGAGCTGTTCCATCCCCTTTATCATTTTGGTCACCCTTCTCTGTGCCTTTTCTAAATCTGCTATATCTTTCTTGAGATGCGGTGATCAGAACTGCAAACAATATTCAAGATGAGGATGCACCATGGAGTGATACAGAGGCATTATGATATTCTCTGTTTTATTCTCCATTCCTTTCCTAATAATCCCTATATCTCTATTTGCTTTCTTGGCTGCTGCTGCACACTGAGCAGAAGATTGCAAGGTATTTTCAACGATGATGCCTAGATCCTTTTCCTAATGTGGAACCTTGCATTTTGTAGCTATAGTTTGGGTTATTCTTCCCTAAGTGCATCACTTTGCACTGTTCACATTAAATTTCATTTGTCATTTGCATGCCCAGTCTCCAAGGTCTTCTTGCAATTTCTCACACTCTTCTTGTGATTTACAACTTTGAATCATTTTGTGTCGTCAGCAAATTTGATTACCTCATTTGTTCCCTTTCTAGATCATTTATAAATATATTAAAAAGCTGTGGTCCCAGAACAGACCCAGTAGCATTCCACTATTAACCCTTCTCCATTGGGAAAATTTACCATTTAGCCCTACTCTCTGTTTTCTATCTTTTAACCAGTTGGCAGTCCATAATAGGACACTGCCCCCTATCCCATGAGATTTTAATTTCCTAAGACGTCTCTCATGAGAAACTTTTGTTAAATGCTTTCTGGAAATCCAGATACACCATATCAACTGGCTCACCTTTATCCACGTTTGTTCACACCCTCAACAAAAAGTAGCAGATTGGTGAGGCAAGACTTCCTTTGGCTAAATTCATGCTGCCTTTGTCCCATTAAACTATGCCTATCTATATGTTCAGCAATTTTATTCTTTATGATAGTTTCTGCTCTTTTTCCTGGTACAGACATCAGACTCGCTGGTCTGTAGTTTCCTGGATCATCCCTTGATTCCTTTTTAAAAATTGGCATTACATTGGCAGCCCTCCAGTCTTCAGATACCATAGACAATTTTAATTATAGTTTGCAAATTACTATTAGCAAGTCTGCAAATTTCATTTTTCAGTTTTTGGTACTCTGGAATGTATACCATCTGGTCCAGGTGATTTAAGAACATAAGAAGTGCCATACTGGGTCAGACAGAGGGTCCATCAAACTCAGCATCCTGTTTCCAATATTGGCAAATCCAAGACACAAGTACCTGGCAAGTACCCAAACATTAAATAGATCCCATGCTACTAATGCTGGTAATAAGCAATAGCTATTCCCCAAGTCAACTTGATTAATAGCAGTTAATGGACTTCTACTCCAGGAACTTGTCCAAACCTTTTTTAAAGCAGCTAAGCTAACTGCCTTAACCGCAACCCCTGGCAATGAATTCCAGAGCTTAATTGTGCGTTGAGTGAAAAAGAATATTCTTCGATTTGTTTTAAATGTGCTACTTGCTAATTTCATGGAGTGCTCTCTAGTCTTCTGTTATCTGAAAGAATAAACAACCGATTCACATTTTACTGGTGATTTGCTACTCCTTCACAGACTTTTTACTTCAAATGTACCTGAAAGGGTTTTTTTTGTTTTTTTTAAGTAAAAAGCCTGTAAGGGAGTCATTTGGACCATTAGATGAGCAAAGAATAAAAGGGACACTTAGGGATGACAAAGCCATAGCAGACACACTAAATTAATTATTTGCTTTGGTCTTCGCTGAGGAAGATGTAAGAGAGATACCCATGCCAGAAATGATATTCAGAGGTGATGATTCAGTAGAACTGAAACAAATCTCAGTGTACCTGGAGGATGTAATAGGGCAAATTGGCAAACTTAAGAGTAGCAAATCCCCTGGACCAGATGGTATACATCCCAGAGTGCTGAAAGGACTGAGAAATGAAATTGCAGACCTGTTATTAGTAGTTTACAAATTATCATTAAAGTCATCTATGGTACCTGAAAACTGGAGGATTGCCAATGTAGTTTCCTGGATCACAATGTCCTTCTAACTTCAAGCACCTTCCTCCCTATTTTTCTGCATTAGTGGGATCCGCCAAGTACTGTGACTTGGATTGGCCCCTGTTGGAGACTGGATGCTGGACTCGATGGACCTTAGCCTCATCCAGCCTGGCACTTCTTATGTTCAGGTTAACTCACATTTTATAACATTTTTTTTAATGTAGTCTGCTTTTATTACTCCAGCTTGATTTGCATCCTATTATGTTAAATGATATGATATGTTAAATTATACGCTTTGATAAGTTACATGTACTATATGTTCAAGTTATAACACATTTCATATTAAATTCCCTTCACTGTTCTATGTAACGCTCCTTAGCAAATTTTTTAGTTATATTGTAAACCGGTGTGATTTGTACTTGTACAGGAACTCCGGTATAGAAAAAAAAAAAATAAATAAATATTAGCTTAACGATGTCCACAGAACAGGAAAGAGACCTCTGGGTGATTACCTGGAATGATCTGAAGGTACTGGCACAAGGAGCCAGAGGGAAGTTAGGGTGGATTGCGTTTACCAATATATATAAAAAAAAAATAAATAGTGGGAGAGGCATAACTGGTTAGGAAAAAGGAAGTGATTGTACTGATCTGACTCCAGTTCTGGAGGCTGACTCCGGAAGGATATAGACAGAGTGGAGGCAATGCAGAGAAAGGCAACCAAAGTGGCAGAGGGTCTGCACTGGAAGCCTGCGAGATATAAATATATAAACCTTCGAGGGGAGATTCAGATAGTGAAAAGCAAACCTGGTTAAAGGGGAGGAAGGGGGCTCTGATATGAGGCTCCAAGGAGCAACGTCTTGACAGAAAGGGGGATGGATGCCTGGGACATCTTCCCGGCGTGGGTGATGGAGGCTAAACTGGTAGCAGACTTCAAGAAGGCACGGGATAAGCACAGGAGATCCTTGGTGCAAAGACAGTGATGAGTTATCAGAAGAATTAATTAGCCTGGCAGGCTGCAAGGCAAGTAATAGCCAGAAGTAGAAGTCCTAGCAGACATGCAGGTTGTCACATAAATGGGTCTGTCTGGCAGTCTATGCTGGCTGTTTGGATAACGGCTGTGCTGGTGGCTGTTTGGATTATTATGGATGGACATGCTGGGGAAGGATGCTGCGAGTGAACCTAAAAGGAGATCCTGCACGATCATCTGCCAGTGGAGGAAGAGGAGTCCTGGATACGCAGCATGGCTGGCAGCTGGGATATATCCTTGGTAGCGTGGCCAGACTGGATGGCTCGGTCGTTCTTCTCCTGATGGCCTGGAATATATAACGTACCCTAGTGAGCTGGGAAGGCCGGCTGGCTGTTTCCGAGTTGGCTCAGGTTGGCGTTGTTGGTGATGCTGGAAGGGCAGTGTTTGGTTGTGAAGAGTTTTTTGTTGGCTTCCCCTTCTGCGTGCATTTTTCACATCCTGCTCACGGTGAGTCAGAGCGCTCCTGCCTCTTCCTTTTGTTAGCTCAGTGGTGGACTTTCCATTGACTGATCTATGAAAAGTGAGAGTCTCAGAGCGCTGTGTTCAGGAGCCGCCCCAGCATGCGTTCCAGTGCGTAGCATGGAAGAGGCATAGGGGAAC
The DNA here is from genome assembly GCF_901001135.1 of Rhinatrema bivittatum. Classification (NCBI taxonomy): domain Eukaryota; kingdom Metazoa; phylum Chordata; class Amphibia; order Gymnophiona; family Rhinatrematidae; genus Rhinatrema; species Rhinatrema bivittatum. Next base: position 122,428,230 of record NC_042624.1, read on the forward strand.
ACCCAGCATCACAAAGGAGTGGTTAGAGCTGCTTAGGCATTTCTGGTACCAGGTAGATGCATCCAACATCGCCGGCGCAGCGTATCCACGGGGTGAGGGTGGGGGTCACTTTTCTGTTTCTTTGTTTAGTGCGGTCGTTCCCAACCATTGTTTTATGCTGTGGCACAGCCAGCACTGGGGTCGCTTTGTCAGGGCACGCCATCACCCTCCCTTCCCTCTTACCCCTTGGCATCAGCATCATCCCCTGCTCTTCTCCACTCCCTGACATCTTCACTGTCCTTTCTCTCCCTCCCCCACCTCCTGCCCCTCTCCACTGGAGCTCACCTCCTTCCTTTGTCCGCTGAGCCCTGCAATGTCGGGAATCTGCGCTGGTCCTGCACAGCTCTGACTTTAGCAGAAAGAGGAGGTGGCAGCAGCTAAGGAGCATTGCTTTCTGACTGTGGCTGACAGGAGGCCATTGTGCAAAGGATTTGGGGGTTGGGGGGGGAGTGGCAGCCGTGACCTGCTCCCGCTTTCTGTCTACACACTCGTTTTGCCTTGATTAGAGTGTGAGCTCTTCTGAGCATGCACTGCAGAGCTGCATACGTTGAGAGGCGCGCTAGAAGTGATAAGGGATAGTAGCAGCACTAGTTAGGAGCCTGTGGTGTAGGCATACAGTCATGTCATCATGAGATTGTAAACTACACACTCGTTTTGCCTTGATTAGAGTGTGAGCTCTTCTGAGCATGCACTGCAGAGCTGCATACGTTGAGAGGCGCTCTAGAAGTGATAAGGGATAGTAGCAGCACTAGTTAGGAGCCTGAGGTGTAGGCATACAGTCATGTCATCATGAGATTGTAAACTACACACTCGTTTTGCCTTGATTAGAGTGTGAGCTCTTCTGAGCATGCACTGCAGAGCTGCATACGTTGAGAGGCGCTCTAGAAGTGATAAGGGATAGTAGCAGCACTAGTTTAGGAGCCTGTGGTGTAGGCATACAGTCATGTCATCATGAGATTGTAAACTACACACTCGTTTTGCCTTGATTAGAGTGTGAGCTCTTCTGAGCATGCACTGCAGAGCTGCGTACGTTGAGAGGCGCTCTAGAAGTGATAAGGGATAGTAGCAGCACTAGTTAGGAGCCTGAGGTGTAGGCATACAGTCATGTCATCATGAGATTGTAAACTACACACTCGTTTTGCCTTGATTAGAGTGTGAGCTCTTCTGAGCATGCACTGCAGAGCTGCGTACGTTGAGAGGCGCTCTAGAAGTGATAAGGGATAGTAGCAGCACTAGTTAGGAGCCTGAGGTGTAGGCATACAGTCATGTCATCATGAGATTGTAAACTACACACTCGTTTTGCCTTGATTAGAGTGTGAGCTCTTCTGAGCATGCACTGCATCCTGCATACGTTGAGAGGCGCTCTAGAAGTGATAAGGGATAGTAGCAGCACTAGTTAGGAGCCTGAGGTGTAGGCATACAGTCATGTCATCATGAGATTGTAAACTACACACTCGTTTTGCCTTGATTAGAGTGTGAGCTCTTCTGAGCATGCACTGCAGAGCTGCGTACGTTGAGAGGCGCTCTAGAAGTGATAAGGGATAGTAGCAGCACTAGTTAGGAGCCTGTGGTGTAGGCATACAGTCATGTCATCATGAGATTGTAAACTACACACTCGTTTTGCCTTGATTAGAGTGTGAGCTCTTCTGAGCATGCACTGCATCCTGCATACGTTGAGAGGCGCTCTAGAAGTGATAAGGGATAGTAGCAGCACTAGTTTAGGAGCCTGTGGTGTAGGCATACAGTCATGTCATCATGAGATTGTAAACTACACACTCGTTTTGCCTTGATTAGAGTGTGAGCTCTTCTGAGCATGCACTGCATCCTGCATACGTTGAGAGGCGCTCTAGAAGTGATAAGGGATAGTAGCAGCACTAGTTAGGAGCCTGAGGTGTAGGCATACAGTCATGTCATCATGAGATTGTAAACTACACACTCGTTTTGCCTTGATTAGAGTGTGAGCTCTTCTGAGCATGCACTGCATCCTGCATACGTTGAGAGGCGCTCTAGAAGTGATAAGGGATAGTAGCAGCACTAGTTAGGAGCCTGAGGTGTAGGCATACAGTCATGTCATCATGAGATTGTAAACTACACACTCGTTTTGCCTTGATTAGAGTGTGAGCTCTTCTGAGCATGCACTGCAGAGCTGCATACGTTGAGAGGCGCTCTAGAAGTGATAAGGGATAGTAGCAGCACTAGTTAGGAGCCTGAGGTGTAGGCATACAGTCATGTCATCATGAGATTGTAAACTACACACTCGTTTTGCCTTGATTAGAGTGTGAGCTCTTCTGAGCATGCACTGCAGAGCTGCGTACGTTGAGAGGCGCTCTAGAAGTGATAAGGGATAGTAGCAGCACTAGTTAGGAGCCTGAGGTGTAGGCATACAGTCATGTCATCATGAGATTGTAAACTACACACTCGTTTTGCCTTGATTAGCTTGTGAGCTCTTCTGAGCATGCACTGCATCCTGCATACGTTGAGAGGCGCTCTAGAAGTGATAAGGGATAGTAGCAGCACTAGTTAGGAGCCTGAGGTGTAGGCATACAGTCATGTCATCATGAGATTGTAAACTACACACTCGTTTTGCCTTGATTAGCTTGTGAGCTCTTCTGAGCATGCACTGCAGAGCTGCATACGTTGAGAGGCGCTCTAGAAGTGATAAGGGATAGTAGCAGCACTAGTTAGGAGCCTGAGGTGTAGGCATACAGTCATGTCATCATGAGATTGTAAACTACACACTCGTTTTGCCTTGATTAGAGTGTGAGCTCTTCTGAGCATGCACTGCAGAGCTGCATACGTTGAGAGGCGCGCTAGAAGTGATAAGGGATAGTAGCAGCACTAGTTTAGGAGCCTGTGGTGTAGGCATACAGTCATGTCATCATGAGATTGTAAACTACACACTCGTTTTGCCTTGATTAGAGTGTGAGCTCTTCTGAGCATGCACTGCAGAGCTGCGTACGTTGAGAGGCGCTCTAGAAGTGATAAGGGATAGTAGCAGCACTAGTTAGGAGCCTGAGGTGTAGGCATACAGTCAAGTCATCATAAACTTCTTAAGTAGTGGAGTTAGCATGTTATCTGTTTTTTTAAATTACATAAATAGAATGAAAACAGCATTTTGGGAGTTGTGTAAAGCAGGGCTGGGATGAAGTCCTGAAGGGCGATGCAGTATTCTAACATTAGTGGGGCCTGACAACTGATTTTTGTCAGTAATTAGCATTAGAGTAACAGGGGTGAATTAATTGGTGTGGTGGGGAGGCGGGGGTTGCTCTGAGTGTAGGGTTAGGATCGGGTTAGGGATAGGGTTAGGATCGGGTTAGGATAGGGATAGGGTTAGGATCGGGTTAGGATAGGGTTAGGATCAGGTTAGGATAGGGTTAGGATCGCTCCATTCAGGTTACCCCTATGCAGAAACTAGCACCAAAAGTTACCACAGGTTACTCTGGTTCTTCATTTTCTGTCTCTAGCCACTAGGAATCCTCTGTGTTTATCCCAGGTCCTTCTGAATTCTGTTACTATTCTTGTGCTCGTCACCTCTTCTGAGACGGCATTGCAGGCAGCCACCACCCTGTCTGTGAAAAAATGCCCACTCCTCCGAGCTTCATATCACGACCCCTAGTCCTACAGCTTCCTTTCCATTGCAACAGGTTTGTTTCTTGTGCAATTTTATTCTCTTTCAGAGATATCAAATTTGGTATCCTATCCCTCTGAAGTGCCTCTGTCCTCTCTCTCTTCCTTTTGGCTGCTGGTGGTGACGAGCACCATGCAGTGCAGGCAGCTGGATGCCAGGGTAACGGCCTCGCTAGTTTTGGCAGGAGCTTGGATATTAAGTTGCTGGTAAGCCAAGAGAGATGGCAGGAATGAACACAGTTTGTATGCTCATCTACGCATGATGGTAAAGAACCAGAGAGGAAGAAAACAAAAACTGATTTGCATAAGGAGCAACTGGACATACCCTTAGCAATGTGGACTGGGATAACTGGACAGACTGGATGGGCCAATTGGTCTTTATCTGCTGACAATTTATTTTATTTTATTAGTTCTGTTAGACTTATCGGCAGCGTTTGATACTGTCGATCATCCTATTCTGTTAGACCGGTTAATGGAAATAGGGCTAACAAATAATACATTAAAATGGTTCTCCTCCTACTTAAAAAACAGACAGTTTCAAGTCAAAATCAAAAATAAGACTTCAGACAAACTTGAATTAAATACAGGAGTTCCTCAAGGATCTTCGTTATCGGCTATATTATTTAACATATTTAACATATATATGGTACCAATTGTCAATTCTTAAGTCTAACCCATTATATATATGCCGATGACATACAAATTCTCATTCCAATTGAATTGATACTTAAACTTACTTGTAACAAACATGAAACTAATGCTAAACATGGAAAAAACAGAAATTATACTGTTGGACAGGAGACATGGATGCACTGAACCCACATCCATTACTCTGGAAGACAATACCACCAAGCTTCAAATAACCAATAATGCAAGAGATTTAGGAGTAATCATAGACTCCGAGCTGTCTTTAAGGAATCATATAGCTAATAAACTTAAAGATGGATACAACAAACTGCATACTTTAAAATGACTAAAACCTTTATTGGATGAAAACAGCTTCAGAACAGTACTTCAGTTATTACTATTCGCTAATATTGACTACTGCAATACCCTTCTTCTGGGTCTTCCTCAAACTCCTATTCATCCCCTCCAAGTTTTTCCGAATGCCACAGCACGGATCCTTACAAACACTAGAAAATACGACCATATTACACCAGTTTTGATCAAACTACATTGGCTACCCATTAACCAATGCATAGAGTATAAAACTCTATGCATTATTCATAAAATGTTATACCGGGAGCCACTGAATGGCTTAATGCCTCAGTTAGATTATACACTCCAAAAAGAAACCTGCGTTCAAGTAATAAGGTATTGCTCACTATTCCAGCAATACATTCAGCACGACTAACGCAAGTGAGAAACAGAGCGATATCTATAGCCGGGCCTAAAATATGGAACAAATTACCTGAAAAGCTAAGACTCCAACAAAATATACGAGATTTCAAAAAAGACCTTAAAACATGGCTATTTTACAAAGCATACACTGAATATGAGCAAACTCAGTAGTATAACATCCAACAGGGAGCAAGAACAAACCTAGCATTAAATGAATAGCAGCTGCTTTTTATTTGTCTTATTTATTTCATTTATTATTTTAGTTTTTTTAATTAATGCATGTGAGTATTTTAAATGTATTCCTTTTTAAGCTACAAGTTCTATTATTTCCAAATCTATTATAAAATAATGTTTTATTATAATATATTTATTGTATTTACTGTATTTTATCTCTTATTTACTTTTATTGATTTTTGAACATTGTGTAAACCGTTGTGATGGATTTTATCTTAATGACGGTATAGAAAACCTGGTAAATAATTAAAATAAATAAAGCTCAATCTAAATAAATTAAAACTCTGAAAATATCAAATAAGTTAAACCTGGGGGTCTATGAGGCACATGGTTTGTGGATCAGGATATCTGATTGCTGTCCAAACAGATGTCCTGATCCACAGGGAGGAACCGCTTCATTGTGAAAGATGTCTGCAGATTGACTCCCTCAGGAAATAGGTGGCAAAACTCGGAGTGGAGGTAGGAAGACTGAGAAGTGTCCTGGAGAATGAGAACTATATTGATGAAATGATTATCGAGACATCAAAGATGGGAAAACTCAAGCAGAGGGAAAGGTGAAACGACCACAATATGACTGCTGGATCCAGATTACCTCAGCCACTAGCCCCTACACCCTGACTCCAGTTTCTCTCAAGCTGAAGAACCGGTATGCAGCCCTGGAAGCAGAGGAGGAGGAGGAACCTGCAAACTCCAAAGTTGCAGGCTCAATAACCATTGCATCTAGGTAGTGGTGGTTGGTGACTTGTTTGAAAGGAGCACGGAGGTATCCATCTGCTGATCAGACGTGTTTTCCTGGGAAGTGAGCTATCTGCTGGGTGCCAAAATCCAAGACGTAATAGAGAGAGTGCCAAAAATTCTATAGCCTACAGACAGCTATCTGCTCATCCATGTTGGGACAAGTGATGCTTCTAGGTAGCACATAGATCGTATCAAAAGTGATTTCATGGTTTCTGGGAGAGAGGGTAAAACAAATTGTTGCACAGATGGTATTGTCCTCCCAGTCAAGGCACAAGCAGGGAAGTTTGCGTTCTGAAGATGATTGCGTAAAGCATTTTACCTTCCTGGACCATGGGATATACTTTCAAGGACTGCAGAGCAGAGATGGAGTCGAGGAAGGGGCACAGGGTCTTACAGCATAGCTACTGAGCAGGGCCTTAAACTGGGATCCTCGGGGATGGGGGAACAAAGCCCTAAGTTAAATGAAAGTTCTCAGGTAAGTAATGTCACGGTTTTACCTGCTGTACAGCCTCACCGTGCCCTGATTCTATCTGCTATGATGCCTCCCTGCCAGCAGAGGCCTCCAGCGAGTTCTGCTCCCAGCTATCCCAGCCACCGCCTCACTGACCACATGACTCAGCAGTTCCTGCACTACTTAAGCCAGCCTGTCCAGTCCATCGATAGCTCTTCATCGAATCAGCTTCGCTCCCTAACCTGGCCACCTTGTTCTTGCTTTTCTGTCTTGCCTTGCAGCCTACTCAGCATTTTGTGCCTTGCCCAGTGGTCTTCCAGACCTTCTTGCCTCACTCTCTGGCTTCCCGAGCCTCCTTTCTTTGCTCTCTGGCCCCCCTGTTAGGGCATAAGGCTGGGAATGAGAACCTTTTGGCCTTTCTGTTCATTGTTGCCTGTTCTGTCTAGTTCAGTCCTGTCCAGTCCTTGTTCTCTCTTGCACCGCCCTATCCAGTTCCTGGTCTGTTTCCCTGACCTTGCCCTTATTGCTGGCTCAACTTTGATTATGTATCCAGTCCCAGTCGGTATTCATCCTTGTTGCTCTTCTCCTGCCACGTCCTCAGTATCACCTTAGCTTCCAGCTTTGTCTGTATCAAGCTCCTGCCAGCCCAACCTGTCTAGCCTGTCCAGTCTGCCTTGCTTTCACCATGATGTTCAGCTGTCAAAGCCAAGCCCTACCAGCCCACAAAACTCAAGGGCTCCACCTGCGGGGCAGGGGTGACTAAGCAGATGATAAACTCTAGTCCAGCCCTATAGTCCTGTACTGCCTTGAACTCCAACCCGGCACCCCATGACATAAAACATTAAATATGTTTTGTGTAGAATTGGGGAAAAAAGAGCATCATTTGGAAAGCTATGGACATTAATTTTCAGAATATGGGAAATAAAGTCCCAGATCTAGAGGCGGTCACGGAGACCGGGTACATGGAAAAACTATGATTGGGATAGTTATTCTGGCTACAGTCTATTTAGGAAGAAAGGGAAGAGGAGTGTCAGTATATACAATATAATATTAAAGCAGAATTGCTGGGCTTATGAGGTAAGGAGGAGGCCCTGTTGGTTAATGTGGAAAGCGTGTTTGGAGTCTAATATACAGACTTCACAAATGGAAGAAAGATGGTAATTTTGTCAATGTCCTCCATTACATTTCTATGGGGCCGATGCAATAATTTTCGTGGAAAGTGGGCACTGACTTTTCAGCACTCGCTTTCTTAACGCACAGCAAATACGGTAAAATAGGGGGATGAGACTTTTTGTTTGTTTTAGATAAGTTAGTGATAGGAGGGAGTATAAAAGTGGCATCGTGAGACTCGGGTAAAGCCGAGGAATAAAATAGAAGCTGATGAAGGAAAAGTGAAATAATTTAACAAATATTTCTATTCAATGTTCACTGTGGAAGGGCCAGGAGCAGGACCTCATAAAATGAACAAAAATAGGATTGGAAGTGAAATAAACCACAATCAGTTTTCAGAAACGTTTGTTTGTTTGTTTATTTATTTATTTAAAAACTTTTCTATACCGTTGCTAAGTTAAATACCGTCGCAACGGTTTACATGTAGGCACATATTTAATGTAGGTAAAAGTGTACTTATAGTACATTCTAACAGGTTTACATGTAGGCACATATTTAATGTAGGTAAAAGTGTACTTATAGTACATTCTAACAGGTTTACATGTAGGCACATATTTAATGTAGGTAAAAGTGTACTTATAGTACATTCTAACAGGTGCCGTCAAAGGTTCGGTTACAATATATCATTAGACATAGTCATTTAGCGAAGTAGTTCCCTTAGCGATAGTTTTGGTTCCTTGTAAACCGGGGTGATATGTATACTATACAGGAACCCCGGTATATAAATTCTTTAAATAAATATAAATTCTTTAAATAAATGACCAATTGTACCAAGGCACTTACACCGGTAGTTTTATCACACATAGTATTATAGTTATGGTTTATTGTGGTGGGGAGTTCATAGACTAATCTATTGTATAGTCCTAAGGACTGTGTGTCGGTGCCTTTCTGTCTTTTCCTGAAATATTTCTCTCTATTCTCTCGTTTCTTTGTAAAATGCTTGTTTAAAAAGCCATGTTTTTAGGTTTTTCTTGAATGTCTTGAGATCACTTTGTAGCCTGATCTCTGGAGGCATTGTGTTCCAGATTATGGGTCCTGCTAGTGATAGGGCTCTTTCTCTCACTAGTGTCAGTCTTGCTGTTTTAACTGTTGGGATGGTTAGGAGGGCTTTATTTGCTGAGCGGAGGTTCCTGTGTGGAACGTGTACCCGTAATGCTGTGTTCAACCAGTCTGATTTCTCATCATAAATTAGTTTGTGAATGATACAAAGGGTTTTGTATTTAATTCTGTGTTCAATTGGTAGCCAATGTAACTCTGCTAGGGTTTCAGTTATATGGTCCCTCCTTCTTTTTCCGGTTAGTATTCTAGCTGCTGTGTTCTGAAGTATTTGCAGTGGTCTTAATGTTGTATTAGGTAGTCCTAACTATACTTCTAGTGTGATGGGGCCAGATGGGGTACATCCAAAGGTTTTAAGGGAACTTAGAGCAGCTTCGCTGGTGACCTTTTCAGTGCCTCTTTAGAATCGGGAGTAGTTCGGAGGACTGGAGATGGGTGAATGTGGTTCCTATACACAAAACTGGAAGGAGGCTGGGAACTACAGGTCACTTAGTCTGACCTCCGTGGTTGAGCAAATTGATGCTCATTGCTAAAGCAGAGGAGAGTGCAGTTTCTAGAGTCCAATGGATTTGCAAGATCTGAGGCGTTTTACCAGAGATAGGTCTTGTTAGAATAATCTGATGAATTTCTTTGATTGGATGACCAGAGAGTTGGATCAGGTGAGAGGGCTGGATGTAGTAAGGCCTTTCACACGGTTCTGAATAGGCAACCTATAAATAAATTGAGTGCCCTTGGTATGGACCCTAATGTGGCTGGGTTAGAAAGTGTGTGAGTGGGAGATGGCAAAGAGTAGTGGTAAATGTTCACTCCAAGGAGGGGAGCGTTACTAGTTCTGTGCTACAGGATCAGTCCTTAGACTGGTTCTTTTCAAAATTTTCATCAACGACATTGCAGGTTTGTCTTTTTTTGTCAATGATACCAAAATCTGCAACAGGGTAGAGAGCCAGGAAGGTGTGGAAAACATGAGGACGGGTCTAGCGAAACTCGAGAAATGGTCTAGAGTACCAAAACGTGGAATATAAACTAAAAAAAAAAAAAGTAATTTAGGGTCTGGCACCTAAGATTTAATGCTAAAAAAATGCAGTTATGTATTTAGGCTGCAGAAACCCAAGTGAGATGTACTGTATAAGGGGTGAAATTCTAAGCATGAAAAAAGAGTGTGATCTGGGTGTGATTTGTCTGAAGATCATAAGGTGGCAAAACAGGTTGACAAGGTGATGGCAAAAGCCAGAAAGATGCTTGGGAGGAGTGGTCAGCAGAAAAAGGGAGGTGATATTGTCCCTGGCAAGATCTCATTTGGAATATTGTGCACAGATATGGAGACCACATTGTCACAAGGATATAAACAGGATGGAGCTGGTCCAGAGGGAGGCTGCTAAAATGATCAGTGGTCCTCATTCTAAAGCATAAGGGGATAGACTTAAAGATCTAAAGATGTGCACCCTAGAGGAACTTTGGGATAGGGGAGATATGTTAGAGACATTTAAATATTGTCTAGATTTCCATTCACAGGAGCAGGGCCTCTTTCAAACAAAAGGAGGCTGTAGAACAAGAGGTGATGGGATGAGGATGAAAGGGGATAGATTCAATAGTAATCTTAGGAAATATTTCTTTACAGAGAGAGTAATGGATGTATGGAACTGCTTCCCAATGGACAATATCTGAATTCAAGAAGAGATGAGGATCTCTGAGGGAGTGATAGGGATTGTAATCGTATGGATGGGCAGACTATGTAGGCCTTAATGGTCTTTATGTGCTATCATGTTTCTCTGTATGGATAAAGGGGATGGAACAATTCCCCTATGAGGAAAGGCTAAAGAGGTTAGGATTCTTCAGCTTAGAGAAGAGGCGGCTGAGGGGAGATGTGATAGAGGTTTATAAAATGATGAGTGGAATGGAAAGAGTAAAGGTTAATCAGTTGTTTACTCTTTCGAAAAGTACAAAGACCAGGGGGGACACAATGAAGTTTTTAGGTAATACATATAAAACTAATAAGAGAAATTATTTTTTCCTCGATGCATAATTAAGCTCTGGAATTCGTTGCCAGAGGATGTGGTGAAAGCTATTAATGTTATCTGCATTTAAAAAAGGTTTGGAAAAGTTCTTTAACCATTATTAAGGTGGATTTGGGGGAATACATTTCTTGTCTGTGGGATAAGCAGCTTGGAATCTTTCTACCCCTTGGGATCCTACCGGGTACTTGTGACCTGGCTTGGCCACTGTTGGAAACAGGATACCGGGCTTGATGGACCTTTGCTGTGGCCCAGTATGGCATGTTCTTATGTTCTTATAGCCAGACAGCAAATTCTTCCTACTTGGAAATGCCCAACACATGTACAGGGGGAAAAGGAGCATTAACAGAAGAGGCAAAGCATCTGGGGTAAGCTTGTAAGAGTCACTCAAACCCCTCACTCATTTCTTCTCCCTGGTCGATACTTCTCAGATAGGAGCTAGACATCTGATCAGCGTTGACTCAGGGGCATTATAGAGTAATAAAAGTAAGCTAATTCCTACCTCTACTGGTAATTTCTAAGTAAATGAGCTACCGACTCAGGTCCAGCAGCAGCCTCCACCTTTCACGTTCTCCAAAATGGAAAAGAGGAAGCTCAAAAAAGTTACCCATTGGTGTCCTGGCAGAAAATCATCAGTGGTGAGGTCATCAGGTGGCTTTAGTGACCTGGATGGAGTCTACTGACTCTCCTTACATTTTGAGATAATTTGTTCTTGCGTGTATTTCCTGGGGACTTTCAGATGTGTCCCGTGTGCTTGGCTGATGTCCTTCAGAAGAACGTTTTGAGAGTTGGCCGCCTGAGGTAGAAGCGCAGAGCCTCTTGACCTTCCTTTTGTGTTTGTCTTTGCATGTCTTGCTGCAGCGATGTGAAGTTTATCGTGGGGAAGGAGAAGCAGGAGATATGTGCCCACCGCTGCGTCCTGGCTGCCCGCTGCAGTATGTTCCATGCAATGTTCAAGCAGCCGGTGCAGTCCCCAGACGCCTCCCAGGACCAGGAGCCTGCGCAGGTCTCCATCATCCTGGGCGATGTGGAGCCTGAAGTCTTCCTGCCGCTCATCGAGTTCCTCTACACCAACTCTGTGACTCTCAACAGCCTGATTGTAAGTGCCCTGGTAGCAGAGAGCTGGGAAGAGGTTCGGTACTTCGGAATCCCACATGCAGCCTTTCTCGGCCGAGCGCACCGCCTAACCCGCGTCCACTACCCGTTATACTGTAAAGGGTTTAGCGAGTCGAAAACCCGCGTCCAACCCCCCCCCCCCCCAAACTAATAGCTTTCATCCCATGCAAATGCATGTGTGGAATGTGGAGAGGAAGAGAGAGAAAACGGACCAAGGTGGGAGTTGGAGAGGCTGTAGCCAGGGGAGGGTCATCTCCCTCTTTCACCCCCCCTCTGAATTTCATCCCCCAAAACTCAGAATCTGCCTCCCCTTTCTCCTTACTGAACCCTACTTCGGTTCCCATCCCTGATCCTCTTCCTCATCTCCTTAGCTCCTCGTGCTTTCCTCTCCGATTGATCCTACCACCCTTTCTTCTCCACAGTCCAGAGATCTCCTCTTTCTTACCTCCCCCCAACACTAATCCTTGAGATCCACCACCCATAAAACTCTCAGAGAAACAAAATAAATTCTGCAGACGCACAAGCATTCTTGGAGAACAAAATTATTTTTATTATGCAAAATTGTTGGGATATATGCAAATGTGCCACAGAATTTCAGAAACTTTGCTGCAGAATTTACTCCTGATTTGATCTCCAAGTTGGGTCTCCTGCTCCCCGGCTGAGCTGGGACTGGGGGTGCTGCAGAGGCAGTGCTCACAGCCTCCATGGTGGTCGCTCAGTTGTGACACCTTGTGGCTGGATTTACGGCTCGCAATTGCCAGGTTCTGCTGGAAGGCCACTGGTTGCAATGACTAGAGCAGGTGCATCAGGGGATATGAAATGAAGTGAGGATTCCAGCCCTGGAGGCTGAAAGGATCAGGAAGAAAGTGCCTGGTGAAAAAAAGAACGGAGCAGTGGATGAGGTGAGTTCTGGGAGGAATTTCCAGGTCCCTGCTGCCCTCCCTCACCTCCTCTAATCTGCCTCACAACAGCTTCGGTTAAATTAGTTAAGTCCTTATCAGATCTGAAAACCAATATTTTAGCCTGTGCTTTCCTGGCAGTCGCTAAAGGGTGAGGTCTCCTCTGGACTCTCTCCGACTTTGCTTATTTTGTCTCTGTCCGCTAGGCCCTGGAAGTGCTGACCTCGTCTGTGGAGTATGGGCTGAATGACCTGAGGAAGGTAAGAGGATTCCCCCATGCCTGGCTAGGCACGGGTAGCTAAGGAAACGTGAGGCAATGAGCACCTGTCCCGGTGATATGTTCTGAGGTGTGTGTGAGTGTGCGTGTGTGTGCGTGAGGCAATGAGCACCTGTCCCTGGTGATATGTTCTGAGGTGTGTGAGTGTGCGTGTGTGTGTGTGAGGCAATGAGCACCTGTCCCTGGTGATATGTTCTGAGGTGTGTGTGAGTGTGAGTGTGCGTGTGTGTGTGTGAGGCAATGAGCACCTGTCCCTGGTGATATGTTCTGAGGTGTGTGTGAGTGTGTGTGTGTGTGTGTGTGTGTGAGGCAATGAGCACCTGTCCCTGGTGATATGTTCTGAGGTGTGTCAGTGTGCGTGTGTGTGTGTGAGGCAATGAGCACCTGTCCCTGGTGGTGTGTGTGAGGTGTGTGAGTGTGCGTGAGGCAATGAGCACCTGTCCCTGGTGATATGTTCTGAGGTGTGTGTGAGGTGTGTGAGTGTGCGTGTGTGTGTGTGAGGCAATGAGCACCTGTCCCTGGTGATATGTTGTGAGGTGTGTGTGAGGTGTGTGAGTGTGCGTGTGTGTGTGTGAGGCAATGAGCACCTGTCCCTGGTGATATGTTGTGAGGTGTGTGTGAGGTGTGTGAGTGTGTGTGTGTGTGTGAGGTGTGTGTGTGTGTGCGTTAGGCAATGAGCACCTGTCCCTGGTGATATGTTGTGAGGTGTGTGAGTGTGCGTGTGTGTGTGTGTGAGGCAATGAGCACCTGTCCCTGGTGATATGTTGTGAGGTGTGTGTGAGTGTGTGTGTGTGTGTGAGGTGTGTGTGTGTGTGCGTTAGGCAATGAGCACCTGTCCCTGGTGATATGTTGTGAGGTGTGTGTGTGTGCGTGTGTGTGTGTGTGTGCGTGAGGCAATGAGCATCTGTCCCTGGTGATATGTTCTGAGGTGTGTGTGAGGTGTGTGTGCGTGTGGTGTGTGTGCGCCCGTGGGAGGGAGTGAGGGCCTCTACCTGCCTCGGAGAATTCTGACCTGGATTTGAACCGTTGAGGGAACAGAAACTTGTCTGGGCAAGTTCACCATTCATCACCTTTGGAAGCCTTCAAGGGATTTTCTTCCACATCCACTTCAAAGGCCGAATTAGCTGTGGTGAGTAGGAGGGAGGAGGTGGGGAAGGAAGGCAGAGCTCCCATCCAGTTTACTCTTGCAGGTTTCTTAAAGGATACAGTCTTCCACCTTTTGTTCTGATGGCTCAGGGGATAAGCACAGGGCTGTGAAATGCATCACCTTGAGGGGATGGATACAGAGATTCAGCACAGAGAGACGGGAGAAGGAAATTAGCAATTGGTCTTCTGGTGGTGGCCCCTGGTCATTGCAATGCGCTGGCTGCTCTGTGACTTGCATGGAAAGGGCCAGTGCTCTGTCCAGTTTTAGTATCATCTAACATTCGTCCATCATTGTAGTGATTGTAAACCTCCTTTTACTAATGTACTGTTAACTAGTACATCTTGTTTTCTAATCTGCCTTGAGGCCCCTCATGGAATATCAAATGTCTAGGAGTATAATTTACTTCTGAAAGTTTGTGTGGAAAGTAGTTTGCCTTGTTTGCTGCCGCAGAGACTCGGAAAGCCGTTTTGAGCTGCTCCTGTGTTTGATCTTAGGGGACCGGTGAAGCACCTGCTCTCTCCGGTGGGTACCAGAGCTGGCCTTGCTGTGCCTGCCTCCTCTTCCTGCCATGCCTTGGAAGTGGGGTCCTCCGTGAGCCAGATTGGCCCCCACACATCCCTTCCAGCATTGCCACCATGTGACGCTCATCCACTGCGGCTTTTCCATTCCTTTGGGAACTCGCTGCTGTTTTTCTGGGCTCTTCATGCAGTGCTTCTCTCCAGTTTGTCACAATATCCGCCTGCCTTTTCTTTACTTTCTGCTACTCCTATGTTGCCTTTCTTGTGAGAACAAGTTTCAGTAGCCAAAGGACTACCCACCCTTAACCCAGCTAAAATTAGCCGCAGGGTCCCACCTCGGGGCGTTCCTGGAGCAGCATTAATTGCTGAGCGCTCCTTAAACCAGTACAGAAAGCAGAAAAATCTGCTTTCCTGTACTGCCTCCTGCTTAATATCGCTGCGATATTAAGTAAAGAGGAAAACCAAACTTAAATAAAGTTAAAGAACAGAAAAAAAACCCACGCTGGCAGTCGGGTGCAGGAAACAAACGCTTGAATGACAAACATCTGTTTCCTGAACCCCCTGGCTGTGCGGCGTTTAGGAAAACCGATAAACTCTGCATTGGTTTTCCTAACCTCTCAACTGCCGATGCCGATCGGGTTCGCGTTAACAAAGAGGCGCTAGGGGCTCGCAAGCAACCGTAGCGCCTCCTTCCTAACGTGACCCCCTAATTTAAATATTGCATGGCTGACTGTTCTGCGCCCGCTTTCTACGTACATTTATTGCATCGGCCCCACAGGGTGATGGATACATGGAGCAGACCCCAAGAGAGGTGGTGGAGACAAAACCAGTCCCAGAGTTCAAGAGAGTCTAGGATAAGCACAGAAGCGAGGAGCTACCTGAGAAACCCCCAGCGAATCTTTCACTGGAGAGAAGCGAGGAGCTACCTGAGAAACCCCCAGCGAATCTTTCACTGGAGAGAAGCGAGGGGCTACCTGAGAAACCCCCAGCAAATCTTTCACTGGAGAGAAGCGAGGGGCGGCCTGAGAAACCCCCAGCGAATCTTTCACTGGAGAGAAGCGAGGGGCAGCCTGAGAAACCCCCAGCAAATCTTTCACTGGAGAGAAGCGAGGAGCTACCGGAGAAACCCACAGCAAATCTTTCACTGGAGAGAAGCGAGGGGTGGCCTGAGAAACCCACAGCGAATCTTTCACTGGAGAGAAGCGAGGAGCGGCCTGAGAAACCCACAGCGAATCTTTCACTGGAGAGAAGCGAGGGGAGGCCTGAGAAACCCACAGCGAATCTTTCACTGGAGAGAAGCGAGGAGCTACCGGAGAAACCCACAGCTAATCTTTCACTGGAGAGAAGCGAGGAGCTACCTGAGAAACCCACATCGAATCTTTCACTGGAGAGAAGCGAGGGGCAGCCTGAGAAACCCCCAGCAAATCTTTCACTGGAGAGAAGCGAGGAGCTACCGGAGAAACCCACAGCCAATCTTTCACTGGAGAGAAGCGAGGGGTGGCCTGAGAAACCCACAGCGAATCTTTCACTGGAGAGAAGCGAGGAGCGGCCTGAGAAACCCACAGCGAATCTTTCACTGGAGAGAAGCGAGGGGAGGCCTGAGAAACCCACAGCGAATCTTTCACTGGAGAGAAGCGAGGAGCTACCGGAGAAACCCACAGCGAATCTTTCACTGGAGAGAAGCGAGGAGCTACCTGAGAAACCCACATCGAATCTTTCACTGGAGAGAAGCGAGGGGCGGCCTGAGAAACCCACAGCGAATCTTTCACTGGAGAGCAGCGAGGAGCTACCTGAGAAACCCCCAGCGAATCTTTCACTGGAGAGAAGCGAGGAGCTACCGGAGAAACCCCCAGCGAATCTTTCACTGGAGAGAAGCGAGGAGCGGCCTGAGAAACCCCCAGCGAATCTTTCACTGGAGAGAAGCGAGGGGCGGCCTGAGCTTAGGTGCTGGGCTCTGAGATTTTGCAGCAGGAGTAGGCAGATTAGGTGGGTGGTGCAGATCTCCGCAGCTGTCATTTTCAAGGTTTCTGTGTGACCTTTTATTGAGATCTGTTCTTTCTTTACCCTGCTTTCTATGAGCATTATTCACGCACAGCTTTTTCCCATTCTGCTCCTATGGAAAACTATATTTATTCAGTAAGGGGTAGATTTTGAAACGTATGTGCATGCATCCATGTGCGTGTGCTACCCGGTGTGCGTGATTTTATAACATGCATGCGCTGGGGGGGGGGGGGTAGATTTTGCTAATTTATGCGCGGCGATGAGATTGGGCCTCCCCCAGTTCCCTCCCCCCCTACCTTCCCTCTCCTTCTCCCTCTCCCTATTCCCCTCTCCTCCCCGACCCCTTAAGAGTTCATACCTTTTTTTTCCCTTTGTTTCTGAACTTACGCCAGCAGGCTGCCAACACGTGATCCCCTGGCACAGCGGCAAATGGTGTGCAGGGAAATAAAAGTTCGGCCTTAAGGGTCTTCGGGGTTTTCTTCAGCAGGTTTAGCCATCTGATAATCTGTTCATTTTTTGAGATAGCCAGGTAAACCTCTGCTTTTAAATCTCTGCCCATTATGAGGAGCCACGCTGTGTCCTGCATGCCCAAACACGGGCTCTCCCACAAACCCTATTTTACAGCGATGAGAAAAGCATGGCAGTTCCTGCGTCCCTTATTGGGGCAGGCATGGGAAGTTCTCCCCGTCTGCCGCTCAGAGGTAACCCCGGACTTCCCAGCTGGGAACACTTCGAGAAGGGCAATGCATACGAGCTGCCATCAGGGAAGCCACATACATGGCAATATCGTACGGAGCATTTAGGATTTGGCAGCACAGACCTTCAGTTACATCCAACAATCTCGGAAAGCTAAAAGGGGGGAGGGAGTATACATCAGGAGCCTTGCAAAGATTTGTACATCTGGGGAGGGTGAAGGGACGTTCCCGGTCTCAGGCTTACAGGTACCTGCACCCCATCACCCAGCATGGGCCAGCAGATTCCCTGGCAGACGTATGGAGTAGAGATTTGGCCAAACACCTTACCAAAATGGATCTGCTCTTGAAATTTACAAGGGCAGCTACCGAATCCAGGACGGTAAAAGAAATGCAACTCAAGTTGGTTTATAGCATTTACCCGTGGCCTATAAGGCAAGGGTTGCTCCAACAGACAACTGTCTAAAATGTGACTGCCCCAAGGCTACGCTGTTTATGGGAATGTAGCAATATCATGAGATTTTGGATGGAAATTAAACAATTCCTCCAAACACATTTACACAGCGAGATACCGTGCTCAGTTACTTTTTGCCTATTGGGTGTGCACGAGGAGAGGAATGCAGGCTCTTTTATTAAAGGCCGCCCTTATGGCAAAGAGATGGATCTTTACTCACTGAGTATGTGGAAAGGTAACACGCTAGACCTTCTGCTACTAGAAGCAAGGTCAGTAGACCCTTTGGTTACAAAATCTAAGCGAAAATGTTTAGGTGTTTGGTCTCCCATGCTCCGTCTGCTGCCTGCGCGTCGTGCAGAAGTATTGAAAGAAGTGTGATGAGATCCAACCATAGAGGGGAGGTGAGGAATGTCGCAAGACAAATTATAAACAGCAAAGGCCCTACTGGGGCTAGTCCATATTGCAGAGTCTGCGACTGTACTAACGTGCCGGGGCAGGGAAAGCACGGATGGGGCTGAAAGTTTCAGGATTACTGTGTTCTACTGTTGCGATATTTTCTAACCTTGTATAGGGAATTGGAAGCTGTTAAATTTTGCTATCATTGAAAAATACAATAAAGAGATTATACAAAAAATCTGCCCTTCCCCTCCGCATTGGCTAAATGTAAACTCCCCCTAAATCACCAGGTGAGCGCATTTAGCCAGGCAAAAAAGTAGCTGGCCCTAGGAACATTCAAGGGACCTTAGGAAGGCAATCCTATCTGGACAAAGAGTCTGAAAGCTAGCATGCCAAAATTTCACGCAGATATCTAGCCGGTTAGGATTGGCTGAAAATTTGTCTAAAATGAACCGGTGCTCAGCGGAGCTTTAAAAATTGGCTCCCTATGTTTCATCTCTTGGATCGGTGTTATCCGGCATGCGTTCTGCATTACACTAGCGCAGTGGTTCCCACACCTGCCTGGAGGAACAGCTGTGCAGGATATCTGCAGCGTCTCCATTGCATGCAAATTTATCTCAGAACACCTTTTTAAAACAAGAGGAAAAGCCCCAAAAATTATGCCAGAAGCAATATTAAGATACATTGCAAGCTTTTTTTTAAATAGAAAGGTTTTAACAAGGAAGTCTTTCTTAGCCTCACTGAGTAGAGTATTCCAAAGCAAGGGGCCATTTACCATAAGTAGTTGTTCCCGTGATTCGTCAAGTCTAATGTGTTTAAAAGGGGGAGTATCTAAAAGCAATTGTGAGGATGATTGTAGCGTTCCCATAGGTTGATAAAGCTTTAAGGCTGAATTAAAAGGAGGAGGCACGAGCTCATGTAGACCCATATACAGGAGATAAATTTGTATTCCTTGCAAATGTCTCATGTGCATATTTATTGTGGATGCCCCAACTGGCAGCGGGATTCTCAGGGTAGGTTTTGGAAACCTGACATTACTCTTTTGGCGCTTAAAATTAATAGTAGACACTGTGCCAGAGGGTGGAATATTCCTTTACACTGACAAGTGACACCGCAGATTATGAAACTGTGAGGTTGCATACACTGTCTCTGTAACAAGTGTTGTAACTTGCCATGAAGCACTTCCTGAGTGTGGTAGCACTCTGCTTAACATTCGCTCACATCTGAACCGAATCCGCTTGACTGGGGGCAGGCCCAGGCGACTTGACTAGACAGAGCATGAGAACCCACCATATCTGCAGACAGAGACTGTGCAAGGTACCAGCTGTGGGCAGAGAGGTCTGTTGAGTAAGGAGCGTTAACACGATAATGCATGTTAAATGCTGAATTCAGCATTTAAATTGTGTTAGCAGACATTAACTCTTATTTATTTATTTATTTAGTAAACATATATCACTTATCAGTTACTAAGTGGTTGACAGTAAAACAGTCACAATAAATAAAACCCAAACAAGATAGTTAAAACAAAATCATAGATAGAAAATAAAAAAATATATAAAACCAATAACATTAGAAAATTAAGAACATGGCAGTTTAACAATTAGCTGTGTCAATGTTTTATAGAACCCCTCCGGTACCAAATAGTTGTATAACATTTATCAATACACTTCTGATTTTTAAAGGCACCTCTAATTACCACTCGACATACAATATTACCTCTTTAATGGAAAAAAATGAATACATATGTCATCTATTTAAAAAAATAAAATTTAGTATCAAATGAAAACATCCTGAACTAAGAACATAAGAACTTGCCATGCTGAGTCAGACCAAGGGTCCATCAAACCCAGCATCCTGTTTCCAACAGAAGCCAAACCTGGCAATTACCCATAAGAACATAAGAAAATGCCATACAGGGTCAGACCAAGGGTCCATCAAGCCCAGCATCCTGTTTCCAACAGAGGCCAAAACCAGGCCATAAGAACCTGGCAATTACCCAAACACTAAGAAGATCCCAGGCTACTGATGCAATTAATAGCAGTGGCTATTCCCTAAGTCCCTAAAATATAATCTGGCTTGAGTCAACATCAAAATGTAACATAGAGAAAAGTTTACGCGGTGTTGGACCAGCGATGGTGATGAAAAACCAGTAGTGCTTGTTTAACTGTTGCTGATAACTTTGAAACTTCTGGCCAAACAATTGGCAAATATTATTGAGCAAATATTATTGAGCTTGCCAGCGTAGTTTAATAGTGAGGTGAAAGAGGCAATTGAAGCCAAAAAGGCATCATTCAAAAAATGGAAAGCAAACCCAAATGAGGAAAATAGGGAAGAGCAAGTTAGATGTAAAAATGGAATTAAGCCGGCTAAGAGAGAATTAGAAAAGAAGCTTGCCATTGAGGTAAAAACAAGTACTTCCATTTTTTTTCCATACATTCGAAGCAAAACGCCTGTGAGGGAGTCAGTTGGGCCACTAGATGACCCCAAGGCAAAAGGAGTGCTCAGGGAGGACAAAGAAATAGAAGAAAAACTGTCTGTGTTTTTACTGAGGAAGATGTTGGGGTCATTCTCACACCAGAACAATTTTTTAATGACGATGATTTTGAGCAATTAAACAAGATCACTGTGTAATAAATCAGATTGACGGACTAAAAACCAACAAATCACCAGATAGTATTCAACCAGAGTTCTGAAGGAAGTCAGACCTGTGTTTGGTGATTTGCGGTACCAGAAGACTGGAAGGTGCCCATGTGACACCGAGCTTTAAAAAAGAGCTCCAGGGAAATCCTGGAATTTATGGTCCACATTGTAGAAGCTATCCTTAAAAACAAAATTACTGACCACATACTTTCGATAGACAGGGATTAATGGGGGAGAGTCAGAATGGGTTTTGCACCGGACAATCTTTTGTTAATTTACTAGACTTTTTTGAAGGTGTGAATAAATCACTCCTTATGTTTTCCTGTTCCCTTGGGTTTATGCAACCCAAATATGTAATCTTGCATATTTTACCATTAAATCTTAGCTGCCGGACTCTAGATCACTCCTCAAGCTTCACTGGACCTCTCCTCATGTTTTCTACACTTTCCAGGGTGTCTCCCCTGTTGCAAAATTTAGTATCATCCATAAAGAGGCAAACCTTTCCTGACAATCCTTCCGCAGTACCACTAATATGAAAATGTTGAAGCGAACTGGTCCAAGGAGCGATCCCTGAGGCACCCTGCTAGTAACTGCCCTCTCCTTGTACTGAACTCCATTTACCTCTACCCTTGGTTGCCCCCGCCCCCTCCACCATTTTCTAACCCGATCAGTCACTTTAGGGCATCCAAGGCCTTACTGAAATTTATGTACAGTACATCTAGCACTCTCCTCAGTCAGGTTCATCTAATAAGACTTTACTTCTTGAGGCAGCTGTAATCCGCTGGCTTCCAGACACGGCACTGGCCTGCAGGTTTCAGGCTCCTCTTTCCACTTTTGTGAGATGGGTCTGCTTCCATCTGGCTCCAGTCCTTTGGAGCCACGTCTGACTCTAAAGAAGCATTGAAAGGTCCAACAGTCCCTTAATTCCCTTGGATGGTGCAAAGTCAGTGAGTTTAGCAGAGAGGTAAAAGAGACAAGCTCAGACAACGTGGTCAAGGCAACTAATACAGTGGGGGCTCAAATGAGGCTTGGACGAATTTCTGAAGGAAAAGTCTATGAACAGTTATTATTAACCTGGTAGATATGGGAAAACCAGCGCTTATCCCTGGGCGTGAGGTACAAGGAATGCGTCAACTATTGGGGATCTGCCAGGTACTTGTAACTTGGAGGGCCACTGTCGGAGAGAGAATGCTGGGCTCGATGAGCCTTGATCTGACCCAGCATAGCCCCTCTTATGTTCTTATCAAGTATGCACAGACTTTCTATTAGAGTGGACAGCTGGAAAATTACCCCCTTAATGGGATGGGAGATTTCAATAATAAAAGCATTAGTTCAGAATGATCGAGAGTCATGGGGCTGCTAGGAGATCTGGTGTTCAGCTCTATATACCTTTATCTCCGAGGTACCTTAGTCTGCCGCCCAGTACTCTCTGCTTTGTATTGGGCTGGTAAGGCATCGCTCTTTGAGACTGAGAACTCGCCAGTGTATTGCACCTGCATAATCTGTAGTAATCTTATTATTTTGTCTTCCTGTACTGTCTGCTCTTCGTTGCACTGTGCACACTGTCAGCGCCATAAAACAGCTTGGCAGGACTGGGTGAGGATCCTCTGATGCCATGTTGGCTGTTCAGTCACCCGGGCATAGAGAAGTGACTAAAGGACTGGGAAGTTGTGGATGTTACAGGGGTGTGGTGATACTAGGAGCTGCCACCACACCTGAAAAAGGGGCGTAGAAATCAAAACTGGCAGTCGAGCAGAATGCAAATGTTAGTAAAAATCCTGCTCGGCTTCCGATGCATGGCCCTGGCGTTATAATTACTCTTCCTGGAGTGTGAGGGCGAGCTGAGTGCCTGGCCTTGCTTCACAGGGCAGGCGGCGAGCAGCCTGTGCTCTCTTCCTGTTCTGAAGCCATCAGGGGGTGGGGAACTTGAGGGCCGCACATCAGTCAGGTTTTCAGGATTTCCCTAATGAATATGAGTGAGAGATTTGCATGCATTTGAGGCAGTGTGAGCGCTGACTAACTTATGTGTTTAAAATGCTGCCTTAACCGCTTCCCCTGCTCCAGTCGGTGCTGTCCGAAGGGATGAGCAGTTTAAAATGCACAATAAAACAAGTAACATGCATAACTAAAACATATAAAGAACCACATTATCAGTGCTGCCAGTTACATATACTGTATTTAATCCCCCAAAAACCACAACTTGAAGTCCTGCTGTGCCAGTGTGAAAACATCATCCAAACTGATTAAAAAACCCAGGTTTTTACCTTCTTCCAAAAAGAGAGATTTTTTTCCATCCTGATATGAATGGTGCTAGCACAGAAAATGCTCTGACCCTTAATGACATCTTGTTAATTTCTTTGAAAGAAGGAACAATTAACATAGCACCCAGGCTTGACTGTAATTGCCACTTTGGTGTATATGATCTTAACTTATAGCCTAGATACTCTGGTCCACCACATAAGGCATGAAAAGCCATTGCTAGCATCCTAAACTGGGCTCTAGCCTTTATTGGGTGCCAGTGTAAGTCTCATAATACTGGATGGATGAACAGGCTGGATCTGCCATGTGGTTCTCTTCTGCTGTCGTAGTTCTATGGGGTCCATATTCAGCCTCTGATTGGCTAGCTAATTTAGTCAGGTACCCCTACCCGGGATATTCGGTGCGGGAGCAGCACTGGTTATACCCGGCTATCTTAAACATTAGCTGGATAGGAATATTCGGTTAACTTTAGACCTGTCTGCAGCGCAGCTAACTGTGCTCCTGCCCCAAGGACGCCCCCAACATATCCGGTGACATTCTAGCTGGATAAAGAGTCATTCGGCTGCAATTTAGCCAGTGAAGTTGCCGAATGTTGCAGCCTAAGCCATTTAGACGGATAACTTTTCGGTGATCTTTCTAAATAGCTTTTGAATGTCTACCTCTCCTGTGTCTGTTTCTGTATGTTTTAGACATCAGTCCTTTGTCCTCATGTCACCAAGACAGTTATTTAAATTTGGTAAGTCCTCTCAATCCATTTCAGCAGTCCTCTTGAAGATGGAGATACATCTAAAGGTTGGGAAAGATCTGACTTTGAACTTTCATTTTTTAGTTCTTAGGGATCTTCTCCTAATTACAGCGTTGGCTTTCCCTAGTAAAATTTACTTTCTGTCAGAACTTGAAATGTGACTGTGTACAGGTAGGAAGAAACCTTGGATCATGATGAAAACAGGGAGAGAAATGTAGAAAAGACAAAACCTGGATAGAGGGATGAATCAGAAAGGACTTCCTCTGCTCTCTGCCCGTGGAAAGAATAAGGCCCTCAGCTTTAGCATATATGGAAGTGATTGGGAGCGGTGAGGAAGTTTGCAGATGTGCTGATGGTACCGGTGTGTACGGTTGGGTGGGGAGAGTCCTCCTCGTCTCTGTATGGAAGTGATTGGTAGCGGTGAGGAAGTTTGCAGATGTGCTGATGGTACCGGTGTGTACGGTTGGGTGGGGAGAGTCCTCCTCGTCTCTGTATGGAAGTGATTGGGAGCGGTGAGGAAGTTTGCAGATGTGCTGATGGTACCGGTGTGTACGGTTGGGTGGGCAGAGTCCTCCTCATCTCTATATGGAAGTGATTGGGAGCGGTGAGGAAGTTTGCAGATGTGCTGATGGTACCGGTGTGTACGGTTGGGTGGGCAGAGTCCTCCTCGTCTCTGTATGGAAGTGATTGGTAGTGGTGAGGAAGTTTGCAGATGTGCTGATGGTACCGGTGTGTACGGTTGGGTGGGCAGAGTCCTCCTCGTCTCTATATGGAAGTGATTGGGAGCGGTGAGGAAGTTTGCAGATGTGCTGATGGTACCGGTGTGTACGGTTGGGTGGGGAGAGTCCTCCTCGTCTCTGTATGGAAGTGATTGGTAGCGGTGAGGAAGTTTGCAGATGTGCTGATGGTACCGGTGTGTACGGTTGGGTGGGCAGAGTCCTCCTCGTCTCTGTATGGAAGTGATTGGTAGCGGTGAGGAAGTTTGCAGATGTGCTGATGGTACCGGTGTGTACGGTTGGGTGGGGAGAGTCCTCCTCGTCTCTGTATGGAAGTGATTGGGAGCGGTGAGGAAGTTTGCAGATGTGCTGATGGTACCGGTGTGTACGGTTGGGTGGGCAGAGTCCCTCGTCTCTGTAAGGAAGTGATTGGTAGCGGTGAGGAAGTTTGCAGATGTGCTGATGGTACCGGTGTGTACGGTTGGGTGGGCAGAGTCCTCCTCGTCTCTGTATGGAAGTGATTGGTAGCGGTGAGGAAGTTTGCAGATGTGCTGATGGTACCGGTGTGTACGGTTGGGTGGGCAGAGTCCTCCTCGTCTCTGTATGGAAGTGATTGGTAGCGGTGAGGAAGTTTGCAGATGTGCTGATGGTACCGGTGTGTACGGTTGGGTGGGCAGAGTCCTCCTCGTCTCTATATGGAAGTGATTGGTAGCGGTGAGGAAGTTTGCAGATGTGCTGATGGTACCGGTGTGTACGGTTGGGTGGGCAGAGTCCCTCGTCTCTGTATGGAAGTGATTGGTAGCGGTGAGGAAGTTTGCAGATGTGCTGATGGTACCGGTGTGTACGGTTGGGTGGGCAGAGTCCTCCTCGTCTCTATATGGAAGTGATTGGTAGCGGTGAGGAAGTTTGCAGATGTGCTGATGGTACCGGTGTGTACGGTTGGGTGGGCAGAGTCCTCCTCGTCTCTGTATGGAAGTGATTGGTAGCGGTGAGGAAGTTTGCAGATGTGCTGATGGTACCGGTGTGTACGGTTGGGTGGGCAGAGTCCTCCTCGTCTCTGTATGGAAGTGATTGGTAGCGGTGAGGAAGTTTGCAGATGTGCTGATGGTACCGGTGTGTACGGTTGGGTGGGCAGAGTCCTCCTCGTCTCTATATGGAAGTGATTGGTAGCGGTGAGGAAGTTTGCAGATGTGCTGATGGTACCGGTGTGTACGGTTGGGTGGGCAGAGTCCCTCGTCTCTATATGGAAGTGATTGGTAGCGGTGAGGAAGTTTGCAGATGTGCTGATGGTACCGGTGTGTACGGTTGGGTGGGCAGAGTCCCTCGTCTCTATATGGAAGTGATTGGTAGCGGTGAGGAAGTTTGCAGATGTGCTGATGGTACCGGTGTGTACGGTTGGGTGGGCAGAGTCCTCCTCGTCTCTGTAAGGAAGTGATTGGTAGCGGTGAGGAAGTTTGCAGATGTGCTGATGGTACCGGTGTGTACGGTTGGGTGGGGAGAGTCCTCCTCGTCTCTGTATGGAATTGATTGGTAGCGGTGAGGAAGTTTGCAGATGTGCTGATGGTACCGGTGTGTACGGTTGGGTGGGGAGAGTCCTCCTCGTCTCTGTATGGAAGTGATTGGTAGCGGTGAGGAAGTTTGCAGATGTGCTGATGGTACCGGTGTGTACGGTTGGGTGGGCAGAGTCCCTCGTCTCTGTAAGGAAGTGATTGGGAGCGGTGAGGAAGTTTGCAGATGTGCTGATGGTACCGGTGTGTACGGTTGGGTGGGCAGAGTCCTCCTCGTCTCTGTATGGAAGTGATTGGGAGCGGTGAGGAAGTTTGCAGATGTGCTGATGGTACCGGTGTGTACGGTTGGGTGGGCAGAGTCCTCCTCGTCTCTGTATGGAAGTGATTGGTAGTGGTGAGGAAGTTTGCAGATGTGCTGATGGTACCGGTGTGTACGGTTGGGTGGGGAGAGTCCTCCTCGTCTCTGTAAGGAAGTGATTGGTAGTGGTGAGGAAGTTTGCAGATGTGCTGATGGTACCGGTGTGTACGGTTGGGTGGGGAGAGTCCTCCTCGTCTCTGTAAGGAAGTGATTGGTAGCGGTGAGGAAGTTTGCAGATGTGCTGATGGTACCGGTGTGTACGGTTGGGTGGGGAGAGTCCTCCTCGTCTCTGTATGGAAGTGATTGGTAGCGGTGAGGAAGTTTGCAGATGTGCTGATGGTACCGGTGTGTACGGTTGGGTGGGGAGAGTCCCTCGTCTCTGTATGGAAGTGATTGGTAGTGGTGAGGAAGTTTGCAGATGTGCTGATGGTACCGGTGTGTACGGTTGGGTGGGCAGAGTCCCTCGTCTCTGTATGGAAGTGATTGGTAGTGGTGAGGAAGTTTGCAGATGTGCTGATGGTACCGGTGTGTACGGTTGGGTGGGGAGAGTCCTCCTCGTCTCTGTATGGAAGTGATTGGTAGTGGTGAGGAAGTTTGCAGATGTGCTGATGGTACCGGTGTGTACGGTTGGGTGGGGAGAGTCCTCCTCGTCTCTATATGGAAGTGATTGGTAGTGGTGAGGAAGTTTGCAGATGTGCTGATGGTACCGGTGTGTACGGTTGGGTGGGCAGAGTCCCTCGTCTCTATATGGAAGTGATTGGGAGCGGTGAGGAAGTTTGCAGATGTGCTGATGGTACCGGTGTGTACGGTTGGGTGGGCAGAGTCCCTCGTCTCTGTATGGAAGTGATTGGTAGCGGTGAGGAAGTTTGCAGATGTGCTGATGGTACTAGTGTGTATGGTTGGGTGACATGTTCATCCTAGTGACTGTGCTTAATCCCAGCCAAAATATGGGGAAGGGTTTGAGAGCCTTGCCCCCTGAAAAGAAGACGGGATGGATACATCTCCTATAGACTGCGACACAGGAGCTACGCTAGCAGAATCCCTCACTGCTGTCACACAACCGAAATGCGGGCAGACTCTCACCAAATCTGGAATAAGGAGCACAGGTTAGAAACAGAAATATGCAGACAAAAACTGGCCTGGCAACCCCACTACTCAGTACTGTCTCTTTCTTTATTGCAGTCTCTCTCATCTGGCAACCCATTTACTTCTCATGCTCTGTCTATCCCTGGTCCCAAGCAGTCCCCTCTCATTCACCTTCCCTCGGCAGACTCTCTCACTGAACAGTAGCAACCGCTTCTGTCCATCTGTCCGAGTCCATCCTCCTGTCCTTGAGACAGCTGTGATACTGATACGTAGTCTCGTGCTGTGTCTTCTGCTTCTGCCCGTGTGGCGCGGAAGCTGATCCCATTGCCTCCTCTTTCTCTGCCTGGCGTAGCTGCAGTGCTCAGACCACTTCCTGTTTTCTTGTGGTTGGCCTTAAGGCTGAGGCCTCCTCCTGACCGCTTGTCATCAGCCCCGTATCACCACAGTGCTACGCTGCCTCCTTCCCGGGGGTCTGTCACTGCTAAGGATGTAAGTGTCACCTATAACGTTAACCGTGCAAATGATAAATGCACAAAGGGCCTTCCTCAACTGTGCACACCCCTCTCGTGCCTGCACACTCCCCAGGCAAGGTGGTCCCGGGGAACCATGCAGCCCACAGGGAAAGGGGAATCTGGCATCGGCCACAGGCTGGCGTGAGACTATCCTGGGTTCCCTATTAAAGGACTCAATGGTTAATCTTTTACCTACTGTTTGCTTGTTAAACCATTTAATACTTTATCTCTCTCCTAAATGCCTGAATAACTTCCATTCCTGGCTGTTTGTTTACTGTTGCTATAGAAGTGGGTGACAGTGTCGTCCTGCCCTGAGTGGGCCTGAAATGCCTTCTGCCCAGGAGAGGAAACTTGGTTCTCATTCTCTCAGGTGCAGGATTTTATTAAAGAATATTTTGTAAGCAGGTTTTGCCCCAGCAGGGACGAGAAAAGTCTACCACAAGTGCGGTTACTCTTAATGCGATGGTACCAGTGTGAAACCAGAAGAGCATGGGGGGAGCTGGGTGCAGCAGGGGAGAAGAAAGTTTGGTGCAGACCAAGTCTCTCTCTCGACAGATGTTGCAGGAAGAGATTCTCCTAAAGCCTCTCAGTAGGAACAGGAGTCTGCCCTTGTACAGCGCCAGAAGGTGCAGGGAGCTACAGTTTGTCTGAATGACGCCTATGGGAAAGTAGAAGGAATGACCGGGGACAAGGCAAAGCTGTGCTGGGAGGGTGAAGTCTCCTTACAAAGACCCCTGTTTCAGAAAACTAGGGTTAAACAATTTCACATGCGCTGGTCCATCGAATGTCAAAACCCTAGACAGGAATGGAATCGTAGCGTTACCCGTGCCCCTGGGAGCGAGGAGACCTGCAGTCTAGTGCTGGCTCTGGCGTTCACTCGAGGCCCCGTTCTCATCCACCCCTCAGCTGCCTGTGACTCACCTTCCTTTCCTGTAATTTGCTGCTAAGGATAGGCCTATTGCCCAGTGACTCAGTGAGAGTGCTGGAGTCTTCCCCTCTGCAGGTGTTTCACAGCCTGGAAATAGCTGCCTTTTCTAAAGGAATCTCTGCGAGTACAAGGAACAGGAATATTTAAACCATTCCACCCCATAAAGCTTACAATTCTCTCTGTGAGAGAATGAAGTCATTAGACTAAGAGGTACTGGATAATGGGAAAGGAGCCGACAAACTGAATTTCTTTGATTTGCCATTAAAAAATATTCTGTAAGTTTTTGCCCAAGTCATATTTAAATGGTTGAGTGATGCATGCTTAATGTTTTACATAGAAGTAAGACTCCAGTAATGAACCTTGCACATTTTCAAGAGAAACACCGCTTAGCCTGGTGCTGTGATGAAAAAAACAACTCTAAAAGTTTCCCTGCCTAATGCTCACTGGAGTGTGATGCACACCTGGAGGGCATCTGCAGCTCCCGCCCCAGACTAGCAGTGGCTTCTGTAAGGACCAGCAAGGAAAGCAGATCATGCAAGGACTCGGAAAGTTCAGGTGCAGTTAGAGATGCCTTGAGGTGCCTGTGTCTACCTCCCGAGCACAGCACCTGTCGTACCCTCGCTGCCACCGCACCCTGGCACATCCTACGGTCTGATTTGTTTGTTTGATCTTTAGCCCATCTTTCTAAGTAATGCTCAGGGCAGCTTCCATTATTCTTAGACTTCAGGCAGCTAACATTTGACCTTGCACACCTGAGGCAACAGAAGACCGTGACTTGCCCAAGATCCCATGGAGTGTCAGTGGGGGATGGAGGATTCGAGCCCTGGTTCTCAGCCCAAGACTGCTCTCTGCCAGTGGCTTTCTGACTCCAGGCGGGTGGCACCTTATACACTAATCAGTTTATTGAGGCTTTCCCAGGGCAGGGTCTGTCCTCTAAAGCTTGCATCTGTTGAAGTAGAGTCCACTTTGTCTTATCCTAGATAAATCCACTTTTTCTTCCAGGTCCTGGGAAATGTTGGCCAACTCACATTATCCTCCAGTTTACCCAAGTGTAATTTTCTAGTAACAGTAATCATAGAAATATTCCTTTTCCCCATCCTGTTGGAATCTTTTGGGGTCTAGGAGGGTAAACGCTGGAGGTGGATGCATGGAGTCACCTCCCAGGGTAGGTGGTGCACACAAGGACAGTAACAGAGTTCAGTAAGGCCTGGGATAGTGGGGGTGAAGTTGCAGATCACAAGTGGGCTCCTGTGGCTTTGCAACAGGAAGACCCAATACACTTAGATGGGCTTTGCGGTCCTCCCTGTCCTCGGGTCCTGTGCTTCTCTCTCTCCCTCTTCAGGAAGTCTGTGGGGTTTGGAACAGCTCTTTCTGTTCAGATGAAAGGTGCTTTGTGAGCTCAGGTTACTCCCAGTATTGTTCTTCCTGGAAAGATTATCCTATAAATATGGGTTTCCCAGTCTGAGCGGCAATGCAGATCTCCTTACAGTAACTTGAATCCTGCTAGGACAGAATGGTGCAGAGCTCTTTATTCAGGGGAAAAGTGCTGGGCTCCTGTCTGGGGCAGTACTCAGGCCTGCAGGGAGAGGTGAAGCTCTCAGCATTAACAACGCTGCTGTGCTTCGCCCTTCCTCACCGGTTCTGGGTCCATGGCCGGCCGCTCAGACTGCTGGGGAAGGTTCGTTTGATCATCTTTCCGGGCTTTTGAGGTAGGAGAGTGCACAGGGCGTTCCTGCTGCATCCCTAGACTGGGCCTTTGACGCTGTGGGTGCACCTGGTGGCTCTGTCCGTGCACAGTAGAGAGCAGTCACTCGGGTAGTCTGGCTACCTGCAAGCCCGCCCGGGCTTCCACAGCACGTGTGCCTTGAAGCAGGCTGCGAGGAGGTGTTTCTGAGCTGTGTTCAGGTCAGGGGAGGGAAGTTAGTGCACGTTCATGACATTTTCACAAGTTCGTGGGCTAATTCCCTGCCCCCCTTCAGCTGAGCACACTCAACATGCAGGCTTCATGCTAATTGTGAAAGAGAAGAGCGTTTCTCATTGTAAATTAGCATAAAGTACACCTGCTGAAAGCCTCCATATACTTTCACTCCTAGGCTGATGGAAACCCCCCCTCCCCCTCCCCCTTGCCTGAAACCATCGGACGTTGCATCACGCTTTGCCATCAGGAGACTGTGCAGTGCACGGATGTGCAGTGCATGGATGTGCACTGCATGGATGCCTCTGTACTGGGCACCGTCGGTTTCTCTGTGCAGCTGCGTCCCTGCGGGGCTTTGGGTCGGGGAGATGCGCACCCGCAGATGGCATTTTCAGATCTTTCCGGCAGAAGTACGCGATCGGGGTCAGCTTCCCATGAAAGCCTGCAGGTGCTTTGCTGCCGAGCGTTTGGGGAACACCGTGTACGTGGGCTTCGTCCCTGTGCAGACGCTTCGGGGCCGATGCAGTGAAAGTGCGGCGTTTCCGAACACGCGCCCAGGCTCCTCTCCTGGGGGCGCCATGCAATATTTAATAAATTAGGGGTCGTGCTGCCAAGGAGAGTCGATTGTGCGCCCCTAACGCCTCCTTGGCAGCGGGTGCCCAGGAGAGGTCAGCTGTCAGGGAGCTGAGAAAACGGACGCTGGATTTATTGGCGCAGGTTTCCCTGACTGGCGCACGGCTGCGGGTTCAGAAAACGGACCGCCGGCACTTTATTTATTTAATCTTTTAAACTTTTCGTTCCTTCGACAATCTCGCCACGATACTAGGTCGGAGGATGCACAGAAAAGCAGTATTTTCTGTACACGTTTCTGAGCGTAAAAACGTGCGGATTGGATGCACTTTTTTTTTTTTTTTGCATGTGGGGTGAATAACTAATAGCCTCATCAACATGCATTTACATGTGCTGAGCGCTATTAATTTCGTGGTGCGTTGGATGCGCTAATCCCCTTATAGCATAAGGGGCTGTGGACGCGCGTCCAGCCACGGGTTAAAAGTGCGCTCGGCCCCTTTGAAAGTTGCCCTCGAAGAGTTTCTGATGTTCTCCTTTTTGTTTGTGGACAATAAAGAAGGATTTTTATCTTTTGATCCTTTTTTTCCATTGCTCCTGCCCACATGATGGCAAAATTTCAGCCATAGCTAGGAAGCTGAGTTATTAGACTGAAAATGTATCAGAAGCAGGCTCCTAAGCCTGGGCCTGCTCTTCTTCACAGGGAAGGAGGGCTGAGTGCCTAATACACGTTCCCCAGCCTCTGCTCTCTCATACACCTCTTCCCCTCTTGACCTTTCACCGGCAGGGGCCTGGCCTCCTTGTGGGGTGGTGATTCGATGGATCTTAGGGGACTTTTGCTCAACAGATGCTGTACTGCAAGGTCTCTGCAGTGAAGCCAGGATGTGTTGTAGAATCTGTACTGCAAGGTCTCTGCAGTGAAGCCAGGATGTGTTGTAGTATCTGTACTGCAAGGTCTCTGCAGTGAAGCCAGGATGTGTTGTAGAATCTGTACTGCAAGGTCTCTGCAGTGAAGCCAGGATGTGTTGTAGAATCTGTACCGCAGGGTCTCTGCAGTGAAGCCAGGATGTGTTGTAGTGTCTGTACCGCAAGGTCTCTGCAGTGAAGCCAGGATGTGTTGTAGAGTCTGTACCGCAGGGTCTCTGCAGTGAAGCCAGGATGTGTTGTAGTGTCTGTACCGCAAGGTCTCTGCAGTGAAGCCAGGATGTGTTGTAGAGTCTGTACCGCAAGGTCTCTGCAGTGAAGCCAGGATGTGTTGTAGAATCTGTACCGCAGGGTCTCTGCAGTGAAGCCAGGATGTGTTGTAGAGTCTGTACCGCAGGGTCTCTGCAGTGAATCCAGGATGTGTTGTAGAGTCTGTACTGCAAGGTCTTTGCAGTGAAGCCAGGATGTGTTGTAGAGTCTGTACCGCAGGGTCTCTGCAGTGAAGCCAGGATGTGTTGTAGAGTCTGTACTGCAAGGTCTTTGCAGTGAAGCCAGGATGTGTTGTAGAATCTGTACTGCAAGGTCTCTGCAGTGAAGCCAGGATGTGTTGTAGAATCTGTACTGCAAGGTCTCTGCAGTGAAGCCAGGATGTGTTGTAGAGTCTGTACTGCAAGGTCTCTGCAGTGAAGCCAGGATGTGTTGTAGAGTCTGTACTGCAGGGTCTCTGCAGTGAAGCCAGGATGTGTTGTAGAGTCTGTACTGCAGGGTCTCTGCAGTGAAGCCAGGATGTGTTGTAGAATATCTACCACATACTCAGGGCTGTGGACGGAAGACATTGTGATTATGGGGGATTAGCACCCTGCCACCTGACCCTCTGCGGCTACGATGATATTCCAACCATTGCCAAAAGCTGAGGCTTAAACCTCTGGTAAAGAAAAACCTATCTGGAAGAAGAACCGGGAAGAGGTCCTGTTACAGGCACAGAGAGAAATTTCAGCTCCTAGCAGGATGGGTTAGAAGTGAAGCACAGGGGGCACAGCTGCAAAGTCCACTTGTACTTTTCACCTGCAGACCTTGCACCAACGGGAAAGCTCCCAGGGAGTGGCCCTTGGAAAGTTGTCTTCATGGGCTACGGGTGAGAAGTATCTGTGGGCAAAGGAGATCTGAGAATCAAAGCAAGTCTGCTCCCTGCTGAAAGTGTGCTTGCAGTGCAAGGCCAGGTAGGCGAGGCTCAGTTTTCAGACAAGTTAGTTTAACTTTGAAAATTCCCAAGAATGACTTGTCCAAGGGCAGAGCTGGGATTAGAACTGAGGCACAGGGGGGTAAAGTGCCTCATCCAGAGTCACGCAGAGAGTCGGGGCAGATCTGGGATTAGAACTAACTCACAGGGGGGTAAAGTGCCTCATCCAGAGTCACGCAGAGAGTCAGGGGCAGATCTGGGATTAGAACTAACTCACAGGGGGGTAAAGTGCCTCATCCAGAGTCACGCAGAGAGTGGGGGGCAGAGCTGGGATTAGAACTGAGGCGCAGGGGGGTAAAGTGCCTCATCCAGAGTCGCACAGAGAGTGGGGGCAGAGCTGGGATTGGAACTGAGGCGCAGGGGGGTAAAGTGCCTCATCCAGAGTCGCACAGCGAGTGGGGGGCAGAGCTGGGATTAGAACTGAGGCGCAGGGGGGTAAAGTGCCTCATCCATTGGTACATTGAAATAGGTGCTAACCTCGGTGATGATCCGGATTCTGACAAATGAAGTCAGAGCACAGGGAGTGAGAGCAGGCGGAAGGTCTGCATTCACAGACAGCCCCATTATGTAATCCCAGATGAACTCTCCTGCTGCTCTCACATGTTTTCTTGGCATTTGGTTGCAAGAATAGGCAGGGTTCCTGCCACTGTGCCTCAGGACCTCAGTACAGCAGCAGCGTGGCGGTGATGTCAGCACTGGCAGCAGCGCAGCCCTAATATTATATCTGTGCTTACATAATGGGACCCTTTCATGGGACTTCCTGTCTCAGGGCCACAGATTTGCTTAGATTTTCAGGAAGTTTGTTTGCCTTTCATTCATCTCCTGACTTACAGAGCTGCTGATTCTCACAAGGCAGTGGGGGAGGACCTCTGCTCTGCTTTCAGCCTGACCCAGAATCAGGAGATAAAGCTTGCTCTGTTCCTTCCTCTTCTGGGCTTATTTCTAAGTCTCACATCTTTCCTGTCACCAGCTTTAGAAAGAACATTTTCAAAGCCATTTATCTGGGTAATTGGCTTCTGACCGGCTAAAAGCATGCTCGGGCTTCCACACACTACATCCTTCCAGCTGGATGTGGGGAGCCATTCCTAGGCGTCTACATGTCATGCATGGGGCTCTGATGAAGATCCACCCTTCAGCTGTCTGTGCTGTATTCGTGCTTTACATGTATCAGTGTGACCCCTGCATGGGGCTCTGATGAAGATCTGCTCTTCAGCTGTCTGTGCTGTATTCATGCTTTACATGTATCAGTGTGACCCCTGCATGGGGCTCTGATGAAGATCTGCTCTTCAGCTCTCTGTGCTGTACTCATGCTTTACATGTATCAGTGTGACCCCTGCATGGGGCTCTGATGAAGATCCGCCCTTCAGCTGTCTGTGCTGTATTCATGCTTTACATGTATCAGTGTGACCCCTGCATGGGGCTCTGATGAAGATCTGCCCTTCAGCTGTCTGTGCTGTAATAATGCTTTACATGTAGCAGTGTGACCCCTGCATGGGGCTCTGAGGAAGATCCACCCTTCAGCTGTCTGTGCTGTATTCATGCTTTACATGTAGCAGTGTGACCCCTCCATGGGGCTCTGATGAAGATCTGCTCTTCAGCTGTCTGTGCTGTAATAATGCTTTACATGTAACAGTGAGACTCCTGCATGGGGCTCTGATGAAGATCTGCTCTTCAGCTGTCTGCTGTATTCATGCTTTACATGTATCAGTGTGACCCCTGCAGGGGGCTTTGATGAAGATCTGCTCTTCAGCTCTCTGTGCTGTATTCATGCTTTACATGTATCAGTGAGACTCCTGCATGGGGCTTTGATGAAGATCCACCCTTCAGCTCTCTGTGCTGTATTCATGCTTTACATGTAACAGTGTGACCCCTGCATGGGGCTCTGATGAAGATCCACCCTTCAGCTGTCTGTGCTGTATTCATGCTTTACATGTATCAGTGTGACCCCTGCATGGGGCTCTGATGAAGATCCACCCTTCAGCTGTCTGTGCTGTATTCATGCTTTACATGTATCAGTGAGACTCCTGCATGGGGCTCTGATGAAGATCTGCTCTTCAGCTGTCTGTGCTGTATTCATGCTTTACATGTATCAGTGTGACCCCTGCAGGGGGCTCTGATGAAGATCTGCTCTTCAGCTCTCTGTGCTGTATTCATGCTTTACATGTATCAGTGAGACTCCTGCATGGGGCTCTGATGAAGATCCGCTCTTCAGCTGTCTGTGCTGTATTCATGCTTTGCGTGTACCAGTATGATGCCGGCCTGGGGTTGTGATGGAGATGTGCTCTTCATCTTTCTGTGCTGGATTCATGCTTTTCTAAAAACCAAACAGGTGAATTTTCAAAGGATATACACGGGTAACTGTAACTACTAGCATAGCCATTTTCAAAAGCCATTTATCACATAAAGTAGACGTACGTGGGTAAATCCTATTGCTAATTCAATGGCAAATCTTGTAGCAAGTTTTGTAAGCCCACTTCCAAAGGTAAGGTGTAAACCCATTTTTAAGAAACCCTGAAAGGAAATCAGTTCTCAAGGCGATCTTTGGGCAGCAGTGCAAACCTTGTGCGTAAGCTGTGCCCTCGGTCGCACCAAGTTTCCCTCTCAGCTCACGTTCTCATGCAGAATAAATCATGGCATCCATGTGACTTGGTTTGTGGGGACTGAGGTTCAGGTCGGCTCCTTGGGTAGCAGCCTTGATACCTTTGGTGCATGGGGGTGAGAAGAGTTTGCTTTTAGAAGGGCAGCTGCATTGCTCGAGTCTCGCTGACAAGAGATTTGCCTTCTCGTGCAGGGCACGTTTCACAGCCATTGGACGTGGTCCGGTAACAGGTGCACACCGGTTAAGAGGAGGAGTCCCGGTGTGCGTTTGGCAGGGCCAGAGAGCAGGAATTAGGCCCCTATGTAAGGTGCTGATGTGATACTTAATAAGAGAAATCCTTTTCTAAATGCCCCAAATAATTTGTATTTATTTAAGAAGGCTTTCCCAGCTTTTTTGTTAGCAAATTCTTCAGTTATGTGTTAGAAATAGATATATTTAGCTTTTTTTTTAAATTTTGCCCAGCAAAAGTCGGCCCCTTGGCCATGCTGGCGCCCCCTCTCTCCTGGAGTGGGGTTTGGGTTGTTGACTTCTTCAGAAACTCGTTGATGCCCCTCTCAGCCAGCAAGTGGAAGGCGTGCGTGTGGTTTCTCTGAAATTGTGATAAGAGTGCAAGCAGAAGGGCCTAACCCGGGGATAACGCGAGGTACGTGAAAGCCTCTGCAGTGTGCGTATCAATTCCCATACATGTGATGGGGGCGTTTAGAAAAATGGCTGCCGCCAGGCCCAGAGCCTGGAAGGTGCACCTGGACCACCGGGGTAATTTTGTGAGCAAGCGTTTGTTATGTAGGGGGCTGAAGGTGGGGCCTGGCTCTGATGTAAAACATTTCTTTTTCTTTTATTTTTACAATGGGCTGCCTCCAGGGGCAGTGAGGGGGGGGACGACCCTGGGGGTTTTCATTACTTTTGAGGGGAAGGGCCAGCAGCCATCGCACATTGTTTTGGGGTGCAGTTACCACTGTGGTATTTAACTGTAAGGAATCACAAAGTGGCAGGGACAATTACCACAGTTTTGTGACTCCCCAAGGGAGAATTCCAATGAGGTCTCTCCAGGGATCTAAACTGGGGCAATATCACCTCCCTTTTTCTGCTGACCCTTCCTCTCCCTATGCGTAAAATGCCAGAAAGCTGCTCGGCTGCACAGGGAGAGGAAGGGTCAGCAGAGAAAGGGAGATGATATTGCCCCTGTATAGGTCCCTGGTGAGGCCTCACGTGGGATACTGAGTACAGTTCTGGAGACCCCACCTTCAATAGGATATAAACAGGATGGAGTCGCTCCAGAGGGAGGCTGCTAACATGGTCAGTGGTCTTTGTTCTAAAGCATAGGGGGAGACTTAAAGATCTAAACATGGATACCCTGGAGGAAAGGAGATAGGGGAGATATGATAGAGACATTCAGATATCTCAAAGGTGTCCATGGAAAGGAGGCTCCAGAATGAGGGGTTATGGGATGAGGGTGAAAGGGGGCAGACTCAGGAGTAATCTTAGGAAATATTTCCTTACAGAGAGGGTGGGGGATGCGTGGAACGGCCTCCCAATGGAAGAGGTGGAGACAAGGACAGGATCTGAATTCAGGAAAGCCTGGGATAAGCGCAGGGGATCTCTGAGGGAGTGACGGGAATTGTAATGCTACATTAATTGGGTGGATGGGCAGACTGGATGGGCCCTACGGTCTTTTTCTGCTGTCATGTTCCTTTGTTTCTATTTTTGAGTATCAGATTTATCTTAGGTAGTTTTGGACTCCAACATATATATATATATATATCTCCATTTCCACCAAGGCCTACTTTTCCTCTGCTTTCTGGCCTGCCTTGTGCTGCTTTCATCCTCATTCCCTGATGTAGCTCCCCATTACCCCTCACCTCGGATCTGGGGCTCCTTCGCTGTTCTTTCACCTTTCTTCTGGGGCTTCTTGGCTATTCCAGTACCTCCCTTCTGGTTTTTCTTCAGATCTCCTCTCTCTCTCTCTGTTTTTGCAGTGTCCCTTTATTTTCGGGCACTGCCGTGCTGAAGGGCCTGGGTTGGATGCTTGCTAGGGGTGGAAATATTGTGGAGAGGGACAGAGACGGTCATTGCTCACCTGCGACACCTGGTGGCCAGATCTCAGAAGGCGCCCCAGTCCGTGGGAGGGGATATAAAACAGGGAGGAATCCCCGGGGAGTTATGGTTGGAGCCATCTCCAGTTCTGTACTACAGAATCTGCTTTTCCATTTTTTTCTCAGCTTACTGTGAGCCGTCTTCCTGAAAGTTATCATTCTTTCATCTTTAAGTTGCCTCTCTCGCCATTTCTGGGTGAGGTGTTCATCTACATGTTGTTGCTGTTGTTGAAATGACTCTCTTTATATTTCCTGCTGTGTTTTTGCGAGAATGAAATGTACCCTGAGGTCAAGGAGGTGCCCGAGACCCCGAGCCAGATTATTAATGCCTAGAGAAGAGATGGATTATTAACCAGGCATGGGGGGGGGGTCCCTTACCCTGCAGCACCCCACAGAGCAGCGCCCCTCTGACGTAGATGCTAGAGCAGGCTCCCCCTTGGCACAGTTCCACTCCTCTTTCACCCCCTAGGCAATCGCCTCTGTTGCCGGTGCCTAAATCCAGGACTAATAACCCCTGAGACGTCACTGTGTGCAAACTGGAAAGTGCGGTGACGAAGGCGCCGGAGCCCGGGTCCCTGGTGTGGGAGGTGGGATACTCGGGGAACTCCTCTGAGTTATTTCTGCTGTGACCACAGAGGCGCTGGAAATGAAGGAGGGAGGAAGGCGTTTCCTTTATCAGAAATAGAGTAAGGGGATCCCTTTCTGTTGGGCTCACTCAGTACATTTCTGGACTAGGTTTCCCTTCTGACCCGAGGAAGGGAAGGTGACATTACCAGAAAATATAAGCGAATCATAAAAGGCATCCAGGGGAAAGGGGGGTGGAGGGCTGAGGAGGACTGCGGTGCGATCAGAAGGTGGCAGGTGGTATGAAATCATCACACACTTTGGAGCTGACAGAAAAGAGCTCGGCAAAGACCCGGGCTTCTTATAAAACGATAGCGCCTGCCTCCTCCTGCTCACCCAGCAATCCCTGCCAGGCCCTTTCCTCTTCACACTATCACTGGATGCCTTTCATCATTCCTCTGTATTTTCTGATAATGGCCTCCTTGTGTTCTGACCCGAAGAAGAGAGTTTTAGCTCTTGGGAACTGCTCAAGAAATGCATTAAGTTAGTCCAATATAAAGGAACCAGAGAGAGAGAGAGATAATTTCATTATTTTTTTCTTTATCACTGAAACCAGTTAAACCACTGAACAATTACTGGTTTCTGTGGTATCAGCGTGCATCATCTGCCACCCCTGTCAGGAGAATGTGATAAAGCTGAGCATGGTAAAGAAATTGCCAAAATAAAGCCCCTAACTTTCTGTGCTGTTATGATTTGGCATTACTCATCACCCAGTGCGAAACTTTGGGGATTTCTCACCGCATTCAGACAGTTACTGAGAGGGGGTGGGAGGCCAGCAGAAGACGGGGGCTGACATTGCTCTGCACACCTTCAGAAGGGGATTTCACCTGACTGTAATGGGGACCCCTGAGAGGAGGAGCACCTGCTGAATATGCAGGATCCTTCTTGATGATAAGCGCAGCGGACCTTGGCCAGGACATGTGCTGCAGTGTTTCCTGTCTCTGCTTTGTTTTACAGCTGTGTGTGGAGTTCATTAAAGAGACACTGACGGCGGAGCAGGCCTGCGAGGCCCTGCAGGTGAGTCACCTCCTGCCAGGGGAAAGTGAAGCAGCTTTACCTGTGTGCACACCTGTGAAGAGCCAGACCTGTGGAGCGATGTGAGCCGCTGGCTGGCAGACGTCTTTCCCCTCCCGGGTGCATAGCAAATTGCACTTCTTGCGTTATTTCAGTTATTTTCCACTTACTTTCTTGACCGTAGAGGTTTCTCCTGGTTTTTCCCCGATGTTGGGTGGGCCCGAAGTTGAGATGATTTTGTAAAGAGTGCAGAGGCCTAGCAGTTAGAGGTGCGGGCAGACTTCAAATCCTACTGCTGCTGCTGCTGCTGGTGACCTTGGGCGAGTGGCTTCATCTCCCATTGCCTCAGGGCCTGATTTACTAAGGCTGTTCTCCCATTCTGTGACTGGGGGAAATGCTCAGCAAATGAGGCCCTTAGATTGTAAGCTCTCTGGGGACAGCATCTGAGTGTAACTTGCCTTGCGGTACTGAAGAAATAATCAGTCATAGTCTCCTGGCCCCTGGGTCTGCAGTGCATCCTTCCAGAAAAACCACCAAAGCAAACCCCCAAGCTCCTTTACTCACCTTAATCACCCTTGTTAACTCGACTCTAAGTAAACTGAGGCGCTCTTATGCTGGACTTTGTTAGAGCCCCAGGCTGGTATCTTATCAATACATAGAAATTTCAAAGTGGCATTGAGAAGGCCTGGAAAGGAAACATAACAATGACGGCAGAAAAAGACCAAATAGTCCATCCAGTCTGAATAGCAAGTTAATCATGGTAGCAACTGCCGCTCCGTGCAGGTTACCCCCATGTTTCTGTTAAGGGTAGTAACTGCCGCTCCGTGCAGGTTACCCCATGTTTCTGTTAACGGTAGTAACTGCCGCTCCGTGCAGGTTACCCCCATGTTTCTGTTAAGGGTAGCAACTGCCGCTCTGTGCAGGTTACCCCCATGTTTCTGTTAAGGGCAGTAACTTCCGCTCCGTGTAGGTTACCCCCATGTTTCTGTTAAGGGCAGTAACTGCCGCTCCCTGCAGGTTACCCCATGTTTCTGTTAAGGGTAATAACTGCCGCTCCCTGCAGGTTACCCCCATGTTTCTGTTAAGGGTAGTAACTGCCGCTCTGTGCAGGTTACCCCCATGTTTCTGTTAAGGGCAGTAACTGCCGCTCCGTGCAGGTTACCCCCATGTTTCTGTTAAGGGTAGTAACTGCCGCTCCCTGCAGGTTACCCCCATGTTTCTGTTAAGGGCAGTAACTGCCGCTCTCTGCAGGTTACCCCCATGTTTCTGTTAAGGGTACTAACTGCCGCTCCGTGCAGGTTACCCCATGTTTCTGTTAAGGGTACTAACTGCCGCTCCGTGCAGGTTACCCCATGTTTCTGTTAAGGGTAGTAACTGCCGCTCTCTGCAGGTTACCCCCATGTTTCTGTTAAGGGTAGTAACTGCCGCTCCCTGCAGGTTACCCCCATGTTTCTGTTAAGGGCAGTAACTGCCACTCCCTGCAGGTTACCCCATGTTTCTGTTAAGAGTAGTAACTGCCGCTCCCTGCAGGATACCCCATGTTTCTGTTAAGGGTAGTAACTGCTGCTCCCTGCAGGTTAACCCCATGTTTCTGTTAAGGGTAGTAACTGCCGCTCCGTGCAGGTTATCCACAAATACCTGGCAAGTACCCAAATAGATTCCAAGCTACTAGTCCTTATTGATAGCAGTTTATGGATTTTTCCTCTAGGAACTTATCCAAACCTTTTTTAATCCCAGTTAAACTAACTGCCATAACCACATCCTCTGGCAATGAATTCCAGAGCTTAAATATGCGCTGAGTTAAAAAGAATTTTCTCCCATTTGTTTTAAATGTGCTACTTGCTAACTTCATGGAGTTGCCCCCTTGTCCTTGTATTTCCGAAAGAGTAAATAAGCGATTCACATTTACATGTTCAAGTCCTTTTGTGGGTTTGTAGACCTCTATCATATGCCCCCTCAGCCGTCTCTTCTCCAAGCTGAACAGAGCTGACCTTTTTAGTAAGTGTACAGCCTTAATGTGGGAGGACACATGAAGAGCACAGATTAAGTCGAGGCAGCAGACAAACCAACTGAAAGTCCTTTCCTCCTCTCTACTTGCTGATGCTGTGACAGGTTGGCTGGGCCATGGCCCTGGTGACTCGCCTCCTTCCAGCACAGAGGGCGGACAGACCATGTGGAGTCCTCTGTGGAAAGCAGGAATACAGCTTGGCCCTGGGGAGATTCCTTTTTCCAGTATGAATGCTGGTGGGAAAGAGAGCAGAGAGAGTCTGAGCCTTCCTGTATCTCTGAATACCGATGGAGGAGGAGGATTGCAGGGACCGCACTGCAGTTCATTCACCTTTCCTGCACTGTTATTAACCCTGTCGCTTTGCATTTAAACTTAGAAAATGGAGCAAGTGTACTCGATTGCTTCTGTTGCTCCCCATGCTGTTCTGCCCACAGTACAGCTCTCCATGCCTAGGAATATTCCCATTACACTCCCCCAAATCCCATTCCAAACTCCCCCACACATCACATCCAAAGAAGGTGTGAAGCGGCCATGCTGTGCTAGCAAGGAGGAGAGCACTGGCACCAATTGCCAGTCCAGTAGCAGCAGATGATCCCTTTACCTCTTGCCCTGTGAGGTAGAGATTGAAGGTAGGTGTCCCAGATATTTAAAAATAGTTTTATATGCAAGCTTTTTGCCTCCTTTGCTGACAGATGTTCTGTAATGTCAATCTCCAGTGCTTCTGGTGCACATGGCTCTTTGCAGGCCCCGCTGCTCGTGGTGATGCTCATTTCACCATTGTTCCCTGCCATCTTTAAAAATGGAAGCTGAAAAGCACAAATCTTTGTGGTTGTAACGACAAACTAAAAGTTCTTCTTTTTAATAGATGAACTTTCACTGACATTTGTGATTTTATATCGGCTGATAGCTGGTGGTAAAAGGCAGCCCACGAGTCTAGGAAGAAAGGAGGAAGAGAGAGCTTTCGTGCCCAGAGCATAAGATTGCTGTTCGTGTGGGTGAGAGCTGTGGCCAGAGTAAAATCCAGACTGAAAAGAGTGTGAGTTTTGTGACCATAGAGGGTTAATGTATTTATTTATTTACTTAAAAGTTCTTATGTACCGCACCCTCTGCAGTTCGGAAATCATGCATAATAAATAATATTAAATAATTCAAATACAAAATAAAATAGACAACAACATAATAAAAATACTAACAACTTAATCAGGTAGTCTCAAATAAAATAACACAAAATAAAGGGGAAAAATGAGAAAGGAGCAAAAGACATGAGAAATGAAGAGATTATGGGACAGATGAAATAGAAGAGGTTAGAGTGTTCACTGGTCTGGGAAGGCAGATTTGAACAGGTGAGTTTTTAGTGTTTTTTTAAATTCCTTGTTATCAGTTATAAGTGGCATAGATGTGGGAAGAGTCTTCCAAATAATAGGACCAGCAATGGAGAAGGATCTTTCACGTGTAATGCCCAGCCTGGTAAAATTGGGAGATGGTGATCTTAAGTCTCGAGAGGGAGTGTACAAATGTAAAGTTGAGGAAAGCCAGCAGTTTTTGTTATGAATTAGATTATGAATGACAGTGAGCAGTTTGTAATGTGATCAGAAAACTTGGCGCTGGAAAGTAAGCGAGCCAGCTGAATTCTCTGCAAGCTGCAGAGGACGAGGCGGGTGTCATCTAAACCGGTTAATACAATGGACTGAAGGACAGTACAGGATGCTTCGTGTTCCAGTAATGGTTTGATGTGTTTTAACGGATTTTATAAAAGGAAGATTTAACAATTGATTGAATGTGTGGCTGGAAATTAAGTTTGGGGTCAACGTATACTCCCAAATTGCGTGCTTTGTTTGTTATATTAATGTTGATATTATCGACAGTGATATGTGTAGGAATGCTGGTGAAGAAGGAGTTGCCCAAAATCATGATTTCTTTCTTGGATAGGTTAAGGCTCAGTTTATGGTGGAATAGCTAAGTTTTGAAATAAGATAAACATATAGCGTACGGTTGATCCCCAGTCATGTCACGTGGGGAAAAAACTGCATGTCATCTGCATAAATGCGATATGAAACTCCCAAAGTAGATAAGAGTTGACACAGTGGTGAAAGATAGATATTGAACAGTGCAGCGGAAAGAGCTGATCCTTGGGGAGCAGCAGTGTTTAAAGGGAACCAGGAAGAAGTGCTAGCATAAATGATAACAGACTGGGTTGTGTTAAGAAGATATGATTTAAACCATTTTAAGACAGTACTAGTTAAGCCAATATTGGAAAAGCAGGAGAGTAAAATGTCATGATTAATGGTATCGAAAGTCCAGGAAGATATACGTGTAAGAAGTGGCGGAATCGAACCAACGGTATAGGATGTCCGTGCAGGAGAGAAGAGTTTCGGTGCTGTGATGAGGCCTAAATCCAAACTGATATTGATCTAAAATGGAATGCCGATCCAAATATTCGGAGAGTTGTTTTAGTACCTCGGATTCAATGATTTTGGCAATGAATGGAAGTGCAGAGACCGGGCGCAACTGTTGTAGTCAGGAGGAGTGTTGCTTTGATTCTTAGGTATGGGAGAAATAATGGTTTGTTTCAATGAATTTGGAAATGATCCGGAAATTAGAGAGGAGTTGACGATGTTGGCGATCGGCAAAGCAATGTCCTCTTTAATTGATTTTAGCAGAGCAGTGGAACAAGGAGAGATCTGGGTGAATAAAATATATAACAACCTGACAAGGGTCCAGGTTGCAAGAAAAAGAGGCTTTGCTTGAAGCTATGACTCGCTCTCCCTTTCTCTGTTGCTGCAGAGGAGAACCTGATTTATCGAACGTTTTCGCCATAGGCACAGAAGAACAGAAAACACTTAATAAATCAGTCCCTTGGGAAGAATTAGACAGAGTGACGGTAAACATTGCACATAAGTCATCATGTACTCAGGGTTAATTGGCTGGACTGTTGGGCCAAACACGACTCAGGCTTGTCTTCACCTGCGCATGTGCCCCTCATCTGGCAACACCCAC
This sequence comes from Rhinatrema bivittatum, assembly GCF_901001135.1. NCBI lineage: Eukaryota > Metazoa > Chordata > Amphibia > Gymnophiona > Rhinatrematidae > Rhinatrema > Rhinatrema bivittatum. Next base: position 122,473,131 of record NC_042624.1, read on the forward strand.
CCCCCTACCAGCTGGGTTCTCTCTTGCCCTTGGGTAAGTACCCTGCCCACAAGCTATTTCCTAGAGGTATCTGGAGACACTAAGATCCTACAAAGCCCAGGGGGTCACACTGTTCCTAGATCAAATACAAAAAATACTGGGATTGTCAATTAGTCACAGACACAGGCTAAGAACAGTTTATAAAAAAAAAAAAGGAGATACAGTAAAAGTTTTAACCAGCCAACAACAAACAGAGAAAAGGAGCAGGGATTATCCAGTAAACACTACCTAATCAAGTCACTGTAACTAGCCAGTGCCTGTGGGAGCTCCAGTAACAGTGTCCAGAAGTGGGGCAGGGTCCTGACACTAGGTGTCTCTGGAGCTGGTACTACAGAACCAGTGGTACCCCAGCACACTGGCTTCCTGACCAATAACATTTCCTGACCTTAGAACACTCACAGAACATGGTCATATTACAATTACACTGGCTTCCTGACCTTAGAACACTCACAGAACATGGTCAATTTACAATTACACTGGCTTCCTGACCTTAGAACACTCGCAGAATATGGTCATATTACAATTACACTGGCTTCCTGACCTTAGAACACTCACAGAACATGGTCATATTACAATTACACTGGCTTCCTGACCTTAGAACACTCGCAGAACATGGTCATATTACAATTACACTGGCTTCCTGCCCTTAGAACACTCACAGAACATTGTCATATTACAATTACACTGGCTTCCTGACCTTAGAACACTCACAGAACATGGTCACAATACAATTACACTGGCTTCCTGACCTTAGAACACTCACAGAACATGGTCACAATACAATTACACTGGCTTCCTGACCTTAGAACACTCACAGAACATGGTCACAATACAATTACACTGGCTTCCTGACCTTAGAACACTCGCAGAACATGGTCATATTACAATTACACTGGCTTCCTGACCTTAGAACACTCACAGAACATGGTCATATTACAATTACACTGGCTTCCTGACCTTAGAACACTCGCAGAACATGGTCATATTACAATTACACTGGCTTCCTGCCCTTAGAACACTCACAGAACATTGTCATATTACAATTACACTGGCTTCCTGACCTTAGAACACTCACAGAACATGGTCACATTACAATTACACTGGCTTCCTGCCCTTAGAACACTCACAGAACATGGTCACATTACAATTACACTGGCTTCCTGACCTTAGAACACTCGCAGAACATGGTCATATTACAATTACACTGGCTTCCTGACCTTAGAACACTCACAGAACATGGTCATATTACAATTACACTGGCTTCCTGACCTTAGAACACTCGCAGAACATGGTCATATTACAATTACACTGGCTTCCTGACCTTAGAACACTCACAGAACATGGTCATATTACAATTACACTGGCTTCCTGACCTTAGAACACTCACAGAACATTGTCATATTACAATTACACTGGCTTCCTGACCTTAGAACACTCACAGAACATGGTCACATTACAATTACACTGGCTTCCTGCCCTTAGAACACTCACAGAACATGGTCACATTACAATTACACTGGCTTCCTGACCTTAGAACACTCACAGAACATGGTCATATTACAATTACACTGGCTTCCTGACCTTAGAACACTCACAGAACATGGTCATATTACAATTACACTGGCTTCCTGACCTTAGAACACTCACAGAACATGGTCATATTACAATTACACTGGCTTCCTGACCTTAGAACACTCACAGAAAATGGTCATATTACAATTACACTGGCTTCCTGACCTTAGAACACTCGCAGAACATGGTCATATTACAATTACACTGGCTTCCTGACCTTAGAACACTCACAGAACATGGTCATATTACAATTACACTGGCTTCCTGACCTTAGAACACTCACAGAACATGGTCATATTACAATTACACTGGCTTCCTGCCCTTAGAACACTCACAGAACATGGTCATATTACAACTTCCTGGGGTTGGCAGGAAATTCCTTCATTGCATTTGCATGTTGCGGGCGCTATTAGTCTCGGGGGGTTGGACGCACGTTTTCGACGCGCTATTACCCCTTACTGAATAAGGGGTAAAGCTAGCGCGTTGAAAAAGTGCGTCCAAATGCCGTTCAACAGTCCACTGGAGCGCACTGTACTGTATCGGCCTGATAGCAAGTAGCAGGTGTCCTAAAACCACAAAGTAAATCTGAAGGGATATTAAGCTTCTGTAAACCACCCAATAATGGCAGACAAACCCTATAAGGAGGTGGAAGGCACAGAGGGTTTCACGATTGTTTCATCTGGCGATGTCGGAGGACTTGTGGAAGGCTAGAAAGATTCTTTACCTCAGCTTTGTTTAGGATGGAAGCAGCACTCGGAGCTTCACCAGAATTTCGAGACCATTTTTATGCCTCCCAGATTTACCTCTTTACATGAAAAGTTCCTCAGAAATCCAGTCCCAGTTCTCAGCTTGCTGCCTGGATGTCCTACTGCCACTTTAACTCAACATGGCCAAGACAGAGCTCCTGATCTCCCCCCAAGCCCACCTCCCCTCTTCCGCCTTTCCCTCTTTCTGTGGATAACATGGTCATCCTCCCGGTCCCATCAGCCTGGAACCTAGGAGTCATCTTCGACTCCTCTCTCTCCTTCTCTATGCATATCCAAAACTCTGCTAAAACCTGCCATTTCTTTCTCTATAACATCACCAAAATCCATCCCTTCCTTTCTGATCACACAACCAGAACCCCTATCCACTCTCTCATCACAGCCTGCTCCTCACAGGTCTCCCAGGGAGCCATCTCTCTGCCCTAAATTCAGTTGTGCGACTTATCTTTCACTCACATAACCCTTCTTCTGAAGTCACCACATTGGCTCCCTATCTCTTCTCACTTACAGTTCAAGCTCCTCTTTCCCACCTACAAGAGCCTTCACTCTGCACTCCTCACTACCTCTCCTCCTTATTTCTCCCTACACCCCTCCTAATTCACTCCGCTTATCAGACAAGTCACTCCTATCCATGCCTTTCCTTTCTACTGCCCGGTTACGTGGAATAGTCTTCCTGAACTGGTGCGTCCTGCTCCCTCTCTCGCCATGTGTAAATCCCATCTAAAGACCCACCTTTTTGAAACCTCTTTTAAATCCTATGCCTGATTGTCTGCTTTTAGCCTCATTAATTATTTTTAACCACTGCCTTACTATATGGAACGCTCTAAGTCTTTTGTCTTGATTGGATTGTAAGCTGTATTGAGCAGGGACCATTTGTTGTGCATTTCGTACAGCGCTGCATACGTCGAGTAGTGCTACAGAAATGTTAAGCAGTAATTGAATGGTGAGGGATTAATGTCATGATAGGGGACAGATTTTATACAGCACAGAACAGAAAACAAAGACACCACATCTCTGATGCCAACCATTTTGTGCCTGGAAGACAGAAATGGAACAAATGAGACAGCAAAACCTCTAGGGACAAAAAAGTTTATTAACCCAACGTGGATATTTCCACCTATGGGAACACATGACAAATATTTTCTAAATAGCATCTATCAGAATTGAATAAGATCTTTCACCAGGTGGGTGTGTCTGGTATGTCTGGTATGAAAGGCAGGGGGATCTAACAAGCTTACACTTGTAAATGTGAGTTTACAGGAGAATAGTTTCTGGTTAGATGATATCTTTGTTGATTATTTTTTACAAGCTGTTCATGATTGTGTTGTATGTAATTACTCACGTGAATACACATACGTTTAAAAAGAACCTTCCGTGATGCCATATTCATTCTTCATCAACCAGCAGGATTAAATTGGCCCTAACCAACGGGTGACATCAGCTGATGGCAACAGCGAGGACCCGGTTCCCAGAGTGTGAAGGTCTCTCTGAGCATGCACGGGTGCTCTCTAGGCCCCTCAGCCTGTCTTCATTCAAGCTTCTGCACGGATGGGTTTCCCAGGTGGTTTCTGAATTTGTGGTTTTTATTCAAATTTGCAAGTTGCACATTCCGATTTTCACCACTGCCTTGACAGCTCCTCAAAAAGAAATGTTAAGTCCTCCCAAAAATAAGAAGAAAAGAAGTATGGAGAAGTCTAAGGTGAGGAAGCCCATAGGTAGCAGGTTTAGGAACTCGATGTCCATGATGGACATCTGCTGCCTGGGCCCGGGCCACAGTGTCCCGAATGTCTCTGGGCACGACCTGTGGAAGTTAGCCCTAGCCCCTCCACCTCATCAGATCGCACCTTCCCTCCTGTCGGCAGTGGTTTCCAGATTTGTCACAAGTAAGGACCTGAGCTTGGTACAGAAGCCTTAAGTCACTGTAGGAGGCACCAAAAGAGCAGCCAGAGGGTGCAAGGAATGCCCTTTGGGAATGGCTCCCTCTGTCAGCACAGAGTTCTGCTGGGGTGGACCCTGGCTTGATGCCTCAGTGAGGAGCTCTGTTGTCTTCCACGTCATGGAGGACTTCCATGGAGCGGGCAGCTTCTTCTTCCCTGGCGCCATCTAAGGTGCCTTCAGTGACCTCAGCACGGAGTTTGCGATGCAGATCAAGGTGCAGTCAGGTGCTCTGTTGCAGAGCGCTGCAATGCTGTCTAAGGCCCACTCAGTTTCCTCAGCACCAAGAAACATAACCATCCACAATAGAAAGGAGAGCCTTGGTGCAAAGCAAGTAGTACTGGTGCAGATGGCGCACTTGGTCTCCAACCAAAAAAACAGAGCGTTGCTGCATCTAGTGCCGAGCGTCCCCCAGGCCTGAGTGCCTGCTCCACTAAGCTGCCACTGCAGTATCTAGTAAGGAGGATCCCATATCAGAGGAGGATGTGTCTCCACCTACTTCAGCACAGAGAGCCCCTTAGCAGATGGTGACCCAGCTGTCTTTTTTTTACCTCCTTGTTTCTTGAAGACCAAAGAGGGAGAGTGAGATGGAGCCTGTCTGGTCCAGGATGGAGGAACTGTTCCCACCCAGCACCATTGGATGGCCGCCGGCTAGGACTGATTTTATCCTGCTGTCTTTGGAGAACCTAGATGCAGGTTAATAACTTTTCTCTCTCTGAAGATATCCCCTCCTCATGCTCCCTCCACGTCTTTCAGGCCGATGCAGAAAGTTTTCTTCAGCTGAATGCCCCTTTCTGCCTGCACGTCAATGCACATTTTCTGCAGGCCAGACTTACTGCTGAATCCGCAAGGAGTTTCGTGCACGGTTAATGTGCATTCCAACACGGAGCACTGTTTAGCCCCCTTGCATGGAAATCCTGTACTCTGTAAGGATTATGAGTCCTTGAGCTATAGCAAGGTTGATGCTGCCTAGTAGGCGAACCTACTAGGCCTCCTCCGACGGCTGGCAAACACCTTTGATGTCTGGGATAGGCCGAAGCTTCACCTGCAGATTGAGCCCTTGGATTCCAGGGTCCAGCAGGACTTAGGTGGATCCTGAGGGTGATCCAAGAGATAGTCCAAAGATGGGCCAAGAGTCAGAGCAGACAGCAAGCAGGACGGAGGCAGGGTCAGGTCCAGGCAGATAACAAGGGAGACGTCAAGTCCATAGGTGAGAGCAGAACTGGAGAATCGAGCAAAATCAAGATTCCAAGGACAAGGCAGGTGGACAGGACGAGGCTGGACGAGTCAACACGATCTGCTAGCTAGTCATGGGACCCATGGCTGAGGAATTGGCTTGGAGCTGGCTGGGGTTTAAATACTCAGCCGCACTAACGTCGTCAGAGAGCACCCGAGCTGCTGTTCCTGCCGCAGGACCTTTAGATTCAGTGCATGCCACACGTGCACACCTAAGGAGGGGCTAGGAAGGTAGCAAGATGGCAGTGTCCCGGGTCTGTGGGGGTAAGTGTAGCCAGTCACGGCTGCGTGCCACAACCGGGAAACGTAGCATGTTCCTCCAAGCAGAGAGGTGCATTGGCCCAGCGCTGGAAACAGCTGCAGGTCAGAGATGGAAAGCTTCCAGCGCTACTGCACTGGCAGTTCAAACGTGAAAATTGGTTTAAAAAAAAAAAGTTGTCAGGAACACTTGCCAGATGAATATTAACTTATCCACTAAGTGGTGTCGGTGGCTAAGCATGGCTGTGGTTAGCCACCTTGATCTCCATCGGCCTGTCGGGGACTCCCCCCAAGTTAAAATGCACATTCTGCAGTTAACATGCTTTTCTAAAACTCCCCATGCATTTGCATAGCATTAGCTTGCTGCATCGGGAGTTAAAAAATGTTTAATCTGTGCGCTGAAAAGCAGCAGGAGCGTCTGCACACTGCACTCTCTGAGGCGCCATCAGTGAATGAGTGAGGAGCCACATGTAAAGCTGAGCCGCCATCGCACTATTCATCAGGCTCCCATCTTCTTTATTTTCCACCACATACATCGTGTACGTTGTCGTCTTGCATGTTCTGATGGAGATCATCCCGACGCGATCGGCTTGGTGTCCTTAGTGTGACCAGAGTGACGTGAACTTGACCGTGTGCTGCGCGAGTGACGACAAGCCACGCTGGAAAGCAGGCTGCTTCCTGTTTACAGCACCAGGAGCTGGGCCATGGTGTGGGGGCGCATTGGGCAGGCTTTCAAAACAGAAACCAGGCCAACAGCTAACTCTTTGTTTTTACTGAAGGTGGTGGCTTGTTTTCCTACCACAAACGACGTCAGGTTAAACCGGCTGTCTTTAGATGGCTTGTTTATGCCATAAACAAACTGATTATTTGAGCTTGGAGGCCAGGTGTCCTGTTACACAATATTTTGGTGGCTTGGAGATGTACTGCAGTAAAAGGACTTTCTTTTCTCTTTTATTGATACACTATAATTTGCACACAGTTTCTCCGTACAGATGAATTATTAATCTCTGAAGCTGGCAAACTGTGAGGTGACTTGGATTTTGAAGGAGGACCTTTGATGTCTGTTTTTATGAATATATTCCAGTGCATTGTGGGATTTGTAGTCTGTCCACTTCAAGCATGCAGAATTTATCAGGAGCAAGTATCAGAAAGCCAGGTCTGGTCTAATGTCTGCCTCTAGAAACTGGGTCTCTTAGCAGCTCTAAAGAGCTCTGAGATGTAGTTACATAGTTTAGTTTCATTTATTTAATTGATCGCAATTTATTTAATTATCGCAATTCCATTGAGATATCAAAGTAGTTTACAAAATTAATAAATGGGATAATACAATAAACAGGGTAAAATAATAAAGATCAATCAATAAAAAAATACAATAAAAACAAATGTAAAGAAATGGCAATTTTAACTATATTAAATGGAAAATTTACATTAAAAACTAATAAAAAAAATCAATAAACAATTTGATAAAATAAAAATGATAAAGGAGATGGACCTTCTCTCACATGATGAGAGGGGACATGATCGAAGTTTATAAAATCATAAAATGATAAATGGGATGGACCTTCTCTCACATGATGAGAGGGGACATGATCGAAGTTTATAAAATCATAAGTGGAGTGGAACGGGCACATTCCATAGAACTAATTAGGAGTAGATTTAAATCAAATTATAAAGTGGTTTTTTTTATTTTTAGTCAATGAAAAATGTAAGCTGTGGAATTTGTTGCTAGAGAATGTGGATTGTACACGTTTCTGGAAGACCGATCTATAAAGAATTAGGAGCCAGGTACAAGTGAATGCCTCCACTTCATACGTTTGGGAGTGAATGGACTTTGCTGTTGGGATCTGCTGGGATCTTCCACATGATCCAGCATGGTCTTTCTCCGCATCTTAAGAGGTCGGTGCTGCTACGCAGGTCCAAGCTCCTCCCAGGCTCTGCAGATTGCCAAACTAAATCCCCCAAAAATGGAAGCCCTCTCTGTAAGGTAGGAAAATGCTCCCTCCTTCCAGCCTACCCTTCCTTGTGTCCCTCTTCACTCTCTCTACACCTCCCCCCCCCCCCCCCAACACACACTCACTCACTCACTCACTCACTCTCACTCTCTCTCTCTCTCTCTCTCTCTCTCTCTCTCTCCAGCCTTGTTCCTCCACCAATTTCTCTCCCCATCCACCCCACCAGCTGGTCTCCACCAGTCTTCCCAGCCATGCAGGATCTGTCCCTTCTGGCCCCAGGCAACTCTGGGTGAGTTTGAGCTGATGACACTGGTCTTGTCATGGTAACAGCATGGGCACTGTGCCTCCAGGATTGGTACCGGCTCAGTGGTGCGTGTTGGGGCAGGGGTGTGTGTGTGTGTGTGTGTGGCTCCATTTCCATTGCTTTTCTCTTCTGTTGGCCTGTACTGTTGCCCAAATTCTGTACAAGAATTGAAGATTCTGGGGGAATGCTGTGCTGATTGTGCATTGCACAGAGACACAGTAAGTACTGCAGAAATAGCCTTCACGAGGGGTCTGCAGCCTTCAGCCCCTGTAGAATCTGCTGCAGGACCCTCCTCCGTCCTATCTGTAGGAGTCGCTGTTCTGTCCTCTCTCTCCTTCTCCAGGGATGGTGCTGCTGGAGCTTCTGATCACAGCCCAAGATCTCCTGCATGGCAGTGCACAGGGCTAACCGCAGGAGGGTGTGTGCGATAGTTTCATGAGATAATTGCTCATCTAACAAATTAAAGTTAAGATGACAAGAAAAGTAGCGGTACACACCAAAGGAGATAACGATAATAAGAAAGTAGTGACAATATAAGAAAATAAGAGCAGTATAGGACTTAAAATCACAAGTATTTAAATATCAATGGGAATAATCACAATACAGGTAGATACTGCATTAAACCAATACTTGTGTTAATAAAATGAACCTTCATAGGAGCATAAACATCATCGCTTTGTAATTTTAATTCCTATATTGTCCTTATTGTCATTTTCTCTTTTGCTTGTCACCTTTCCCTGTGATGCTTTGCCTTTATTTCACGTTGTGTGAACGTAAGACGCGCCAGTGGCTGAGAGAGGCCTCTGAGAAGAGTGGTTAAGATGCATTGTGCGGTGAGAATATTTCACGTCACACAGGGCTGCAGAAGGCCATTGCCGAGGGTGTGCTCGGCTGAGCCCCTGCCCCCAGGTCTTCATATTTCCCCGGATTTGAGGGCAGGCCTGGTTTCCTAATGGCCTGATTTTGGAAGATGACTTGGGCTTTGACGTGAGAGGGGCGAGGGCGGTGGCAGCAGTCCAGTAGTGGAGAGACCATGTCTTCTGTTTTGCAGGCAGCAGTGATATACAGACAGGGGGACATGAAGAATCATTGCCTGGCGTTCATCGAGAGCCACACTCAGGTACGTGTCAGGTACGTTGACTGGAAAAATCCTGAAGTGGGTGAGGGGCAGGCCGGTGCCTGAGGCGGCAGCAAATTTGCAGCCACCCTGCAGTGCTACCCCAAACCTGCAAAGGTGCCAGGGCTGCAGTGTCTTTATCTGAGGTCCTGCAATGAGCATGGGGACTAGTCCTGCACGCTGGGCTTCTAAGTGGGGCTTCAACCCAATGCTCACTATCTGCCTAATGTGCACCTGTACCGGGAGATACGCACGTATCTTCAAATGCCAGCAGCCACACGCGTATCTCCCGGGATGCGCCGAAACACGGCCAGAGGCAGGGTCTGGGCAGGCTGGGACATGGCCATTAGGCACTGCCCCGCTGAAGTGGCCGCCCGCCGGCCCGCGCAAGCTACTGCTGCTCCGGAGAGCAGGTAAGTTTAAAACAAAAATGAATCGCTTAGTTAGTGGGTTTAAGGGGTTGGGGCGGATAGAGAGGGAGGGAACTGGGGAAAGGGCCTATCGTGTCGCTGTGAGCACGCTGACAAATTCCCTCCCTTACGCCTGCGGGTTGGGACTCGCGTGTACATGTGCACGCCGATATAAAATCGAGCATGCATGTACACGTGGGCAGCGGATTTTATAACATGTGTGCGTCGACATGCGCATGTTATAAGATCGGTGCATCCATGTGCACGCGCCGGGAACCGCGTTTTATAATTTACCTTTATATGTTTATTTATATCGCGCCGGGAGCCGCGTTTTATAATTTACCTTCATATGTTTATTTATTTATATCGCGCGCCGGGAGCCGCGTTTTATAATTTACCTTTATATGTTTATTTATATCGCGCGCCGGGAGCCGCATTTTATAATTTACCTTCATATGTTTATTTATTTATATCGCGCGCCGGGAGCCGCGTTTTATAATTTACCTTTATATGTTTATTTATTTATATCGTGCGCCGGGAGCCGCGTTTTATAATTTACCTTCATATGTTTATTTATTTATATCTTCCATTTATACGCCACGTATGCGTAAAGACTCAGGATGGCTGACAGAAACAGTAAACATAAAATACGTAATCAGCTAGAAAGTAGATATTCAAACACAGCTGATAAGACTTACAAGGGAAATTCAGCACCAGGACTCTACTGCCGAATATCCCTGAATAAATTGCTAGTCAGCCGGATTAGTTTGCTGTGTGCTGTGCGCGCAGCACAGGCTGAATACACGGTTTAATCTCAGGGAAGTGTGTGTGTGTGTGTGGGGGGTCTCATCTGGGATTTATGCACGCAAAACTCATTTTTTGAGCACAGAAAATACTTTTATGTGCACAAAACATGATTTCTGTACACAAAATATGGTTTATGTGCACAAAAAATGCTTTCAGTGCATAAAGTATATGTGTGCACAGAATACATGCTTTCAGGTCGATTTTAAAAGTGTTGCTCACACAAAAAAGGCCACATACGCGCATAATGGGGCCTCGTGCGAGCAACACACATTGTATATACCTGTGTGCACGTCAGGAAGAAGGGGCATAGAAGGGGGTGACTTTGGCCAAGACTTACGCTCGCTGTTTGAAAGAAATTCCATATCTCTTCCAGAATAAAGATTACATTTAAAATGCACTGAACAGGTGCCTAGGGGTGGTGGCTGACCAAATCTCTCTCTGGTGATGGGAAAAGACGCCTCCCCAGCAGGTACTCCCAGTCCTGGTGCCTGCTCACTGCTTGCTAACATTATCCCAGAGTGAGCAGCTCTTTCAATATCGAACCCCTAGGGCTTAATATTCAGAAGATTTTAACTGGCTAAAAGTGAAGTTTAGCTGTTTAAAAACGTGTCCTTTATCACCATCATACAAACTTAGCTGGGCCGGTGGTACTCCTCGGCCAGGCCTATGAGCCAGATATTCAGGTAAAGGGAGCGACTCTGAGTGACTGCTTTTATAACTCCACAGTGTGTAAAGCATTGCCGCAGTCTGCTCTGAGTTTCTGAGCAGGAGGGACTGTGTCGATATTTGCTAAGTTGAACATCTGGACAGGACGATTTTCAAAGCCACTTCCTTGGATAAATATTACTTTTTGAAAATTGCCGCCACTGTGCCCATTCTTGTAGCCAGATATCGGGGGGCGTTCCTGGGGAGAGAGAGTCTGGAGTAGGGAAACGATGGGTAGCCTTGATTTTCAAACCTAGGTGTGTTCTCTGCGTGCACGGTCTGCAGTTTTGAAAGGAAAACTCTCAGCTCTGTGTGCTGCTCTCAGGACCGTCTCTTGTGCTTCTCCTGCCTCGGGCCGATATAATCAAATGTGAGCACAGTGCTTGCACCTTTTATTTCCTCGCAGGCTGAAAAAATGACTGAATTCCTGGTGCAGTAAGCTAAGGATATGCAAATGCATCGGGAGTTTAAAAAAACGACATAAACCTGACAATGTGTGCACAAAAATGTGTGTAGCATGTGACAACATGATTTGTGCACATAAAACAACTACAAAGGCGCCCTGGACAGATGGAAATTTTAAAAAGTGCTTTTCTGTGGGGAGGAGCCCTTGCTAGCGCAGTTATCAGCATGCGAAGTGCTGTCTCTTATTATGTAAGCTCTTCAGGGAAGGCACTTACAGCAGCATTGCTGTATGTACAGCTGTGGCTGTCTCCTCATCTTCTCCGGATTGCTGCCCACCATCCCTCTATCACGCTGCTTCTGCCGCCAACTCTTATCCACTTGTACATCCAGTGAGCGCTGCTGTAAGCGTCTGATGATAATTCTGCATCTCTGACTTGGGTTTCCCGGGTAGAGTCCCAGGGCAGAGGATATCTAATTCAGGGTCCCAGACTCAAGGTTATTTCGGCTGCCTAGCACACATTACTACATTTGCCTCTGTCTGTCAGCGGCTGACACCTCTGATGTGCTCTCTCAGTCTGCTTTACAAAGAATGAATGCCCTCTTGGATTGAGGAGCACAGGCAGAGAGCGAGCCTGTGGGTCCTGTGAGAGGCCCATCTGCTTCTCGCATGGATGCCCGGGTTAATATTGATTTGTGCCACTCATTGTGACAGCGATGCTGGCTGGGATAAAGGACATTTGAACTTGCCTCCCCAGGCCACCAGCTGTCTGGCAGACCTCAGAATTTGCTTTGCAGTTTGCCAGTTGCTAAGCTTGCTGGAGCTCTGTGGGGGATGGAAAGCAGAGCAGCAGTCCATGGTAAGAAACCACCCATCCCCAGACAAATGGAAACCTGCAGCACGGCCCCTCAGGAAGTGTCTAAAAATACATCTCTGCCCAGCCTCCAGTGAGGACCCCATTCTGCCCACGTTTGTCTTCAGGCTCACCAGATGTTCTGGACAGCTGTAAACAAACCCCTTCTGCGCTTTCAGCTGCACACTCCCCATGTCCACTTAGGCTTTGTTTGGGACAAGCAGGACTGGCGCTTTTGGAAAGTTTTATGGGAGGTTTAATCCTTTTGCTTTGGCTCTAGGATCTAAAAGCTTTCATGAATCTTTATATTGTACAGGTTCTCTGTCTCAGGCCTCAGTTCACATCGTGCTTGAAACCCTATGCTTCAGTCTTAGCCAAAGAGCAACTGAGAAGCGAGTGGAAGCATTTCTAGCCCATCAGGGCCTGATTTACTAAGGCTTTTCTCCCCTTCTATGTTTGGGGGAAAAAAAGCTTAGGGGTAGATTTTGAAAAGGCTATAACTGGGGCACTTCAGGAGGTAGCAAGCTAGACTAGGACTTGTGAAGAATAGCTCCCTGTGTTTGCTTGGTGAATATTTGTAGGCTCTCCTTAGAGATGTGGTTGGGTTGGTGGGAGCTGAAACTAATTCAGAAAGTGCTAATTTTCACCTCTAACTGGTTCCAGTTCACCAGCTGTCCCAGTGAGCAGGAATATATTAAATCCAGCTGCTTAGTTGAAGCTGGAAGTCAGTCTGCTATAACGTAGGCTCAAAGGAGTGGCTTTCACAAAGGAGCACAGCACCCAACTTAGCCATCTAGCGAAGCCTCCTACACATAAGAACATAAGAACATCCCATACTGGGTCAGACCAAGGGGTCCATCAAGCCCAGCATCCTGTTTCCAACAGAGGCCAATCCAGGCCATGAGAACCTGGCAAGTACCCAAACACTAAGTCTATTCCATGTCACTGTTGCTAGTAATAGCAGTGGCTATTCTCTAAGTGAACACCCCCACCTCCTACCTGAGGGACCTCCCTCAGCAGCAGCAGCTTCACATTTTATTTCTGCCTCACCTTCCTTTATAAAATGCCCAAGGCATAATAACAATACAATACAATAATACAACATAATCATCAAAATAAAAACATTCCAAACATCATATGAAATATTGCATAACATAAAATATCTTCCTCAGAACCTCATCAGTACCCAAATTCTTCTCCCACGGCAGATCAGCAACTTGATTAAAGCTTATCCAAAGATCTTTGGTCACCAAGACCTCAGGCCGGATAACTTGAAGCAGATATTCAGCGCAAGGCTACACCACTGAGTATAGCCAAATAAATCAAAGTTTATCCAGATAACCTTAGGACTGCTGTGGCACAGTCAGACTTACCTGAATAATTTACTCGGATAATGCGGAATATCGGCATTGTCTAGTTAAGTCTGTCCTGCCCAGAAACAGCCCCAGAACACCTCCGACTTAGGCTAAGTTTTTATTCAGATAACAGCTGGATAAGTCTGAGCCGTGAATGTGCGGAAAAATCAAAAACCGCTCTTTGTCCGGCTAAGAACCAAACTTAATTCCTGATTTACTAAGGGGTTTTCCCATAGATACAAAATAGGAGAAAAGCTGTAATGAATCTGGCCCTTAGCCGGATAAACCATCTGAGTATAGACCTCCAGATGCCTGAAGAAATAGCCATGTTTTCAGCTGCTTCTTGAATGGGCCCACCTATGAAATATGAGCAACTTTGCTTACTGTAAGCAATGTTTTCCGTAGATAGGGTGAATTAGCCATGCTGTCTGCATGACATCTGACAGCGTACCACGCGGAGCTCTCTCTCCTAGTAATCAGAGCTTTGCTCTGCTGTGCCTGATCGGCTGTTCCTGCATGAACGTGCGGTTCATTACTCCTTTTATGATTAAGCAATAGGCAAGCGCTATCCAGGCTGCAAGGGTGAAAGATCTGTCCAGGGAGGAGGGAGGGTTCGTACGGCTAATTCATCCTGCTGTCTTCGGAAAACACCATTTACGGTAAGCAAACTTGCTCTTTTGTCGATAAGCAGGCTGAATTAGCCATGCTGTCTGGGGAGTCCCAAGCTTAGGGTTGTAACAGAACACATTACAGTGGAGACACCGCGCAAGATCAGGTTTAGCGCCTACCTTTGGGTAGGCGCTAATTTCTCCGGGCAACCCCCCTGAACCTAATAGCGCCCGCAACATGCAAATGCATGTTGATGGCCCTATTAGTCATTCCTGCGTGATACAGAAAGCAAAATGTGCAGCCAAGCCGCACATTTTACTAAATTAGCGGGTTAGTGCAGTTAGTGTAGCTGGGTTTAAAAAAGGTTTGGATAAGTTCTTGGAGGAGAAGTCCATTAACGGCTATTAATCAAGTTTACTTAGGGAATAGCCACTGCTATTAATTGCATCAGTAGCATGGGATCTTCTTAGTGTTTGGGTAATTGCCAGGTCCTTGTGGCCTGGTTTGGCCTCTGTTGGAAACAGGATGCTGGGCTTAATGGACCCTTGGTCTGACCCAGCATGGCAATTTCTTATGTTCTTATGTTTATTCATTTTATATAACACATGTCCATGCTGATATAATCAGTTTACAAAGACAAATACATACTTGAGTTCAGATTAAGTAAATAACTAACATAGAGCACAAAATGAGCAAATAGAAATACTATATTCTATAAAAGTCAGGTTTTAAAATAACAACGCATACATTTGAAAATTCCGCCAGGCTGACTGGCTGCGAGAGAGTCAGATAACTGGGGCAGGGGCATTCCAGGACAGAGCCAGCTACCCAGCTAAATTACTCAGATAAACCCACTTTTCAGCTTTATCCGGATAACAGGGCCAGATAACTTTAGGACTCAAATTAGCCAATAAACGTATCCAGCTCCCTTTGACATCTGGATATATATATTATCCCAGCAAAGTCTATCTGGCCAGCATCTGAATACGGACCTCTGCACTTTTAGATTGTTTGATGTGTATTTTACGTGGTGTTTATTTTTATAAATGTTTCCATCTGTATTATTGTAAGCTGCGTTAAGCTATTGTTTGAAAGGCAGTATAGACGTGTAAATACATAAACGCAGATGTTCCCATGCTCGATAGAAAAGATTGCTAAGCTATGGATATACAACAATCATGGCAGGTAATTATCGATGGCACAAAAATCCAGTGAGATGAAAACGGTAAGCAGCTATTGAAGTCTAGAGCCATTGCAGTCCACGCACGACGGTCCACCTCAGCACTTCAGTTTATTTGTGCTTATATTTCAGACGGAATAAATAAGGAGGTGGGATTTATGAGGTCGTGGCCTCCACTGCTTTCCCCTCTAATTCTAGCTTCACCCTTTGTCACAGGAAGTGATCAGGACCAGGAGTTTCCGGGAGCTGTCCGCCCCGGCGCTGCTGTGTGTGCTGCAGAGCGATCGGCTGACCGTCGATGAGGTGCAACTGATCCGTGCCGTCCGGGAATGGGCGCACGTCAATTCTGTAAGTGCTGAAGGGTGAATTTGGCAGTCAGATCTGTGCCCAGCCCTGCTGTCTGTGGAGCAGCCCTTTTGCCATGTGTGATTGAAGGACCAATGTTAGCTGGCTGCCCTGGCCCTAATGTAGCCTGCTTACCCTGGGACATCATTTTGTGTTTATTTTTTCATTTTTTGGAGGGGCTGTTGAGGGATCAGCAGTAAAACACTTTAGCTAATGTACAATAATAATTGTATAGAAAACCTTTACTGCAGGTCTAAGCATGGGTGTTATCCTGCTTGCAGTCCTACTTAAATTCTGAGGGTCAAATCTACAGCCTGGGCAGAGATGAGAGAAGCCGAGCAGCGGCTTAGGTCGCTGTTCCATGTAGATGACTGCTAAACAGGCTAAGCACACCAGGAAGAGGGTAGGAGAACCTGGAGTATGGTGGTCAGTGGAAGGCTTAGGACGCTGTTCCATGTAGATGACTGCTAAACAGGCTAAGCACACCAGGAAGAGGGTAGGAGAACCTGGAGTATGGTCAGTGGAAGGCTTAGGACGCTGTTCCATGTAGATGACTGCTAAACAGGCTAACGACACCAGGAAGAGGGTAGGAGAACCTGGAGTATGGTGGTTAGTGGAAGGCTTAGGACGCTGTTCCATGTAGATGACTGCTAAACAGGCTAAGCACACCAGGAAGAGGGTAGGAGAACCTGGAGTATGGTGGTCAGTGGAAGGCTTAGGACGCTGTTCCATGTAGATGACTGCTAAACAGGCTAAGCACACCAGGAAGAGGGTAGGAGAACCTGGAGTATGGTCAGTGGAAGGCTTAGGACGCTGTTCCATGTAGATGACTGCTAAACAGGCTAACGACACCAGGAAGAGGGTAGGAGAACCTGGAGTATGGTGGTCAGTGGAAGGCTTAGGACGCTATTCCATCTAGATGACTGCTAAACAGGCTAACGACACCAGGAAGAGGGTAGGAGAACCTGGAGTATGGTGGTCAGTGGAAGGCTTAGGACGCTGTTCCATGTAGATGGCTGCTAAACAGGCTAACGACACCAGGAAGAGGGTAGGAGAACCTGGAGTATGGTGGTCAGTGGAAGGCTTAGGACGCTGTTCCATGTAGATGACTGCTAAACAGGCTAACGACACCAGGAAGAGGGTAGGAGAACCTGGAGTATGGTGGTCAGTGGAAGGCTTAGGACGCTGTTCCATGTAGATGGCTGCTAAACAGGCTAACGACACCAGGAAGAGGGTAGGAGAACCTGGAGTATGGTGGTCAGTGGAAGGCTTAGGACGCTGTTCCATGTAGATGACTGCTAAACAGGCTAACGACACCAGGAAGAGGGTAGGAGAACCTGGAGTATGGTGGTCAGTGGAAGGCTTAGGACGCTGTTCCATGTAGATGACTGCTAAACAGGCTAACGACACCAGGAAGAGGGTAGGAGAACCTGGAGTATGGTGGTCAGTGGAAGGCTTAGGACGCTATTCCATGTAGATGACTGCTAAACAGGCTAACGACACCAGGAAGAGGGTAGGAGAACCTGGAGTATGGTGGTCAGTGGAAGGCTTAGGACGCTGTTCCATGTAGATGACTGCTAAACAGGCTAACGACACCAGGAAGTGGGTAGGAGAACCTGGAGTATGGTGGTCAGTGGAAGGCTTAGGACGCTGTTCCATGTAGATGACTGCTAAACAGGCTAAGCACACCAGGAAGTGGGTAGGAGAACCTGGAGTATGGTGGTCAGTGGAAGGCTTAGGACGCTGTTCCATGTAGATGACTGCTAAACAGGCTAACGACACCAGGAAGTGGGTAGGAGAACCTGGAGTATGGTGGTCAGTGGAAGGCTTAGGACGCTGTTCCATGTAGATGACTGCTAAACAGGCTAACGACACCAGGAAGTGGGTAGGAGAACCTGGAGTATGGTGGTCAGTGGAAGGCTTAGGACGCTGTTCCATGTAGATGACTGCTAAACAGGCTAACGACACCAGGAAGTGGGTAGGAGAACCTGGAGTCTGGTGGTCAGTGGCTGGGGTCCATTCTTTTCATTATCTTTCTTAGGGACTCTGCAGAGGACGTTGAGGGGGAAATCTGCATCCAGCTAGAGAGATGAAAAAACTCAAAGGAGACTCAGGGGGGAGGAAAGGTTTGGAAGGTGCTTCATGTGTCTGGGGTGAGAAAATCCATGGAAAAGAGCCACTCGTTCTTCCACCTCACCCACTTTGGGCCAAATTCTGGTAACGAGTTCCTGGCGGAATAGAGCTGGGTAAGCCAGTTAGATGGATAACTATTTGAAGATGGACCTGTTTTTAGGATTAGCTTCTACCATTTTGCCGGGCACCAATGTCAGGCTCCCTGGTCTATAGTTTTTTGGGTCATCCCTGGAGCCCACATTTTTGCACAGTAGCTGTTTAAGGATAAGTTACAGCTAAATCTTTACAATCAAACATGATGGCAGAAAAAGATCATATGGCCTGTCTAGACAGCTCTACAATCCCTTCCACTCCCTCACAGATCCTGTCCTCGCCTCCCCCACCTCCATGCATCCACCACCCTCTCTGCAAAGAAATGTTTCCGAAGATTACTGCTGAGGTTACTCCTATGCTATACAGAAAACGATTTAATGTAATAACAAATAATAATGTGCACTCCAGAATAATCTGTAATATTCCAAACTTAATATTAAACAAAGAATGGTTTCTGATATAAACGGACCTGCCCTTCAGGAGTGCCACTCCCCACCCTCACCAGGGTCCTTTCCCAGGGGTTTCCCTCTCGTTCTGCTTCTCTCCACCTGCGATTCCTTCAGGAGTGCCACTCCCCACCCTCACCAGGGTCCTTTCCCAGGGGTTTCCCTCTCGTTCTGCTTCTCTCCACCTGCGATTCCTTCAGGAGTGCCACTCCCCACCCTCACCAGGGTCCTTTCCCAGGGGTTTCCCTCTCGTTCTGCTTCTCTCCACCTGCGATTCCTTCAGGAGTGCCACTCCCCACCTTCACCAGGGTCCTTTCCCAGGGGTTTCCCTCTTGCTCTGCTTCTCTCCACATGCGATCCCTTCGTGAGTGCTCTTCCTCCCCCCTCCCCGTGCAGCCTCTTCTCTGTCTCAGTTCCTCCTGTCTCCTGCCCGTGACCCCTTCCTGAGTACTTTACCTCCTGTCCTGCTCCTCTCCCTCACCTCACAGCCCCATCCCAAGTGCTCTTCTATTTGGATTTATTACTCACTTTTATGAATAAGAAGTTCACCTAAGGTGGGGAACAACATAATATTTATTTATTTTATTTGTTTATTTAGTTGACGTGTTTGTATGCCGTCATTCGGTTTCGCCATCAGAACGGTTTACAGTGCTCGTGAAATAACATTGGTTACAGAAGTCAAAGCATCAAAATGTCAACAAGAAGGAAAGTTTTGGGGTTTGATTCTTAGTTGAATACATATAAAATAATTGTTATATATTAGCAATCTGCTATCACAGCAGTGTTCATACTTGTGGTAATGTTGATACACATAAAGGAGACCTTTGTTACATAAAGGCTAGGGGTAGGAAGTGAAGTGAGTTCAGTTGCACATTGATTTAGGTGTTCGGATGGTGGGAGTTATTTAATTGATTGGGGTACGGAGCGTTTTTCTTGGTGTTGGGTTGCGAGGTGGATTGGTGGTCTTGTTGATTGAGTGAGTTTGAGTAGGTTTTCAGGTCTTTTTTGAAAATGTTGATGTTTGGTTGATTTCTTATTTCTCTGGTATTGCATTCCATAGCATGGGTGGGGTACATTAAGAACACACAAATTAAAAGAAACATAATAACAATTAGCTGACAGCAAGTAATTCACCAATTTGAAAGAAAACCAAACATAATGTAACACAGGCATTAACCTCATCAGAAGAAGGACTTACAGACAAACCAATAGAGGCTAGAAGGGACTCCAAAAAGGAGTAGTGCCGGGGATTATAAATTATCGCTTAGGTTGGCGGAGGCATCTCACTCCCACAGGAGGGGACCTGCAGTAGAGAAGGCGTGCTGTCTGGTTTCTTCCAGATGAGCCAGCTTCGGGGATGGGACATCCAGGAAGGGACCGGAAAGGGGTGTGAATTTTTAGTACCGAAGAAATCCAGGGGGAATGTAGATTATAGATAGATCATAGCGAGCTTATATTGTACATGGTGTGAGATTGGAAGCCAGTGTAAGCTTTCGAGGACTGCAGTAATGTGTTCATACATGAGAGTGCCACTTAGACGGCTGCATAGTATATAATGGGAGACTTATTAAGAGAGAGTTACAGTAATGTATACCAGAGGAAGTGGTTACAGCAGTTAGTGAAACTGGGTTTAATCCTAGAGGAAACATCCATAAACTGCTATTAATTAATAAGCATTAGTAGCTTGAGATTTATTTAGTGTTTGGGATCCTGCCAGGTACTTGTGACTTGCATTGGCCACTGCTGGTCACAGGATGCTGGGCTTGATGGACCCTCGGTCTGACCCAGTATGGCATGATCTTATGTTCTTATACCAGAGAAAGGTAAAGACTGAAGAACAGACAGAAAATCAGAGTGCTCAAGGAGAGGTTTAAGATGATGGAGTAATCACAGTTTGCAAAAAGACAAATTGGTAACAGTCTTTATATGGAGAGAGGGGTCACTCCTAACTTCTAAATTACATACAGTTTGAGAGAAAGCAATACAATGAAATGTCAACAGGCACCTCCCTAAAATCAACACAGGACTAATTAGATAAGAATTCAGCAAAGCTCAGTAAAATCAACACAGACTAATTAGATAAGAATTCAGCAAAGCTCAGTAAAACCAACACTGGTCTAATTGGATAAATACAGCAGAAGTCAGCACAGCAATTTATTTATTCATGTAAAATTCTTAGATACGGTACCTCTTATCAAAGTTTCAAAGTTTTTTATATTAAAAAATTCATAATAAGATACACAATAGAAACAAAAACCAATAAAAACATAACAATCAGACAGTAATTTAAAAAATTGAGAAATAACTGGTTATCATCTCAAACACTTATGATAAAACAATTACAAAAGCCACTACTAACGTTTGCTTAGAGAGTGGTTAATTATAATTAGTTGTATCACTTTCAGTTCAGTGAATTCACTGCAACTGAATGTAATCCCCTTTGATGAACACTTTGAAGTGCTGAAAAGCGGAATATAAAAATCATAAATAAATATATATATAACCCTTACACTGCTTAAGCTATGAATCTTCATAGAATATTTCCTAAACTGGAGGAGAGATGTTTCTATTTTTTTCCTTCTGACAGTAATGAATTCCATAAAACAGGACCTTGTATCATAGTCGTTCATGAGATTCATCCAAACGCACATATTTACGAGTTGGGACCTCAACAGTTGTGTTCCTGATCTTAATGGCCTTGAAGGTTGTTTGAGCTTCAGCTCTGAATTAAAGGCCGATGAAACCAAACCATTTATGCCCTTAAACCCGAATAATAAAACCCTGAACTTAAAGCGCCAGCATTAAGTTTTAGCAGCTGGCTTAAGGCGCCCTATAAGGAGCTCCCTCCTGCTTCTCCATCTTAAGGCCCTTTCTAAGTACTTTCATTCCCATTCTCTGTCTCTTGCCCATCCTTCTCTCCCCCTTCCTGAGTGTGGATACCACTGTGGCCCCTGCCCACCTTCCTGAGATGAGAAACCGGGCTTTTTCAGTTGCTGGCCTGATACTCTGGAATTCTGTCCGGGGACATCACCATTTATGGTCAGATTCTCGTGATAGTCACGCTCAGAAAATTGATACGATACAGACTTTCAGATACTTGAAAGGTTTTAATGATCGAAAGACAACGACAAACCTTTTCCGTTGCAAAAAAATCAGCAGAACCAGGGGTCACGATTTGAAGTTCCAGGGAGGAAGACTCAGAACCAATGTCAGGAAGTATTTCTTCACGGAGAGGGTGGTGGATGCCTGGAATGCCCTTCTGGAGGAAGTGGTGAAGACCAAAACTGTGAAGGATTTCAAAGGGGCGTGGGATAAACACTGTGGATCCATAAAGTATAGAGGATGTGAATGAAGAGAGGGTGGCTTGCGGGAATGACGGCTACTACCTGGACTTAATACCCTTATTCAATAAACATACACACGGTTAATGCGACTCCAACATTGCTCTATGCTTCAACGGCAAGAGGAAATGTGGAAAAAAGGATTTGCCATTCACAAAAAAGCGAGGAGTAGCTGGCTTGTTACGGCGGTTACTACTCCTAACCAAATAAGCCTGACACTTCACTTTCAATGCATATCCAGCATAGCTCTCTGCTTCAATGGCAGGGGGGAATGAAGAAAAGATGATTTATATTCAGACAACAACAACAAGGACTGAATTGCACAGGCTGGGTAAACAAATAAGCGTGGGAGTAGCTTGCTTGTTACGGCGGTTACTACCCCTAACCAATTAAGCTAGATACTTCATTTAGATTCAGCTCCAGCACTGCTCCCTTATTAATGGTGGGGGAGGAAGGAAATTGGAACCAAAAGGTTACAAAGGGCCAAGAGTAACAGATAAGTATGAGAAAAAAACAAGTGTGAAAGCTTGCTGGGCAGACTGGAAGGGCCGTTTGGTCTTCTTCTGCCGTCGTTTCTATGTCTGTTTGTCTTGTGATTTGTGTCATATTGGATGATTTGATGTATGTCTGTCTAATTGTAAACAAACAAATGACCACACTGCTCCCTTAGTGCAGCTTTTCCCCTCACTGTCAGGCCAGCAGGACAGCCAGAGCACATGTAGGAGGGGCCATCACCCTGCTGGCTGCCACCTTTGGATGCCGGTGGAGCTCGCGTCCCCTGCTCACTGCACAGCTTCAGACTCCTTGTGGTGGCAATCAGCAACCCTCTTCCCTGCCTCCTCTCTGAGGCAGCAGTCTTCCTCTCCTCAGCATGGGATTAGGTAGCAGCAGCCTTACAGGTGAGGTTGGCCTGTGGTATTTCTCAGCACTTGCACTTTGGTTGCCTCCCTTCTGATAGATCTCCTGTGATGGTCTCGTGGACTCCTAGGGGTCCACAGACTGCATCTTGGGAACCACTGCTCTAGGGTATCCATGTTTAGATCCTTAAGTCTCTCCCCCTATGCTTTAGAACAAAGACCACTGACCATGTTAGCAGCCTCCCCCCTCTGGAGCGACTCCATCCTGTTTATATCCTATTGAAGGTGGGGTCTCCAGAACTGTACTCAGTATCCCAAGTGAGGTCTCACCAGGGACCTGCACAGGGGCAATATCTCCTCCCTATGCAGCCGAGCAGCTTTCTGGCTTTTGCTGTTGCTTTATCCACCTGTTTGTCCACTTTAAGATCATCAGATTCCAGTTTCTTTTGTGCTTAGAAGAATTTCACCCCCATTACTGTACCTCTCCCTTGGGTTTTTGCATCCTAAATACATAAATCCATTTTTTTTAGCAAAGGGGTGGAACCAGGACTGGGCGAGAACTCTCAGTCACACACACACACACTACCCTGGTTAATGTGGAGCCCATCCCATCAGAATAGACTGCCCCTTCACCAAAATATTCTCCAGTTCCTAAGAAATCCAAAGCCCTCTTCAAAAAACACCGACAAAACTCCATGAAGAATTAGGCTGCCGTAATAAAATAAGCCCTTGAAAAAGGATTTTGTTGTCTGAAACACGGCCCCGTGTCGGGCATTGGCACCATCGAGTACATTTATGGGCGAAGAATACGTGCTTTGAAGATAAGATAAGTCTAAGACAAGTATTGATGAAACTGAGTGAACTTTTAATGAATGGTGGGGGTTGTTACACTTAGCAACAAAAAAATGTAAAAAACATAATCTAAACTGACCTATGATTATAGATAAGGCTGAGCAATAAAGAGAACCTTTATGGAACTATGATGCCTATTAGGATAGTCAAAATTTGCGTCTTAAGATAAGCAGTGAAATTGAGGGTATTTCCTAGTTCACTGTGATACATTCAGCGATTCCCATTCTCCAGGTCGCGCCTAGCCCTATCCAGATGTGTTGATTCCATTACAGTGACCCACAGCATCAGATGTACAGTTTAGCTCAAATTTGTGTTCTTTGCATGCTTTTATTCAGTTTTGTAATGCACGTTCATTATAAGGAGGATGTATTTGCTGAAACCTCAACTTTGGCAAACACAAAATTCATTGTGCACATAAAATACCCTTAATGTTGCTTGAGTTTCTGTGACTGTGGGTTATTTTTGCTCAGTTCTTACATTTGGCACTAAAGGAGGAGGAATCCCAGTCAGGCTGAAACAAAGCTGGCGTTTTCTGGGCCCTATCGCTTGCACTCTGTCTTTCAGGTGGTCCTGGACATTCCAGTCCTGCAGATCGCGGCAGATATTGTGGGCGAGATACGTCTCTTCCTCCTTTCTCCGGATGAGCTCACTACCCTGGAGAAAGAGAACAGGAAAGATCAGTTTATTCCGGTGAGGAATCCCTTCCTCCATCCCTCCTCTCCTGCCTTTCCTGTGCTAGCATCCCCCAGGACACCGGCGCTGGGACCTCTCCTCCTCTCTCCTGCTTCTTTTCCTGAGTATGTGCCCGGAATAAGCCTCAGCTGCTGCTGTGCTGCCAGGAAGTTTATCTCCTCCTTCCTCCATCCCTCCTCTCCTGCCTTTCCTGTGCTAGCATCCCCCGGGACACCGGCGCTGGGACCTCTCCTCCTCTCTCCTGCTTCTTTTCCTGAGTATGTGCCCGGAATAAGCCTCAGCTGCTGCTGTGCTGCCAGGACGTTTATCTCCGTCTTCCAGCCATGCCTACTGTGATGGGCACCTAGGAGACTGGATTTCCAGCTTCAGCTCCAAACATTTGGCTACGACCTTCCCATGGAGGCTTTAGTTTAGATTGGAGAAATTGTATTGGGGTGACAAAACGCATTATTACCAAAATAATACACAGGAAGGGACTTCTGAAGGTGAACCATTGCTCTACCCTCAGAAAGGACCCTTGCCTGATGTGCATGTAAATACCATGCATGGGTGTAATTTTAAGCACCCTGGGGAGAGACATTTCTGGGGCAGGGTTTGCATTTAATCACAGACTTCGGTTTTAAAAAGGGTGCAGGTGTAAATTTCCTCAAAAATGTTCCTGCACAACATTTTCAGGAGCTACTTTTCTAAGTGAAAATTGATGTAACTTATGTGTGTAAGAGCAGAAAATTAGCCCCAAGGATGACCCTCATGTGGGCTTCCAGCTCAGTCGGAACTAGGGCTGGCATCATGAGCCTTCCCCCATTTCCTGTCCCCCCACACCGCGCCAGAGGACGGCAGAATCCAGCCACAAGGGGTCAGCATTGAGCAGTGACCAGAATTTCCTGTCCCCCCACACCGTTCCAGAGGACGGCAGAATCCAGCCACAAGGGGTCAGCATTGAGCAGTGACCAGAATTTCCTGTCCCCCCACACCGTTCCAGAGGACGGCAGAATCCAGCCACAAGGGGTCAGCATTGAGCAGTGACCAGAATTTCCTGTCCCCCCACACCGTTCCAGAGGACGGCAGAATCCAGCCACAAGGGGTCAGCATTGAGCAGTGACCAGAATTTCCTGTCCCCCCACACCGTTCCAGAGGACGGCAGAATCCAGCCACAAGGGGTCAGCATTGAGCAGTGACCAGAATTTCCTGTCCCCCCACACCGTTCCAGAGGACGGCAGAATCCAGCCACAAGGGGTCAGCATTGAGCAGTGGCCAGAATTCCCTGTCCCCCCACACCGCTCCAGAGGACGGCAGAATCCAGCCACAAGGGGTCAGCATTGAGCAGTGACCAGAATTTCCTGTCCCCCCACACCGTTCCAGAGGACGGCAGAATCCAGCCACAAGGGGTCAGCATTGAGCAGTGACCAGAATTTCCTTCCCCCCCCACACCGCTCCAGAGGACGGCAGAATCCAGCCACAAGGGGTCAGTATTGAGCAGTGACCAGAATTCCCTGTCCCCCCACACCGTTCCAGAGGACGGCAGAATCCAGCCACAAGGGGTCAGCATTGAGCAGTGACCAGAATTTCCTATCCCCCCACACCGTTCCAGAGGACGGCAGAATCCAGCCACAAGGGGTCAGCATTGAGCAGTGACCAGAATTCCCTGTCCCCCCACACCATTCCAGAGGACGGCAGAATCCAGCCTCAAGGGGTCAGCATTGAGCAGTGACCAGAATTCCCTGTCCCCCCACACCATTCCAGAGGACGGCAGAATCCAGCCACAAGGGGTCAGCATTGAGCAGTGACCAGAATTCCCTGTCCCCCCACACCGTTCCAGAGGACGGCAGAATCCAGCCACAAGGGGTCAGCATTGAGCAGTGACCAGAATTTCCTGTCCCCCCACACCGTTCCAGAGGATGGCAGAATCCAGCCACAAGGGGTCAGCATTGAGCAGTGACCAGAATTCCCTGTCCCCCCACGCCGTTCCAGAGGACGGCAGAATCCAGCCACAAGGGGTCAGCATTGAGCAGTGACCAGAATTTCCTGTCCCCCCACACCGTTCCAGAGGACGGCAGAATCCAGCCACAAGGGGTCAGCATTGAGCAGTGACCAGAATTTCCTGTCCCCCCACACCGTTCCAGAGGACGGCAGAATCCAGCCACAAGGGGTCAGCATTGAGCAGTGACCAGAATTTCCTGCCCCCCCACACCGCTCCAGAGGACGGCAGAATCCAGCCACAAGGGGTCAGCATTGAGCAGTGACCAGAATTCCCTCCCCACCGGGAGCTGTGAATGCTGCCCTCTGCAGAGCTGGGGGCCGAAGCATGCCCTGCCACTGAGCAAGCAAGCTGGCCCAAGGAGGACAATCCTTAAAGGAGTTTACATGCAGGGACAGGGCAAGGGAGATAAATAGTCTCCGGCGAATCTTCACTGGATGGCTGCTCGTATTATTAATACTATCTCATTATAGTTGGATAACCTGAGGGAAATGGGGGACAGAGATTTTGTACAAGGTCACACACAGAACTGGGATTAAGACTGAGGCCCAGAGGGATAAGTGGACCTGTCCAGGGTCACAAAGAGGAGAGCTGGGGCAGAGCTGGGATTAGAACTCAAGATGTTAAGCTTGTATGTGTGATCTGCTTAACTTCAGGCAAATCCCCTCTCCAAAGGTTTCCTTGCCCCTTCCTCCCTGCTTTCCAGAATGGTTTTGGGAGGTGAAGGTGCCTACTGAGAATACTCCCCCTTATCGGGGGAGGGGGGGGCTTTCTGGCTTCTTACCACATCCCTGCCCTGAAGAAGGTACAGAGAAGGGCAACCAAAATGATAAGGGGAATGGAACAGCTCCCCTATGAGGAAAGGCTGAAGAGGTTAGGACTTTTCAGCTTGGAGAAGAGACGACTGAGGGGGGATATGATAGAGGTGTTTAAAATCATGAGAGGTCTAGAACGGGTAGATGTGAATCGGTTATTTACTCTTTCGGATAGTAGAAAGACTAGGGGGCACTCCATGAAGTTAGCATGGGGCACATTTAAAACTAATTGGAGAAAGTTCTTTTTTACTCAACGCACAATTAAACTCTGGAATTTGTTGCCAGAAGATGTGGTTAGTGCAGTTAGTATAGCTGGGTTTAAAAAAGGATTGGATAAGTTTTTGGAGGAGAAGTCCATTACCTGCTATTAAGTTCACTTAGAGAATAGCCACTGCCATTAGCAACGGTTACATGGAATAGACTTAGTTTTTGGGTACTTGCCAGGTTCTTATGGCCTGGATTGACCACTGTTGGAAACAGGATGCTGGGCTTGATGGACCCTTGGTCTGACCCAGTATGGCATGTTCTTATGTTCTTAAATGCACATATAAGCTTTCCCACGAAATCCTGCAGGGTATTGCAAGAGCATATGTCCGTGTATTGAACGCGCATACTTATGTTCTTATGCTCTGTCTCTCTCCTGACTGTAGGTTGAAAGGATTGCTGAGGCCTGGAAGTTTCATGCCCTGAAGAAAGGAAGTAGAGTCCAATCCCATCTGTTCCGCAGGCGGAAAGGGACCCATCCCCGGGACCACCACAGATATCTAGGCCTGCATTACAAGTGAATGGAAAAAACTGGCTGGCGTCCAGCCTCTCTGTCCTTAAGCCCATCCTCCAGGGAACTGAATATTTTAGTGCAAAGCATGAATCACAGGAACAGTGAACTTTCTGTTTCAATTACTAGATTATCCCTTTTATTACTGAAATATCAAAGTGTATAGTTGTATGCATCTGTACATATACACACAGACGTAGATCTATCCATATGCACACCTAGTAACGCTCCCAGATGGATTCAGCATGTCAGTCCTTAGTCTGCTGCAAGGCCGATGAAGCCTGGGCTCGACCCCGTTGCGATTCAGACCTGATAAGTGGAGTAAGGAGGAGATCCTTTAGCTTGGTAGCAGCTGCTGAAAGAAAGACCGGTGCAATGAGAGCCTCAAGCATCAAAAGAGACGACAAAAACTGTAACCCTGGCTGGTCCAAGAGTGGAGAGGTGGCAGGAAATCAGAGAAAGAAATGTCTCCTTTACTTCCAATGTATTTCAGAGGAGCATAAAGCTTGTGCTTGAGGGGCTCCCAGTGCCAGTGAGCAGCCCCTGGGTAGCAGCAGCTGGAGTGCAGCGAGCAAGTCAACACCTGGAGCCAGCTGCAACTGCTTCTGAAGATTTGTAGTGCTTTGGAGGAAAGGTTTTATTGTTCTTAGCTTAGCAGTGTAACATTTCATACAGATAATTGTTTGATCTCAGCCATGGCTCCTTCTTCCGATGTCATGTGTGCTGTACTGGGCAGGCCTCTGCGTTCTGAGCGGGCGGCACTGAAGACCACTGGCCGACCAGAATCCAAGTGACTTGGCCTGCAGTGCGAAACACTGCAGCTGTAAGCAAATTTGCAGATGATACAAAATTGTTCAGAATAGTTAAATCACAAGCAGATTGTGATAAACTGCAGGAAGACCTTGTGAGAGTGGAAAACTGGGCATCTAAATGGCAGATGAAATTTAATGTGGATAAGTGCAAGGTGATGCATATAGGGAAAAATAACCCATGCTATAATTACACAATGTTGGGTTCCATATTAGGAGCTACAAACCAAGAAAGAGATCTGGGCATCATAGTGGATAACACATTGAAATCGTCTGCTCAGTGTGCTGCGGCAGTCAAAAAAGCAAACAGAATGTTGGGAATTATTAGAAAGGGAATGGTGAATAAAACGGAAAATGTCATAATGCCTCTGTATCGCTCCATGGTGAGACCCCACCTTGAATACTGTGTACAATTCTGGTCGCCACATCTCAAAAAAGATATAATTGCGATGGAAAAGGTACAGAGAAGGGCAACCAAAATGATAAGGGGAATGGAACAACTCCCCTATGAGGAAAGACTAAAGAGGTTAGGACTTTTCAGCTTGGAGAAGAGACGACTGAGGGGGGATATGATAGAGGTGTTTAAAATCATGAGAGGTCTAGAACGGGTAGATGTGAATCGGTTATTTATTTATTTATTTATTTTTGGTTTTTATATACCGGAAGTTCCTGTATACAATACATATCACTCCGGTTCACATTTAACAGAAATAACTATCGCCGGGGAGGCGGTTTACATGGAACATATCGAAATAATGAACGGATAATATATAATAATTTACTCTTTCGGATTTACTCTTTCGGATAGTAGAAAGACTAGGGGGCACTCCATGAAGTTAGCATGTGGCACATTTAAAACTAATTGGAGAAAGTTCTTTTTTACTCAACGCACAATTAAACTCTGGAATTTGTTGCCAGAGGATGTGGTTAGTGCAGTTAGTATAGCGGTGTTTAAAAAAGGATTGGATAAGTTCTTGGAGGAGAAGTCCATTACCTGCTATTAAGTTCACTTAGAGAATAGCCACTGCCATTAGCAATGGTTACATGGAATAGACTTAGTTTTTGGGTACTTGCCAGGTTCTTGTGGCCTGGATTGGCCTCTGTTAGAAACAGGATGCTGGGCTTGATGGACCCTTGGTCTGACCCAGTATGGCATTTTCTTATGTTCTTATGACACTTGAGCAGGGGAACTCGCAAGAATTGCACTGTATGGATCCAGCTCATCCTGGCTTTGCCTCATTATAGATCCAGTTTAGGAGGGGGGATGCCGTTGAAGTCACTTGAGGGAGGGGAGCTGATGTGGTTAGGAGGGAGGAGGCAATTAAAGTCTCTTGGTGGCGGGGGAGTGATGGCATTAGGAGGGGGGATGTCATTGATGTCTCTGGGGTGAGAGTGACGGGGTTAGGAGGGGGGGGTGCCATTGATGTCTCTGGGGTGAGAGTGATGGGGTTATAAGGGGGGTGCCATTGATGTCTCTGGGGGAAGTGAAGGGGTTAGGAGGGGGAGGCCATTGATGTCTCTGGGGTGAAAATGACAAAGTTAGAAGGGGGGATTCCATTGATGTCTCTGGGATGAGAGTGATGGGGTTAGGAGGGGGATGCCATTGATGTCTATGGGGGGGAGTGATGGGGTTAGGAGGGGGATGCCATTGAAGTCTCTGGGGTGAGAGTGACGGGGTTAGGAGGGGGGAGGCCATTGACGTCACTGGGGTGAGAGTGACGGGGTTAGGAGGGGGTGCCATTGACGTCTCTGGGGTGAGAGTGACGGGGTTAGGAGGGGGGATGCCATTGAAGTCTCTGGGGTGAGAGTGACAGGGTTAGGAGGGGGAAGCCATTGATGTCTCTGGGGTGAGACTGACGGGGTCAGGAGGGGGATGCCATTGATGTCTCTTGGGTGAGAGTGACAGGGTTAGGAGGGGGATGCCATTGACATCTCTGGGGTGAGAGTGACGGGGTTAGGAGGGGTGCCATTGATTTCTCTTGTTGAGGGGGGATGACTAGTTTAGGAGGGGGATGCCATTGAAGTCTCATGTTGACGGGGGATGAATGGGGTGGGGGTGATGCCATTGAAGTCTCTTGTTGAGGGGGAATGACGGGGTTAGGAGGGGGAGGCCATTGATGTCTCTGGGGTGAGAGTGACGTGGTTAGGAGGGGGATGCCATTGAAGTCTCTGGGGTGAGAGTGACGGGGTTAGGAGGGGGGAGGCCATTGACGTCACTGGGGTGAGAGTGACGGGTTAGGAAGGGGTGCCATTGACGTCTCTGGGGTGAGAGTGACGGGGTTAGGAGGGGGTGCCATTGACGTCTCTGGGGTGAGAGTGACAGGATTAGGAGGGGGGATGCCATTGAAGTCTCTGGGGTGAGAGTGACAGGGTTAGGAGGGGGAAGCCATTGATGTCTCTGGGGTGAGACTGACGGGGTTAGGAGGGGGAGGCCATTGATGTCTCTGGGGTGAGAGTGACGGGGCTAGGAGGGGGTGCCATTGACGTCTCTGGGGTGAGAGTGACGGGGTTAGGAGGGGGGGTGCCATTGACGTCTCTGGGGTGAGAGTGACGGGGTTAGGAGGGGGGGTGCCATTGACGTCTCTGGGGTGAGAGTGACGGGGTTAGGAGGGGGGATGCCATTGATGTCTCTTGTTGAGGGGGGATGACTGGGTTAGGAGGGGGATGCCATTGAAGTCTCATGTTGACGGGAGATGAATGGGGTGGGGGGATGCCATTGAAGTCTCTTGTTGAGGGAGGATGATGGGGTTAGGAGGGGGATGCCATTGAAGTCTCTTGTTGAGGGGGAATGACGGGGTTAGGAGGGGAGGCCATTGATGTCTCTGGGGTGAGAGTGACGTGGTTAGGAGGGGTATGCCATTGATGTCTCTGGGGTGAGAGTGATGGGGTTAGGGGGATGCCATTTAAGTCTCATGTTGAGGGGGAATGACGGGGTTAGGAGGAGGTTACGTTGAAGTCTCTTGTTGAGGGGGGGTGATGGGGTTAGGAGGGGGATGCATTGAAGTCTTGTTGAGGGGGATGACGGGGTTAGGAGGGGGATGCATTGAAGTCTCTTGTTGAGGGGGGATGATGGGGTTAGGGGGGTGCCATTGAAGTCTCTTGTTGAGGGGGGATGACGGGGTTAGGGGGGTGCCATTGAAGTCTCTTGTTGAGGGGGGATGATGGGGTTAGGAGGGGGGTGCCATTGACCTCTGTGTTGAGGAATGATGGAGTTAGGAGGATTTTGTGTTCCTGTGAGAGCACGGATCTCTAGATGAAGGGTAGGTACAAGATTTATTCCAGTTTTCTGGCAGTTAGTCTTGCTGAAACGGCAAGACCTGGGCAGTGACGTTATGTGATGCTTGCTGGGTCAGTCTGTTCCTGAGTTGGGCGCTGTCATGTTCCAGGCATTATATCACACTATCCCAGCTCCAGGAAATTAGAGGGAGAATAAAATTATCTTGTACTAGAATAGCTTGGCCCTTCCCCCTCTCTGCACTGTTGCACACAAATTGCTGATTGCCTATGCCCAGTGCGATTACTGTGCTACCTCTAGAGTGAGACATGATCCCCTTCCAGTGCTGGTTCTGGGAGTGCTGCTGGAGCAGAGGGTTGGGAAGAATGAAAGCATCTGCCTGCCTTGTCTCCTAATAGAAGGCGAGCGTGGGAACGGATTAACCAGACACTTCCGGTCTTTTAAAGAGCTATTTATTGCTCAGCTCTAAATAGCCTTCCAGTATCACAGCTTCTTTTTTTATCACATCATACCCAGTGCATTCACATGGCCCCTGCCCTGTGCAGATAGTTTCTGTATATTCCCCTGCATTCACATGCCCCCTACCCTGTGCAGAGAGTTTCTGTATATTCCCCTGCATTCACATGCCCCCTACCCTGTGCAGAGAGTTTCTGTATATTCCCCTGCATTCACATGCCCCCTACCCTGTGCAGAGAGTTTCTGTATATTCCCCTGCATTCACATGCCCCCTACCCTGTGCAGAGAGTTTCTGTATATTCCCCTGCATTCACATGCCCCCTACCCTGTGCAGAGAGTTTCTGTATATTCCCCTGCATTCACATGCCCCCTGCCCTGTGCAGATAGTTTCTGTATATTCCCCTGCATTCACATGCCCCCTGCCCTGTGCAGAGAGTTTCTGTCTATTCCCCTGCATTCACATGCCCCCTGCCCTGTGCAGAGAGTTTCTGTATATTCCCCTGCATTCACAAGCCCCCTGCCCTGTGCAGAGTTTCTGTATATTCCCCTCATTCACACGCCCCTTGCCCTGTGCAGAGAGTTTCTGTATATTCCCCTGCATTCACACGCCCCCTGCCCTCTCCATAGAGTTTCTGTATATTCCCCTGCAGTCACACGGCCCCTGCCCTGTGCAGAGAGTTTCTGTATATTCCCCTGCATTCACATGCCCCCTGCCTGTGCAGAGAGTTTCTGTATATTCCCCTGCATTCACATGCCCCCTGCCTGTGCAGAGAGTTTCTGTATATTCCCCTGCATTCACATGCCCCCTGCCCTGTGCAGAGAGTTTCTGTATATTCCCCTGCATTCACATGCCCCCTGCCCTCTCCATAGAGTTTCTGTATATTCCCCTGCATTCACATGCCCCCTGCCCTGTGCAGAGAGTTTCTGTACATTCCCCTGCATTCACATGCCCCCTGCCCTGTGCAGAGAGTTTCTGTATATTCCCCTGCATTCACATGCCCCCTGCCCTCTCCATAGAGTTTCTGTATATTCCCCTGCATTCACATGCCCCCTGCCCTGTGCAGAGAGTTTCTGTACATTCCCCTGCATTCACATGGCCCCCTGCCCTGTGCAGAGAGTTTCTGTATATTCCCCTGCATTCACATGGCCCCCTGCCCTGTGCAGAGAGTTTCTGTATATTCCCCTGCATTCACATGGCCCCCTGCCCTGTGCAGAGAGTTTCTGTATATTCCCCTGCATTCACATGCCCCCTGCCCTGTGCATAGAGTTTCTGTATATTCCCCTGCATTCACATGCCCCCTGCCTGTGCAGAGAGTTTCTGTATATTCCCCTGCATTCACATGCCCCCTGCCTGTGCAGAGAGTTTCTGTATAATCCCCTGCATTCACATGGCCCCCTGCCCTGTGCAGAGAGTTTCTGTATATTCCCCTGCATTCACATGGCCCCCTGCCCTGTGCAGAGAGTTTCTGTATATTCCCCTGCATTCACATGGCCCCCTGCCCTGTGCAGAGAGTTTTCTGTATATTCCCCTGCATTCACATGGCCCCCTGCCCTGTGCAGAGAGTTTCTGTATATTCCCCTGCATTCACATGGCCCCCTGCCCTGTGCAGAGAGTTTCTGTATATTCCCCTGCATTCACATGGCCCCTACCCTGTGCAGAGAGTTTCTGTATATTCCCCTGCATTCACATGGCCCCCTGCCCTGTGCAGAGAGTTTCTGTATATTCCCCTGCATTCACATGGCCCCCTGCCCTGTGCAGAGAGTTTCTGTATATTCCCCTGCATTCACATGGCCCCTACCCTGTGCAGAGAGTTTCTGTATATTCCCCTGCATTCACATGCCCCCTGCCCTGTGCAGAGAGTTTCTGTATATTCCCCTGCATTCACATGGCCCCCTGCCCTGTGCAGAGAGTTTCTGTATATTCCCCTGCATTCACATGCCCCCTGCCCTGTGCAGAGTTTCTGTATATTCCCCTCATTCACATGCCCCCTGCCCTGTGCAGAGAGTTTCTGTATAATCCCCTGCATTCACATGCCCCCTGCCCTGTGCAGAGAGTTTCTGTATAATCCCCTGCATTCACATGCCCCCTGCCCTGTGCAGAGAGTTTCTATATATTCACATGCCCCCTGCCCTGTGCATAGAGTTTCTGTATATTCCCCTGCATTCACAGGGCCCCTGCCCTGTGTAGAGAGTTTCTGTATATTCCCCTGCATTCACACGCCCCCTGCCCTGTGCAGAGAGTTTCTGTATATTCCCCTGCATTCACACGCCCCCTGCCCTGTGCAGAGAGTTTCTGTATATTCCCCTGCATTCACACGCCCCCTGCCCTGTGCAGAGAGTTTCTGTATATTCCCCTGCATTCACATGCCCCCTGCCCTGTGCAGAGAGTTTCTGTATAATCCCCTGCATTCACATGCCCCCTGCTCCAGAGAAAAAGGAAGTGGGTGAGACTGGCTGGCCAGGCCAGGTGTGACCTGTGCAAAGGGACGGAACCAGGACTGGGCGAGAACTCTCAATCACACGCACACACACACGTACCCAAACACACACCTCACACTCTTAACATGTGTGATGAGCACTGGTAGGTGGAGGACAGCTAGGGGTTGGGGATGCAGGGTCACTGGGGTAAGGAGAAGGCAGATAGAATGGGGCTGTCTCTCTCCAACCCTCTCCTCCACTCTGCTCTGGTGATTCTGATCCTCCATCCCTAGTCCCCCTCATAAATTCTCCAGTGGCCCTTGACCCTACCCCCCACAGTGGTCCTAAAGCCCCTAAGTGTAACCCCCTATCCCTGGCAATCCTCAAGCCCCTCCACTCCCTGGAAAATTACCCTCTCCAGCACCTCTTCCTCTCCCTCCTCGGCTAGTAAAGTTACAGGCCTCCTCTTAAAGCTGAATCAGCCATCTCACCTCTGCTTTATGGGCAGGAGCAGACTGGTGTGCACTGTGCACTGTCCTCAGTCTCCTTGGACAGGGGTGTGGGGCCTGGAATTCTTTGCCTCCTTAGGGGGTAAAAGAGAGCAATGCTAAATGCTTCCCTCACTTACTCTTTTCTTTCTCCCTTCTCCCTCAATGCCCAATCCTATCCCCTCACTCACAGACTGACCCCACTTGGATCATTTCTATATCTGGGAACTTTTGTTTCCAGTTACCCTGAGATTGTTGCAGATTAGTGAGGGGGAGGGCACGGCGGGTGATGGTGTACACCCCAGTAGCAGCATGCACACAAACTTTCTCACATACACTCACATGTTCACTCTCATACTCTTCACACACACACATGCTCATTCTTACACAGACTCTCACGCAGATGCACACTCAGTTCTCCCCCTCTTCCACACACACACACGTACCTCAATAACAACAAACCAAACACTTTGTGAAGTAACATAAAGCCCTGCAAAAATAAAAAGAAACTTAGAATCTTGCCATACCATACCAGCAATAAATCTCAAGACTCAGACAGTAGCAGCAACCTTATCTATGAAAAGACACTAATGCTAATATTATACCAGGCCCTAGAACACTAATACACCACTTACTGGGCAAACAGGCTGGACAGCTACAAATCCCTACAGGAAACTACACACTAGCAGAAATACTGCACCTCGGTCACACACATAGAACATAGACCGACCCTTACCTTATTCAGAAGAAGGGACTACAAATTAAAAACAAAAACATACAGACAAAACTGAAATGTAAAGCCCAAGAAATCAGACTCTGAAGAAAGAGCAAAATACAAATATTTAATGCACATTCCAAAAGATAGCATATGCCAATCACTCTTTTTTTTTAACCTTTGTTGTCTGCTCTTATTTTTCTAATCGGTTGGTCCTGGCCTCTTTTTTCCACGTTTGTCTTCTCAGCCTTTCCCTAATTACTTTTTCAGGGTCTCTTTGTTTTAGTTTGTGTCTTTTCTCTCTTCCTGTCTTCTTCCCTTTCTCCCTCAAATACATAGGCTCTCACTCTCACATGCTGTCTTTCTCTCACACACACACGCACAGAGGCTTTCACTCTCATATATTGTCTCTATCCCTCACACACACACAGACTCTCACTCTCACATGCTGCCTTTCTCTCTCTCACATACACTCTCACAGGCTTTCACTCATACACTGTCTCCATCCCACACACACAGGCTCTCGTTCCCTCATGCTGTCTTACTCGCTCTCATACACTGTCTTTCTCTCATACACACACATATACACAGGCTTTCACTCTCACATGCTGTCTCCATCCCACCCACACACAAGAAGCTCTCACTCTCACACGCTGTTTCTCTCTCGCACCCTGACTTTGTCACACACACAGGCTTTCACTCTCACACGCTGTCTCTGTCTTGCACAGACACACACACACACACACACAGACTCTATGTGGTAGCTAGAGTGGTAGGTGGCTTAATAACAGCCAGAGGAAACAGGAGGCAGGCTCAGGCTGTTCCTTAAGTGCACTTTATTTACAGTGAAAGAAACTCAAAACAATTATGGTAGCACATCTTCAGGAGTCAAAATAATTAATACAGCTTACCTTACTTCAGGTCCAACAAGGTTGTTAAACTTATTTATTTTTAATTCTCTTTACTGAGCCACCAAGACAGTACAACTATATTCACAAAACAATGTCAAGAATGGTCAAGAGAATAACAAAATATGCTTACAAGCAGAATCATAGACAGATAAGCAACTGTCCACAGTGACTCATTAATTTTCTTCTTTTTTTTTTTTTTTTTTTAATTTATTTATACAAATTTACAAAACATATTAAACAAGAAACCTCTTGCCATGAAATGTAGAATTGACAATAAGAAAAAATATTACAAAGCAATAAAAAAAAAAAAGCAGCAAATATCAAGATTTGTAAATATTATCGAATTCAGTCCAAGTCCACAAAGAGAGGGGATCCCAAACACAATTTCAAGAAAAATATTATCAAATATAAGTAAAGCATTATACCAACAAGGGTTATTAATATATTGGATTCAAAGATCTGTCTAAGTTATGGCATTTAGGTGACCAATGGGGAAAGAGAAGTGAACTCTACAGGTTTCTTAGCCAGGAAAAGGGATAATTGAGAAGTTGAAAAAAGACATAAGAAGCGCCCTTCTATTTTATACAAGAAGAGCATCGCGCCCACTTGCAAAACTCTAGGTTTCAAAATTAAGAACTGGGTCTGCCTTGCCACATCAGGAACAATTCTAACCTAATGGTTTAAAGGAAATCTCAGATCTGTGTCTAAAGAGCAAGCTTAAAACCCAGTCTCTATCAGTGTAACAGGGACTGGCCCTCACTGGCAGAGAGATCATCCAGCTCCAGCGGCTGTGTAGAAACCTCTTCATCCTAGAAGCAGGTAGAGATTAGAATATGCCTCGGAGATGGGAGAAAGAGCTTGTTCCAATATCTTTAATATCTCGAGGAAATATCTTTTAAGCACGTCCTTAGGTGGTATCAAAGAGTTCTTAGGGGGGATCACGTGATGTGGTGAGTGAGGTCGGTCGCAGACTTCCTCGCTCCGGGCGGCGCATCTCTTACTCACCTCCATCAGCCTGCTAAAATCCTGCTGAATCGCTGTTTCCTCCTGTATGAGTGCAGAGCATATGTCGATAACAAATTTTATGTCCAAATCGCCATCTGTGATGCCTCCGAAAGTGGCTAAACGGGACAAAGAAAAATCGAGAGGGCCGGAGCCCAAAATGGCAGCCGCGTCACCGGAGGCAACGGCGCATTTAAAACAGCCGGCAGCGCCTTCCCTCCCTCCGACCACGGCCGAAATAAAAGAGGTTGTCGGTGCAGTGTTGGATGCAAAATTAGCTGGGATCTCGGCGCAACTTACTTCGTTGCAGGAAGCATTTACGGACTATGCACCTCGACTCTCCCAGGTGGAGGAGCGGACCTCGACCCTCGAAGATGAGGTAACCGCTTTGCAGGGGAAGGTGTCTAGCATGGAAAAAGCCTTACAGGACCACGAAGAGAAGATGGAAGACCTGGAAAACCGGGCAAGAAGATCAAATATCCGGTTTATAGGGCTCCCGGAAACAGTGGAAGATCAGCTTTTGCGGCCCACGCTGTTAAAATGGCTGCCGGACGTTTTAGGCCTACCTGATCTCACGGATATACTGGAATTTGAGAGAGTTCATAGAATTGGCGCTAAAGGACAAGACCAAAACCGTCCGCGCACCGTGATTGCCAAGGTTCTTAATTTTCACCACAAGCACCTTATTCTGCAGGCAGCCCGGAAGCAGGGGGCACTGCTTTTTCAAGGGAAGGAAATTCGTTTGGCGCCAGATTATTCAGTAAAGGTGGCGGCCATGCAGAGAGCCTACAGCTCTATTTGTAGTCAGCTTATTGAAAAGGATATTCGCTTCACTGTACAATTTCCAGCGAAACTCCGCATAAATCATGGAGGGAAATGGACTACTTATGAGTCGGCAGAAGCGGCGAAGGGGGCCCTAGACTTCCTTCTTAAATAAGATCTCTGGCAGGATTGGAAGCCCTTCTTTTCATGTCAAATTACAATGGTGGTGGGTGAGGGCTCT
Source organism: Rhinatrema bivittatum (assembly GCF_901001135.1). NCBI lineage: Eukaryota > Metazoa > Chordata > Amphibia > Gymnophiona > Rhinatrematidae > Rhinatrema > Rhinatrema bivittatum. Next base: position 122,511,995 of record NC_042624.1, read on the forward strand.
GTGCCCTCTGTTCACATTTAAATGATCTCCTTACATGACTCGTTGAGTCTGGGTTTGTTGGGGTTTGGTTTGCTGTTTTGGGGGGTGGGGGGAGGGGGGGGGGAGGGATAGTGCTGGTATTGCTGCCTTTATATGTCTGATGCATGTGTCTGGTATGTACTTGGAGGGTGAGCTTGCTGGGATGTTTATTTTGCTCTGGATGCTGGTGTACAAGCTTGAGAGTAGGCCAGGCTGGGGGCCTGCTCTCCCTTTTCTTTTCTGTGACCCCTTGACTTGGCAATGTTTACTGCCTCATAGCTAGATGGGGAATAAATACCGTCTAATTTCTTGGAATGTAAATGGGTTGGGGTCCCCAATCAAGAGAAAAAAAGTATTCCAACACTTACAACGCCTGAAGGTCAATATAGCCTGCATTCAGGAAACCCATCAGAACGCAGTAGAAAGCGCAAAGCTATGTAGGGAATGGGCCACAGCTTGTTACTATTCTGCTGCCCAGGGGAAGAAGGGGGGCGTAGCGGTTTTAATACATAAGAATACGCCCTTCACTCTTACTAGCGAATTTAAGGATGATGCGGGCCGATACCTCATTCTTACTGGCTATTTGGCTGGGCAACCTATTACTATCTGTAATATATATGCCCCAAATCGTCCAGACCCTTCTTTTGTCACTCGTATCGTTAATCTGCTTTTCACTAATATACAAGGGGAATTGTTTCTTGCTGGGGATTTCAATGGTATCTCTGACCCTGAGTTAGATAAATCACGCCTACCTCCCAGTTATAATTTTGCCTCTGACATAAGGGTTCCCACCTTTTGCAAGCAATTAGGCCTTTTGGATATATGGCGCGTACTACATCCTGATCTGAGGGAGTATACTCACGTATCTAAGGCCCACTGCACCCTGTCTCTGATTGATTACATTCTCATTTCAGAGTCCCTGTTTGCCAGGGTGGAAGGAGCAGAGATTGGGGAAATCGTAGTGGCGGACCACGCGCCGATATGGGTGGAGTTTTGGCTCTCGGATCTTGGTAAACCACCGAGAATTTGGAGGTTTCCTGGGAATCTGAATGAGGACAAACACTTCCATCAGTATTTACGGCAAAAATGGGAAGAGTATGTGGAGAATAATCACCCCCATAGGGAGGACCCAGTACTATTCTGGGAGACCAGTAAAGTAGTTCTCAGAGGGGATATCATCGCCTATTCCATTGCTCAGAGGAAACGGTTAAATGCAGATATTCTCAGACTTGAAGCTCAGCTTTCCCTAGCGAAGAAGGCGTTGGCGGACTCTCCCTCCCCTCAGCACAGTGAATCTTACAGGGCATGCTTGGCGGCCGTGAATAGCCATTTGCATTTAAGAGCCCAGAGATCTTTAAAATTTTCTGAGCATCATTTTTTCAGATATGGGGGAAAATCTGGGAAACTGTTGGCTCGATTAGTTGCTATCCGCAGAAAAAAAACCCTTTATCGGCGGCCTTAAAATGTCAGGGGGTCAGTTGGTTACAAAAAGTCCGGAAATCTGTGAAGTTTTGCGCCAATTTTACGAAACTCTGTATAAGGAAGATAGACTGGGAGGGCTGGCGGAGGAAGAGGAGTTTTTTCAGAGCCTACATTTACCACAGGTGTCCGCAGAACAACGATCCCTTCTTAGTCGCCCTATTACGGCGGGGGAGCTTAACGGCGTTATAAAAACCAGTAAAACTCGTAAATCCCCAGGTCCCGATGGTTTAACGACAGAATATTATAAGATTTTGGGTCCCTGTCTCTTAGGCCCTCTGACTGCTTTCTTTAACTGTGCTTGGGAGCAGCGCCAATTTCCTCCTCATTTCACTGATGCCCACATAGTGGTGTTACCCAAACCTGGGAAAGACCCCTTACAAGCTGCTTCCTTCCGCCCCATATCCTTACTAAACTGCGACCTTAAGCTCTATGCAAGAATACTTGCTCTGCGCATGAATACCATCCTACCCCAGATAATATCCAGCAATCAGGCAGGGTTTGTTAGCGGCAGGAACGCTGGGGCTCATGTTATTAGGTTAATTTCTGCGATTGAAGCAGCTCATAGCTCCCATACTGAATCCCTGGTAGTAGGCTTTGACTCGGAAAAAGCCTTTGACCGAGTGTCGTGGGAATATATGTTCTCCGTAATGCACCGTTTTGGGTTCCCCCCCACCTTTATTCAGGCTATTTCTATCTTGTATTTAAACCCAGTCTCCTATATCAGGGCCAATGATATGCTCTCACAGGCAGTTCCTATTAGGAGGGGAGTCCGCCAGGGCTGCCCCCTATCTCCGGTTCTGTATATTTTGGCTTTGGACCCACTGTTGCGAAAGCTAGTAGAATCCCCGTCTATTCAAGGGTTTATGTACAAGCAAGGCCAATTTAAGATTGCAGCCTTTGCAGACGACATGCTTGTCTTTCTGACAAACCCTGTGGTCTCCTTACCATTGGTATTAAAAATCCAAATTGAGTTTGGGCGGTTTGCAGGGCTCAAAATCAACGTTGATAAGTCTGAGGCTCTTGATGTCCTTGGTACCCTGCAGTTAAATTGGCCTGGTAGCTTTCCGTTGCGATGGGTCCAATCAGCTCTTAAATACTTAGGGGTTTATGTACCGGCTAAGCCTTGTCACCTTTATGATTTAAATATCACTCCTCTCAAGCGGAAAATGCTCCAACGTCTGGACTTGTGGAGGGCTCTACCGCTCTCTGTATCAGGGAAAATCCTGTTGCTACAAATGATGGAGATTTCTAGGTGGTTGTACTTGTTTCACATGCTTCCCGTATGGCTTAAAAAAGCGGATATTTTGGAAATCAACAAGGGGATTAGCCGATTCTTATGGAGTGGCAAACGAGCTCGAATCCCCTTAAAGACTTTAATGCTGTCTAAACTGGAAGGAGGACTTAACTGTCCTGATCTTGAACGTTATAACCAAGCCAGCCTCCTTCAACACGTACGGGATTGGACCCTTGGTACAGCGTTTCACTCTCCTATGGATTTATACCATCACTGGTTGGCACCGTTTGCGCCAGGGGCAGTACTACATCTTGACGATTGCTCTCTGCCTAATTACATTGCTCGTAGTGTGGTCGTCCGTCCATTTCGCCGGATGTGGCGTCTCCTTTGTCGCATATTCTCTTTGCAAATGTCATCTACGGCATACCTGCCTATACGAGGATACTCAAAATTCTCTCCCGGAATGACGCAACCCTTATTTAAAGTATGGGCTGACAAAGGTGTGAAATATATGTTCCAACTTATTCAGGAGAACACTAGCCCACCTCAGCTTTTTAGCTTTCAGGAACTGCAAGATATCACCTCCCAACGGTCGGTTTCTATGGTTACCTACAACTGAGACATTTTCTAATGGAGGAACTTCAGGCCAACCCCTCCTTTGCTCTCTGTCAGAAACTGGGTGTTTTCCTTTCGGGAGAGGACGGCAAAAGGCAGAAGTGTTCCCAATATTATTTGGCTCTGCGGCAATCAGCTGGTCTCTCCGCCCTGCATAGTGTAGCACTTAAGTGGAACCGCTTGCTTCCCACGGAAGTAACGGCAAGGGACATAAAAAGCTGCTTTCAGAAACTTCCTGCTCTAGTCGAAAATGTACCCTTGCGGGAGAAGCTGTATAAGATTTTACATCAGGCGTACTATTCCCAGCTTCAGGTCTTCCATATGGGACTTACTTCTGACCGCCAATGCATGCGTTGCAGCTACCATACCCCTGATTTCTACCATGGGGTCTGGTCATGTACTGTGGTGCAGGAGTTGTGGCGGTCTCTACAGGGTTTGGCGAAGAAGATGTGGGGCCGGACAATCCCCTTAGACCCAGCACTGTGGCTTTTGGGTGTGATAGGCTCGGCAGGAGCTGAACTCACCATTCGCCAACTTCGTCTACTCGACAAATTCTCTCTTATAGCTAAAGCTACTATCCTGGCTCAATGGACAGAACAGAAACCACAATTTGTACACATCTGGAGAACCAAAATCCTCGGGCTCTTGCACATGGAATTATTGACGGCAAAACAAAAGTCTGTCAAGCAATATGCTGGTACTTGGTCTTTATGGCTGGACTATATTGCCCTACTTCCAGCAGACACCACTAACTTTCTTCCCAGCAAGCCTAAGGATGCCTGACTACTGGACCTCTGCTTGTGAGCGGACGGAGGGTCATCCTTTCCAGCATCCCTTTCGGTTTTAATGTCCGTTTTTCTTTCCGTCTCAGCTTGACCGAATTTGGATATCACCTTATGCATTGGGATTTCACCTTACAAACTGGGTATCTGTTACTAGGCGGCCTACCTGGTTTAACTGAATAGTCCTGCTCCTATGAGTACAGACCAGTAAAGTCCTGTCTTTTGTTTTATAATCATTCGGGATATCAGACCTGTTAAATATTGTTATTTCTATTGTTCAGGTTCAGTATGATGGTTATTAAGATAACGGGCATTTCGCAATACCAGATGGGGGGGTGGGAGGGTTGGGGGTTTTGGGGGGGGGGGGGAGAGGGTAGGAGGGGACACAAATCAGGGGGGGATTCCCCTTGTCGGGCGGAAAAACCTGCTTGCATGCTTGAATCCCAGAGATATCATATACGCCTGTTGGGGTTTCCCTGCCGGGGAAAAATGTGCAGTATGTACCAGCTGTTACACCCATTCGGGCATTATCTAGCAGGGTGGTGCAAGTATGTGTTTATGTTCTCCCACTCTGTATGTCTAGTTTTGCATCCATGAAATTCAGTTCCATCAGTTTGGAGTCTATCGTTGTACACGGACCATCTGTTGGGGGGTGTATACAATGTATGCTATTGTATTGGTTTCTGAATATTGTTTCCCCTTTTCTGCCTGAATGTGGGCATGGTTAGCTGTATACTACTGCTGTTAATAAAGATTATATACACAAAAAAAAGAGTTCTTAGGAAAGTTGATAAATCTTACATTTTTTTCTTTCATAAGTGTCTGAGTTCTGCATGTGTGTCCAAGGTGAGATATGCTGTTGCCATGTAGTTTCTGTGAGGGATCTATAGCAGTCCGGATTGTTCTGTTTTCCCTGCAGGAGGTATATTGGTGTTCTAGGGCCTGTACTAATGTTGGAACAGTTTCTCTTGTATAGGTAAGGTTGTTGTTTGTGCTTCATAATTATTAGTGCTATTATGGTACAAAGGTTCTGAGTGTGTTTTCGGCAAGGTTTTGTGGTGCACCATGATATGCCTGGGAATAGAAAGAGTTTGTTTTGTTGTCAATGAAATCTAGAATCTAATCTCTTTATATATAAATATAAGGCTTGCGTCAATCAGTTGGTAATGTCTGTGGCACCCGGAACAGTGGAAGGTACAATGTAAAAAGACAATATGCTCAGTCTGCAAAGCACTGTTGCACACAGGCACGTGCACAAACACACACTCAAAAGCACACACAGGCACATGAAAGCACGCACGGGTGCACACAGAAACAGGCTGTTATTGAACAGACAACCCGAGCAACACCGAGTGATGTTCACTAATATGCTCTGTCTGCGAAGCCCTAGCTCTCATGCTCCAACACACAGGGGCAGGCAAGTATAGGCACACAAACACAGGTGCACACAAGCTTGCAAGGTCATGCAAACACCCACTGATTTGTGCACAAGCTTGCACAAGTGTGTACAGAAGTGCATACAAGCTCGAACAGATGTTCACAAGCTCACAAATGCACACCCAGGCTTCAAGATGCACACACACTGGCTTGTACATGCACGCAGGCACACACACAGGCTGAGTCCCCAAACACATAGATACAGGCACACAAGGCACATGTACAGATAGGCTGTTACAGACCAGACTCCCTGAGCAACGTGGGGCACTGACGACTAGTTGGTTTAATATAATATAACAAAAAATTCTATAATTCAGTAAAAGAGAAAAAGACATGACATTATCATGACACTTTTGGGATCACGGTTGCCCTTAAGACTATTTATAGGTTAGAAATAATAATGTTATGTTTTCAGTCTCCTAGCTCATAGGATGAGGATGCACTTTTTAACTTGGCCATAGGGGCCCAATTGCCTGGCTACAGCCCTGAGCGGAGCTGTCTGGTCACCCTTACATTAATGGGCTCGGTTTCTCCAGCCTTGCATCAGGTTCACGGAGGTCCATCTGTCACCGTGAGCTATATCATATCACCGACAGATGCTCAGCCTTTATTGTCGTGCATTTCTTCTGATAAACTCGTACACTGCTGAAGAATTTAGCAGATCATGAAAGCTGGCGTTATTGATGCCTAAGCACGGTAAAAGCTGCTTGCAATGCTTCTGTATCTATGGGGATTCGGTGCTTGGAGGAGATGTCACTGTGTACAATCCGTGACCTGATAAGGCAGAAAGTTTGCTCAGAGAACAGGTGGCCTTGGCGTCTTTGGGATTACTGTCGCCACCTGGCAGTTTGTTTCTTTGGGTTTTCTCCCAGCACGAGCTTTACCTGGGTTCTGCGCCCTGCCCTAGCACTAATCCCAGGGGACTGGAGGTTGCCACAGCATTCAGCCTTTCACTGGCCACCAGGGGCCATTTCTCCTGCTCCCTGCATTATTTGTAGGCTGAGTATTATGGGAGAGGCTTTCCAGCTCAGAGCTGTCCCTGCCTCACACTGACTGTTTGTTTGCTGTTCCTAAGTCCTCTGTTGTGTGACCTGCAGGAAGTCCTGACTCAGCTCCGCATCAGGAAACACTGAAGCCTCCTGCCCCAGGATTTCACTTATCTGTCTGGAAACCTTTTACCTTTACAATGAGTTGCAAAACAATCCCGCCCAGTCTCCCATACCTGAGGCTGCAGCCTGCTGATCTTTGAAAGGATGCTGGGGAAAAGGGGCGAGGAAAAAGTTATCCTTTTGGCTGGTAATTGTTTGGCCGAGCTGGATACTGCCGTGGTCACTTGATCACTGCTTTGCATATTAATGAATATAAATAAGCAAAGGAATGAATCCCCCGTGGGAATCCTTTAGTACATGACATCACCAGGCACAAACCAATAGCAGGGCAGCTTCAGCACAGCTGATGACATCACACCGTGCTCCAGCACCGCTGAAATATGAATTGTGCTTTAGAGTCAGCTCATGTGGTTGCCAGATTAATGCACACAAATGAAGGTCCAGAAGCACGATCTGGACTGCGCTACACTCCTTGAGTAGCTGTCAGGAGTTAGGCTCCTTCAAGTCCAAACAGAATGAGCAGGTGAAGGGCAAAGGATTGTCTGAACACACAAGTGACTCCCAGAGTACATTAGTGGAGGTGTGAAGGGGAAGGTGATGGAGGCAGCAGAGGTGAGAAAGCCCTTGAGGTTTCTTCTGAACCGTGCAGGGCCGGGCCATGGCTGCCGCACCTCAGCCTGCACAGGAAAGCTGAAGGAAAAGCAGGAGCCTGGTTGTTTTTGTATTTACCACCTCCTCTGGGAGGGTATTCCAGGCGTCCATGAGAAAATATTTCCTGACGTTTCTGAATCTACCCAGCTTCAACTTCATATTGTAACCCCCTAGTCCTACAGCTTCCTTTCCATTGAAAAACAGAAACCTGATGGCAGAAAATGACCGATGGCCTATCCAGTCTGCCCATCCACACCAACCTCACAGCTCTACAATCCCTACCACTCCCTCGCAGATCCTTGTCCCAGGCTTGCCCCAAACTCTCTTGACTTCAGCTCCTGTCCTCATCTCCACCACCTCCACTTTAAGGCTGTTCATGTGTCCCTCTCCATAAAGAGAGATTCCTTCGACCACTCTTGAGTCTTCCTTCTTTCACCTTCATCCCATGACCCCTTGTTCTAGAGCCTCCTGTGCATTGATAGCATGGAGGCATTTAAATGTCTCCCTCATTTCTCCCCTATCTTTCCTTTCTTCCGGGGTACACGTGCTTAGGTCTGTGAAAAAGCTTTTCTTCTTGTATATTGATGCCTTTCAGGTATTCAACGTCTCTTTTACATGTTGAGCTCGCTTTTGGTACAAACCCCACATCATTTGGGTTGCCTTCTCTGCACTGCCTCTAGCTTTTCTCTATCTGCTTTCTCTGACTTTCATGCACATTTCACTTTTTTTATTTTCTTGTATTCTTTGCTATTTCCTTGCTCTTTATTTTTCTTATGCTTTCTGCTTTTATTATTATGTGTGTTTTGTTTTTTGATTGTGAAATTTCTGATGATGTACTTGGCCTAGTGGGCCTTGTTGTCATTTGTTGAGAAATAAAGTTTTAGTAAATAAATACTGAAATAAATACATAAATAATGCGGTATTCTGTAGAAAGGCTTTGAAATTGTTAAAATATAGTTCCATTTTCCTGTGGGAATGCTCTGGGTTTGATACACTATGGTGTGGTATTCCTGTGGGATCGTTCTGGGTTTGGTACACTATGGTGTGGTATTCCTGTGGGAATGCTATGGGTTTGGTACACTGTAGTGGGATATTCCTGTGGGATCGCTCTGGGTTTGGTACTCTATAGTGGGATATTCCTGTGCGAATGCTCTGGTTTGGTACACTAAAGTGCGGTATTCCTGTGGGATCGTTCTGGGTTTGGTACACTATGGTGTGGTATTCCTGTGGGATCGCTCTGGGTTTGGTACTCTATAGTGGGATATTCCTGTGGGAATGCTCTGGTTTGGTACACCAAAGTGCGGTATTCCTGTGGGATCGTTCTGGGTTTGGTACACTATAGTGGGATATTCCTGTGGGAATGCTCTGGGATTGGTACACTAAAGTGCATTATTCCTGTGGGAATGCTCTGGGTTTGGTACACTATAGTGGGATATTCCTGTGGGATCGCTCTGGGTTTGGTACTCTATAGTGTGGTATTCCTGTGGGAATGCTCTGGTTTGGTGCACTACAGTGTGGTATTCCTGTGGGAATGCTCTGGGATTGGTACACTAAAGTGCATTATTCCCATGGGAATGCTCTGGGATTGGTACACTAAAGTGCATTATTCCTGTGGGAATGCTCTGGGATTGGTACTCTATAGTGTGGTATTCCTGTGGGAATGCTCTGGGATTGGTACTCTATAGTGCGGTATTCCTGTGGGAATGCTCTGGGTTTGGTACTCTATAGTGCGATATTTCTATGGGAATGCTCTGGGTTTGGTACTCTATCGTGCGGTATTTCTATGGGAATGCTCTGGGTTTGGTTCTCTATAGTGCGGTATTTCTGTGGGAATACTCTGGGTTTGGTACTCTATGGTGTGGTATTTCTGTGGGAATGCTCTGGGTTTGGTACACTAAAGTGCATTATTCCTGTGGGAATGCTCTGTGTTTGGTACTCTATAGTGCGGTATTTCTGTGGGAACGCTCTGGGTTTGGTTCTCTATAGTGCGGTATTTCTGTGGGAATACTCTGGGTTTGGTACTCTATGGTGTGGTATTTCTGTGGGAATGCTCTGGGTTTGGTACTCTATCGTGCGGTATTTCTGTGGGAACGCTCTGGGTTTGGTTCTCTATAGTGCGGTATTTCTGTGGGAATGCTCTGGGTTTGGTACTCTATAGTGCGGTATTTCTATGGGAATGCTCTGGGTTTGGTTCTCTATAGTGCGGTATTTCTGTGGGAATACTCTGGGTTTGGTACTCTATAGTGCGGTATTTCTATGGGAATGCTCTGGGTTTGGTACTCTATAGTGCGGTATTTCTGTGGGAACGCTCTGGGTTTGGTTCTCTATAGTGCGGTATTTCTGTGGGAATACTCTGGGTTTGGTACTCTATAGTGCGGTATTTCTGTGGGAACGCTCTGGGTTTGGTTCTCTATAGTGCGGTATTTCTGTGGGAATACTCTGGGTTTGGTACTCTATGGTGTGGTATTTCTGTGGGAATGCTCTGGGTTTGGTACTCTATCGTGCGGTATTTCTGTGGGAACGCTCTGGGTTTGGTTCTCTATAGTGCGGTATTTCTGTGGGAATACTCTGGGTTTGGTACTCTATGGTGTGGTATTTCTGTGGGAATGCTCTGGGTTTGGTACACTAAAGTGCATTATTCCTGTGGGAATGCTCTGTGTTTGGTACTCTATAGTGCGGTATTTCTGTGGGAATGCTCTGGGTTTGGTACTCTATGGTGTGGTATTTCTGTGGGAATGCTCTGGGTTTGGTACTCTATAGTGCGGTATTTCTATGGGAATGCTCTGGGTTTGGTACTCTATAGTGCGGTATTCCTGTGGGAATGCTCTGTGTTTGGTACACTGTAGTGCGGTATTTCTGTGGGAATGCTCTGGGTTTGGTACTCTATAGTGCAGTATTTCTGTGGGAATGCTCTGGGTTTGGTACTCTATAGTGCAGTATTTCTGTGGGAATGCTCTGGGTTTGGTACTCTATAGTGTGGTATTCCTGTGGGAATACTCTGGGTTTGGTACTCTATAGTGCGGTATTCCTGTGGGAATGCTCTGGGTTTGGTACTCTATAGTGCGGTATTTCTGTGGGAATGCTCTGGGTTTGGTACTCTATAGTGTGGTATTTCTGTGGGAATGCTCTGGGTTTGGTACTCTATAGTGCGGTATTCCTGTGGGAATGCTCTGGGTTTGGTACTCTATAGTGTGGTATTTCTGTGGGAATGCTCTGGGTTTGGTACTCTATAGTGTGGTATTCCTGTGGGAATGCTCTGGGTTTGGTACTCTATGGTGTGGTATTCCTGTGGGAATGCTCTGGGTTTGGTACTCTATAGTGTGGTATTTCTGTGGGAATGCTCTGGGTTTGGTACTCTATAGTGTGGTATTCCTGTGGGAATGCTCTGGGTTTGGTACTCTATAGTGTGGTATTTCTGTGGGAATGCTCTGGGTTTGGTACTCTATAGTGTGGTATTTCTGTGGGAATGCTCTGGGTTTGGTACTCTATAGTGCGGTATTCCTGTGGGAATGCTCTGGGTTTGGTACTCTATAGTGCGGTATTTCTGTGGGAATGCTCTGGGTTTGGTACTCTATAGTGTGGTATTTCTGTGGGAATGCTCTGGGTTTGGTACTCTATAGTGTGGTATTCCTGTGGGAATGCTCTGGGTTTGGTACTCTATAGTGCGGTATTCCTGTGGGAATGCTCTGGGTTTGGTACTCTATAGTGCGGTATTTCTGTGGGAATGCTCTGGTTTGCTACACTACAGTGTGGTATTCCTGTGGGAATGCTCTGGGTTTGGTACTCTATAGTGTGGTATTTCTGTGGGAATACTCTGGGTTTGGTACTCTATCGTGCGGTATTTCTGTGGGAATACTCTGGGTTTGGTACTCTATAGTGTGGTATTCCTGTGGGAATGCTCTGTGTTTGGTACTCTATGGTGTGGTATTCCTGTGGGAATGCTCTGGGTTTGGCATTCTCTTGTACTCTGTCCTGTGGAACTGTTCCTTGTTGATGTTTTAATAAGTATTTTATGAAGGACTGAGGAAGACTTTGTATTTAACCCTCTTTCCATTGCATGGGTTGGTCTATCATAGTCTCATTAGTGTCACCACAGAGGATCCTGTTTACATCTTAAAGTTGTGGTTTTTATAAGGAAACTAAAAGATTCTATAAAAAGAATTGACTTCAAACAGAAAAAAACAAAAAACAGTGGGGACCGCAGATGGTAGTGCCAGTGTTTATGATTGACCGGGGTCACACATTTACAGAGCTGGGACTAGAACCCAGGCACAGGGGTAAAGAGACCTGTCCAGGGCACGTAGAGGGTCAGTGATGGATCGGAGGCCCAGAGAAATGAAGGCCTCTGCCGAGGATCATTCGGAGGTCTCAAACAGAGCTGGGATTAGAACCCAGGCACAGGGGTAAAGAGACCTGTCCAGCGTACATAGAGGGTCAGTGATGGATTGGAGGCCCAGAGAAATGAAGGCCTCTGCCGAGGATCATTCGGAGGTCTCAGAGCTGGGATTAGAACTGAGACAGGGTCTCTCAGAGAATCTGGGACCGAGCTGGGATTAGAACTGAGACAGGGTCTCTCAGAGAATCTGGGACCGAGCTGGGATTAGAACTGAGACAGGGTCTCTCAGAGAATCTGGGACCGAGCTGGGATTAGAACTGAGGATCAAGCAAACAAAGATTTGTCAGGCTCTCAAAGGATTGTTCTAGGAGGAGTGCTGAGGGGGTCATCCTGGTTCAAAATCAGAGGGGGTGGGGGCTGTAAGGCTGAAGGCTTGCCTAGGCCGCTGCCCTGTGTCCTGGTGCTGGTCCTGCAAGGATTCTTGTGCCACTGATCACGCTGCAATTTTCAAAGAAAGCTCCAGAGGATGTTTCCCTCTGAAAATTGACTTCCAAGTGCATGTACCCTCGGGCCTTACACTGACCGCTGGATCAGTTTTATATTTATAAATATGAATGTAAGCGTGAAATCGAGAGGTCAGAAGTCGTGAGTGCTCCCCCACTCCCCTGACCTGCCGCCACCCCGGGAATGAGATCACGCTTCTGCACTGTTATGTTACGTGCGAGATTTTACTGCCGGCGCCCGCTTTACGGACACGAAGCTTAGAAAAATGCCATCCTCGTGTCTCGGGAGACCTTTACTTCATTCTATTTCCTGCTCACTTAGGGTTGTTAAGGGGCAATTTCTGGTTGGCTACCATGAGTAGATCCTAAGGAAACAGAAGGGTTTTTGGAGTGTGACTGACAGAGTGACCGACACACATTCGAAGTGACCCAGAGAGAGCTGCATGTGTGACGCTATCTGTATATGGTTTTATATAAATCCTGATTTTTGTTTTTAATTTATGTAATTTCATTTATAGTACAAAGATCAAAAGCTTTGCACGGAAATATCATAAGAGCTAACAACAATTCTAGTTTCATTAGGAAATAAGAAGAAAAAAAAATATATATATAAATAAGATATAATATAACTATCTTACTCTTATTATAATGCCCAAGAAAAAGTAAGGGAGGAGGATAGGAAATATTAAGAGGAGATGAGAACAATGGATTTAGTAAAACAGCAATAACCCAATTCACGCAAAGCTCTAAGAGGATCCTGGCTCATTTCTAGACCTTCCTGAGCTGCTCTGGAGAAAAAAACCATTTAATTTACAACACATTTGCAGGGGTATCTAAGGAGGAAGGACGCGCCCACTGCTAAAACCTCTTAGCGCATCCCTAAGAAACCCTTCCTCTGTCCTGCCCAGCTTTAGCTGGGTAGATCCTAACAAATTCTCCCAGAAAATATTTGTATTCATCCGTAGAAATATTTCTCCCTAATAACACTTAAATCCTGATCATAAGTAAAAGAAACAAGTAATGTAGATCTCTCAATATTTTTTTTTACTGTTTAACGGAGGAAGTGGTGAAGACCAAAACTGTGAAGGATTTCAAAGGGGCAGGGGATAAATACTGTGGATCCATAAAGTCTAGAAGATGTGAATGAAGAGAAGAGGCATGGGGGTGGCTTGTGGGAATGACGGCTACTACCTGGAGATAATTCCCTTATTCAATAAATATACACATGGTTAATGCAACTCCAACATTGCTCTATGCTTCAACGGCAAGAGGAAATGTGGAAAAAGATTTGCATCCACATAAAAGCAGGGGAGTAGCTTGCTTGTTACAGCGGTTACTACCCCAAACCAAAAATGCCTGATTCTTCACTTTCAATGCATATCCAGCATAGCTCTCTGCTTCAACGGCAGGGGGAATGAAGAAAAGATTATTTATATTCAGACAACTACCAACAAGGTCTGAAGTACATAGCCTGGGTTAAACAAATAAGCATGGATGTAGCTTGCTTGTTATTGCAGTTACTAGCCCGAATCAAGCCTGATACTTCACTTAGAATACATATCCAGCGCAGCTCACTGCTTCAATGGCAGGGGGGATGAAGAAAAGAGGATTTGTATTCAAACAACCAACAGGGACTGAGTTGCACAGGCTGGGTAAACAAATAAGCATGAGGAGTAGCTTGCTTATTGCAGCGGTTACTACCCCTAACCAATTAGCTGGATACTTCACTTAGATGCAGCTCCAGCACTGCTATCTACGATGGTGGGGGTGGAAGGGAAATAGAACCAAAAAAGTTATTTAAAGGGACAAGAGTAACAGAAAAGTATGAAAAAAAAAAAAGAAGCGTGAAAGCTTGCTGGGCAGACTGGATGGACCGTTTGGTCTTCTTCTGCCGTCATTTCTGTGTTTCCATGTTTCTATGAATGTGATAGCGGGACTCCTCTCCCCACTTCAACAATGGGGCCCTGTGCCTGATCCTGTTGGAACATAGGAAACACAAACTCAACTATCAAAGGCTGGTCTGTAGGTGCAGAGGTCACGGTGGGAAAGACCCTCACCTTCCCTTTTCTCTTAGATGGCATTTCTGCGACAAAGGCAGATAGAGGAACCAGCGGAGTCCAGCGTTTAGAGTCGCATCAGGCACTGTGCTGCCATCTTGCTCCCCCCCCCCCCCCCATTCCAAAACATGATTTTTAAAGAGCTTAAGGGCCTAGCTTTGGGAGTTAGGCCCCTAAATTGGCCCCTTTCAAAATGTAGTAGGCCCGAGGGCCTAAATTTAGGGGACTAAAAAGTGAATGTGTACACGAGTGGAAGTAGGGCCAGGAAAGAGTTGTAACAAATAACTCTGAGTCCTAAATCTGGCACCTGAACAGCAGGAGCTGGAGTTGGGCTGAAAAGAATTCCCCGATTCAGTTTCTGTCCATCCACCTCCATAGAGAAGGCCATAAATAACTTCATTTATGGGAAGATGATCGTTTGGTCTGGTGCCTGCTCGATTTTCTCCTGTGTGGCGTGAATTACATGGGGGCTGGTTTTGTGGGCGCCCCATTCTTACTGTGGTGAAGCGCGACGTAGTTAGGGGCCTAACTACGTCGCGCCCTCCTGTTCTCAAACTGCCGCTTAGCAGCGCTGGGCACTCTGACATTAAAGGCGCTTCCTCTATGGGATTATTTGTTGGGAATATAAATTTCTTTTCACATTATAAATGAGAAGAAATGTGTAACTGAAGTATCAGGACTCTGCAGAAGGAGTGCGTGCTCCAAGCTTTGGGCTGTATTGGAGGGGTGTCTGGGGCAGGGAGCGGGAGCGGGCTGTGCAAGGATCGGGAGCCCCTGGCAGCCTGCCGTGGTGCACTGCTGCCCTCTTCTGTTCCTTGGGTGAATGACAGGCCACTGACTGCCCGTTTGGTGGCTTGCAGTCATCCTATTTCCGTGGTCACTCTCACATCATCTGAAAAGGGTTTACCAATGATGAGATCCCTACTCAGAAAGCCGGATAATTTGTCCCATATATATAGCGGGATAAACGTCCCAGTGTCTTAAGTTATCCAGCTCCGTCTAGTCAGATAACTATAAAAATCTTTGAATGTAGCCGGGTAGATTTTTAGTTTTCCGGCCTTGTATGGCCAGATAATGTGCTGCTTATCCAGATATAGGTAGCGCAGTCATCACCGAAACTAGATAAAGTATCTGTAGGGCAGTCCCCTCCCACCCCCTCATTCTCTCCAACCCCCTCCCCAAACCTTTTTACAGACTAAGGTCCCGATTTTCAGTTACAAAACTTATTGAGCTGCCTCGCCCCCCCCCCCCCCCCCCCGCCCAGTGGCACCACCCCTAATCCCTCTGACCCTCCCTCTCCCACCTCTTACTGTTTTATCCGGGAGCGAGGGACCCTCTGCCCCACTCCCGATGCCTCCAGCGCCGCTCAGAAGCAGCTGCAAAGTTCTCCGACATAGCCTATATTCAGTTAGGTTAGCCGGATATCTCAGCCCCTAAGAACATAAGAAATTGCCATGCTGGGGTCAGACCAAGGGTCCATCGAGCCCAGCATCCTGTTTCCAACAGAGGCCAAACCAAAACTAAGTCTATTCCATGTAACCATTGCTAATGGCAGTGGCTATTCTCTAAGTGAACTTAATAACAGGTAATGGACTTCTCCTCCAAGAACTTATCCAATCCTTTTTTAAACACAGCTATACTAACTGCACGAACCACATTCTCTGGCAACAAATTCCAGAGTTTAATTGTGCGTTTATTGTGGAACGCATCCCAAAGTCCCCTTTTGTAGCTAAATTATAGCTGAACAATTGCTTATCTGTCTATACTTTAGCTGGATAAGGGGTTGAATATACCACTTATGCCATTTAGAAGCAAAACTTTTCAGTTGCTGTCTAAATGGCTTTTGAATATTGACCTCTAGGTTCCTAAATTGGCCCTTCCGAAAATGTGCCAGGGCTGTGTGGCTAAATTTTGGAAGCTAAAAAGTGGATGTGCTATGGGGGCAGTGTTAGCTGCCAACTCCAGGCAATAGCTACAATCTGCCTTCCCTAGATCATCTCCAATACCACTGGAATCTGTACACCTATGCATTCTTGTACATAATGTATATAATAATAAGCAATTGTTGATGTTATCTAGCCTGATATGTATCAATAGTTTCAATATGTTAAGAACTGATACTATGAACCTTTAATTACCTAGTTTCAGAACCATTTGCCAGTTGCGCTATATTTCTATGCCTTTCTATGCATTCACCCGGCCCATACCTTGTTATTCCCTGTTAAATGTATTTCTAAGCTTTTGTTATAATGTAAACCGATGTGATGTACGCACTAACACCGGTATATAAAAGGTTTAAATAAATAAATAAAATAAATGAATTGCAGGCCCGAGCTTTACCTCCCTAACCCAGGCTGAATTTTCAGCTGAAAACGTAGGCCCCACCTTCAGGTGAAGGACGATTTCTGGCTTAGGAGCTGAACGTTTGTGGACTGGAGTCTCCCCACTCCTCTGCACTAGGGACATGGTGGAGATGAACTAAAACTGTAGTTTTGCTGAAAGCTTGTGTTTTTCAGAAAGTGACACCACTCATTTAAAAATAAATGAAAACCCAGTTCAGACTGGGGGCTGTTACACGGCCGGTGCTGAGTCTTGGACGGGGGCCAGGGTCGCCTGTGCTTGTCTATCCAGGACAGTGGAGAACTTACAAGCAAAGGCCGACTGGCAACCCAAGGATGTCCTGTGAAATGTCTCCCGCTGGAACGTGACCCTCCCGCGAGGACAGGGAGAGCCGGGCCGACGCGTCATTTTCTGCCGTTACTATTCGAGTGCTCCAGCTTCTCTGGACTGGTCCAAGGATCCCCCTCTCTCAGGCCTGCAAGAAGAGAAGCACAATCTTCCCATCATAGACTCAATGCTCCGTGCTTTCCGCCAGACTTTATTTAGATTTTTATATTCCGCTTTTTGGCACTTCAAAGTGCATCAGAGCAGATTGCATTCAGGTACTGCGGGTATTTCCCTGTCCCCAGAGGGCTCACAACCTAATTTTGTACCTGAGGCATGGGAGCGTGAAGTGACTTGTCCAAGGTCACGAGGGGTGGCAGTGGGACGTGAACGCTGGTTTCCCTGGGTCAGAGCCCCCTGCTCCAACCACTCGGCCACTCCTCTGCGTCCTGAACTCTCGCTCTCTCGCTTGCTGCCACTCTGGCTTTATTCAGATCCAGCTTTTGATGCTGCTTTTAAATCTTGAGCCCTGGTTCTTCTGGCGAAACCCCTGTTAGTTTTTACCATTTCCCACAACAGATGCACCTTCCTAATTCTCCACGGAGCAGGGACTGTCCCTTCTGCACGGGCAGAGCTGCTGCACTGACTTGGAGCCCAGAGTCGGATCTGCTGGCAGGGCAGCCTGGCCCGCCTGCATTGAAATGAAATTCTGCTTCTTCCCTGGGTAGGATCAGTGTCCTGCGGTGGGAAGCATGGAGTGGCTCCTTGGCTCACATGCAGCAGGCACCCAAGCGTCCTGCTTTTATGGAAACCCATGCGGGGGCCGGCAGCTGGAGGACCCCTGCTAAAGTCCCTTTTTAAAGTGTTGCTCAGAGGAAGGGGAGCAGGCAATGCTTGGGCACCCATGGAGATTTGCCACCAGAGGCAGCTGCCTGGACAGAGAGGAGAATGGAGACTCGCTGCAGGTAGCCAGGGAGAGAGGGAGGGAGGGAGAGAGGACTCCCCTTCCTTCTGCCCCACACCCCAGCACCCTGCAGTGCTTTCTAGCCAGGAAGCGGGCGGGCCCCCTTCTCTCCCCTTCCCCGTTTGGTGCTATCAGGGCTGCACACGCGGGTGATTTCTTGGCTGGGGAGCTAACGCTCTCTCCCCTCCAGGGCCTGTGGGTGCCTACTTTTTAAATCCATCCCCTTTCCAAGGTGCACCCAGCTGCTGCCCCTGCTCCCTCGCTCCCGCTGACATTCGCTGCCTTTTTTTCTGGTTAGTTTTGCCAAGTATTGCCCCATTATGAATCTGTGAGGCTCTGCTGTGCACTCCTTGTCACTGACTGGTGCCAAAGGTTCACAATATACTGCGCCTGCCTCCTGGGTCTCAAGTTGCTCACCTTAAATCTCCTCTGCCAGATTTCTGCTCAGCTCCTAAAGAGTCCCCAGTCCTGCCATGGCTCGGTCATGTACAATGCAGCCATTGTGTCTCTCCCAAAATAAAAGAATTGGCGTCTTTGTGGGCTCTGGTACTTTTCTAAGGGAAGATGTTGTAGCCCATGAGCTTTCGAGACCTCACAGCTCCTGTCTTCAGCTGTGAGCAGAAAGGGGCCTGTGCGGTCGCAGCAGTTCATGGAGCTCAGCACCTTAAGATGTGCGAGAAGTCTGTGCAGAAGCCACCATGCAGCACAAGATGAAACGGCCAACCCTAGCCCACAGTAGTGACCCTAGGGGGAGGGAAGATGGGTGGACCAGAGTCATGCGCCCTGCAGGAGGTTCCCCCGGGTGCCCAGTTATAAATAGTGTTGGTGATTAGCTAATGAGCTAAGTGTAGAGATAAAGATCAATAAACAGAAGAGTGATAGCTTTTAATTGGATTAAGGTAATGCATTTCCTGCCCACTTTACACTCCTTCACCAGAATGAGAGGAGCACAGCAAACAATTCCAGTGCCAGAGCACGGAAGGGAAGCACAGGTCACCTTACAAGAAGGGGGGAGATGGTTTACGACAAGGTCCCAAACCTTTTAAGCAAAGGGCCACATGCAAATGCTCAAATCACCGAGAAGGGCAAAGTCGGGGATGCAGGGGTCCAAGGGAAGGAGAGAGAAGGCCTCAGCCGACACAGTAAAGACGGGCGGAAAACGCTCCTAACACGCGCCCAGCACCTCTCCTGCACGCGCCATACAATATTTAAATGAGGGGTGACCCTAAAAAGGAGGCGCTAGGGACAATTGTGCACCCCTAGCGCCTCCTCGGCAGCGGAAGCCCAGGAGAGGTGGCTGCCAGCGAGTTAGGAAAACGGACGCTCAGTTTTATGACCTGAGTCTCTGTATTTACAGAAAGTGTAATGTGGCTGCCTGCGCCCCTTAGCTCAGGTACAGACTGTGCTCCCTCTGACCTGCCTTTGTGACCTGAGTCTCTGTATTTACAGAAAGTGTAATGTGGCTGCCTGCGCCCCTTAGCTCAGGTACAGACTGTGCTCCCTCTGACCTGCCTTTGTGACCTGAGTCTCTGTATTTACAGAAAGTGTAATGTGGCTGCCTGCGCCCCTTAGCTCAGGTACAGACTGTGCTCCCTCTGACCTGCCTTTGTGACCTGAGTCTCTGTATTTACAGAAAGTGTAATGTGGCTGCCTGCGCCCCTTAGCTCAGGTACAGACTGTGCTCCCTCTGACCTGCCTTTGTGACCTGAGTCTCTGTATTTACAGAAAGTGTAATGTGGCTGCCTGCGCCCCTTAGCTCAGGTACAGACTGTGCTGCCTCTGACCTGCCTTTGTGACCTGAGTCTCTGTATTTACAGAAAGTGTAATGTGGCTGCCTGCGCCCCTTAGCTCAGGTACAGACTGTGCTGCCTCTGACCTGCCTTTGTGACCTGAGTCTCTGTATTTACAGAAAGTGTAATGTGACTGCCTGCGCCCCTTAGCTCAGGTACAGACTGTGCTGCCTCTGACCTGCCTTTGTGACCTGAGTCTCTGTATTTACAGAAAGTGTAATGTGGCTGCCTGCGCCCCTTAGCTCAGGTACAGACTGTGCTCCCTCTGACCTGCCTTTGTGACCTGAGTCTCTGTATTTACAGAAAGTGTAATGTGGCTGCCTGCGCCCCTTAGCTCAGGTACAGACTGTGCTCCCTCTGACCTGCCTTTGTGACCTGAGTCTCTGTATTTACAGAAAGTGTAATGTGGCTGCCTGCGCCCCTTAGCTCAGGTACAGACTGTGCTGCCTCTGACCTGCCTTTGTGACCTGAGTCTCTGTATTTACAGAAAGTGTAATGTGGCTGCCTGCGCCCCTTAGCTCAGGTACAGACTGTGCTCCCTCTGACCTGCCTTTGTGACCTGAGTCTCTGTATTTACAGAAAGTGTAATGTGGCTGCCTGCGCCCCTTAGCTCAGGTACAGACTGTGCTCCCTCTGACCTGTCTTTGTGACCTGAGTCTCTGTATTTACAGAAAGTGTAATGTGGCTGCCTGCGCCCCTTAGCTCAGGTACAGACTGTGCTGCCCTCTGACCTGCCTTTGTGACCTGAGTCTCTGTATTTACAGAAAGTGTAATGTGGCTGCCTGCGCCCCTTAGCTCAGGTACAGACTGTGCTGCCTCTGACCTGCCTTTGTGACCTGAGTCTCTGTATTTACAGAAAGTGTAATGTGGCTGCCTGCGCCCCTTAGCTCAGGTACAGACTGTGCTCCCTCTGACCTGCCTTTGTGACCTGAGTCTCTGTATTTACAGAAAGTGTAATGTGGCTGCCTGCGCCCCTTAGCTCAGGTACAGACTGTGCTCCCTCTGACCTGCCTTTGTGACCTGAGTCTCTGTATTTACAGAAAGTGTAATGTGACTGCCTGCGCCCCTTAGCTCAGGTACAGACTGTGCTCCCTCTGACCTGCCTTTGTGACCTGAGTCTCTGTATTTACAGAAAGTGTAATGTGGCTGCCTGCGCCCCTTAGCTCAGGTACAGACTGTGCTCCCTCTGACCTGCCTTTGTGACCTGAGTCTCTGTATTTACAGAAAGTGTAATGTGGCTGCCTGCGCCCCTTAGCTCAGGTACAGACTGTGCTGCCTCTGACCTGCCTTTGTGACCTGAGTCTCTGTATTTACAGAAAGTGTAATGTGGCTGCCTGCGCCCCTTAGCTCAGGTACAGACTGTGCTCCCTCTGACCTGCCTTTGTGACCTGAGTCTCTGTATTTACAGAAAGTGTAATGTGGCTGCCTGCGCCCCTTAGCTCAGGTACAGACTGTGCTCCCTCTGACCTGCCTTTGTGACCTGAGTCTCTGTATTTACAGAAAGTGTAATGTGGCTGCCTGCGCCCCTTAGCTCAGGTACAGACTGTGCTGCCTCTGACCTGCCTTTGTGACCTGAGTCTCTGTATTTACAGAAAGTGTAATGTGGCTGCCTGCGCCCCTTAGCTCAGGTACAGACTGTGCTCCCTCTGACCTGCCTTTGTGACCTGAGTCTCTGTATTTACAGAAAGTGTAATGTGGCTGCCTGCGCCCCTTAGCTCAGGTACAGACTGTGCTGCCTCTGACCTGCCTTTGTGACCTGAGTCTCTGTATTTACAGAAAGTGTAATGTGACTGCCTGCGCCCCTTAGCTCAGGTACAGACTGTGCTCCCTCTGACCTGCCTTTGTGACCTGAGTCTCTGTATTTACAGAAAGTGTAATGTGGCTGCCTGCGCCCCTTAGCTCAGGTACAGACTGTGCTGCCTCTGACCTGCCTTTGTGACCTGAGTCTCTGTATTTACAGAAAGTGTAATGTGGCTGCCTGCGCCCCTTAGCTCAGGTACAGACTGTGCTGCCTCTGACCTGCCTTTGTGACCTGAGTCTCTGTATTTACAGAAAGTGTAATGTGACTGCCTGCGCCCCTTAGCTCAGGTACAGACTGTGCTCCCTCTGACCTGCCTTTGTGACCTGAGTCTCTGTATTTACAGAAAGTGTAATGTGGCTGCCTGCGCCCCTTAGCTCAGGTACAGACTGTGCTCCCTCTGACCTGCCTTTGTGACCTGAGTCTCTGTATTTACAGAAAGTGTAATGTGGCTGCCTGCGCCCCTTAGCTCAGGTACAGACTGTGCTGCCCTCTGACCTGCCTTTGTGACCTGAGTCTCTGTATTTACAGAAAGTGTAATGTGGCTGCCTGCGCCCCTTAGCTCAGGTACAGACTGTGCTCCCTCTGACCTGCCTTTGTGACCTGAGTCTCTGTATTTACAGAAAGTGTAATGTGGCTGCCTGCGCCCCTTAGCTCAGGTACAGACTGTGCTCCCTCTGACCTGCCTTTGTGACCTGAGTCTCTGTATTTACAGAAAGTGTAATGTGGCTGCCTGCGCCCCTTAGCTCAGGTACAGACTGTGCTGCCTCTGACCTGCCTTTGTGACCTGAGTCTCTGTATTTACAGAAAGTGTAATGTGGCTGCCTGCGCCCCTTAGCTCAGGTACAGACTGTGCTCCCTCTGACCTGCCTTTGTGACCTGAGTCTCTGTATTTACAGAAAGTGTAATGTGGCTGCCTGCGCCCCTTAGCTCAGGTACAGACTGTGCTCCCTCTGACCTGCCTTTGTGACCTGAGTCTCTGTATTTACAGAAAGTGTAATGTGGCTGCCTGCGCCCCTTAGCTCAGGTACAGACTGTGCTGCCTCTGACCTGCCTTTGTGACCTGAGTCTCTGTATTTACAGAAAGTGTAATGTGGCTGCCTGCGCCCCTTAGCTCAGGTACAGACTGTGCTCCCTCTGACCTGCCTTTGTGACCTGAGTCTCTGTATTTACAGAAAGTGTAATGTGACTGCCTGCGCCCCTTAGCTCAGGTACAGACTGTGCTGCCTCTGACCTGCCTTTGTGACCTGAGTCTCTGTATTTACAGAAAGTGTAATGTGGCTGCCTGCGCCCCTTAGCTCAGGTACAGACTGTGCTCCCTCTGACCTGCCTTTGTGACCTGAGTCTCTGTATTTACAGAAAGTGTAATGTGGCTGCCTGCGCCCCTTAGCTCAGGTACAGACTGTGCTGCCTCTGACCTGCCTTTGTGACCTGAGTCTCTGTATTTACAGAAAGTGTAATGTGGCTGCCTGCGCCCCTTAGCTCAGGTACAGACTGTGCTGCCTCTGACCTGCCTTGTGACCTGAGTCTCTGTATTACAGAAAGTGTAATGTGGCTGCCTGCGCCCCTTAGCTCAGGTACAGACTGTGCTCCCTCTGACCTGCCTTTGTGACCTCAGTCTCTGTATTTACAGAAAGTGTAATGTGGCTGCCTGCGCCCCTTAGCTCAGGTACAGACTGTGCTCCCTCTGACCTGCCTTTGTGACCTGAGTCTCTGTATTTACAGAAAGTGTAATGTGGCTGCCTGCGCCCCTTAGCTCAGGTACAGACTGTGCTGCCTCTGACCTGCCTTTGTGACCTGAGTCTCTGTATTTACAGAAAGTGTAATGTGGCTGCCTGCGCCCCTTAGCTCAGGTACAGACTGTGCTCCCTCTGACCTGCCTTTGTGACCTGAGTCTCTGTATTTACAGAAAGTGTAATGTGGCTGCCTGCGCCCCTTAGCTCAGGTACAGACTGTGCTCCCTCTGACCTGCCTTTGTGACCTGAGTCTCTGTATTTACAGAAAGTGTAATGTGGCTGCCTGCGCCCCTTAGCTCAGGTACAGACTGTGCTGCCTCTGACCTGCCTTTGTGACCTGAGTCTCTGTATTTACAGAAAGTGTAATGTGGCTGCCTGCGCCCCTTAGCTCAGGTACAGACTGTGCTGCCCTCTGACCTGCCTTTGTGACCTGAGTCTCTGTATTTACAGAAAGTGTAATGTGGCTGCCTGCGCCCCTTAGCTCAGGTACAGACTGTGCTCCCTCTGACCTGCCTTTGTGACCTGAGTCTCTGTATTTACAGAAAGTGTAATGTGGCTGCCTGCGCCCCTTAGCTCAGGTACAGACTGTGCTGCCTCTGACCTGCCTTTGTGACCTGAGTCTCTGTATTTACAGAAAGTGTAATGTGGCTGCCTGCGCCCCTTAGCTCAGGTACAGACTGTGCTGCCCTCTGACCTGCCTTTGTGACCTGAGTCTCTGTATTTACAGAAAGTGTAATGTGGCTGCCTGCGCCCCTTAGCTCAGGTACAGACTGTGCTGCCTCTGACCTGCCTTTGTGACCTGAGTCTCTGTATTTACAGAAAGTGTAATGTGGCTGCCTGCGCCCCTTAGCTCAGGTACAGACTGTGCTGCCTCTGACCTGCCTTTGTGACCTGAGTCTCTGTATTTACAGAAAGTGTAATGTGGCTGCCTGCGCCCCTTAGCTCAGGTACAGACTGTGCTCCCTCTGACCTGCCTTTGTGACCTGAGTCTCTGTATTTACAGAAAGTGTAATGTGGCTGCCTGCGCCCCTTAGCTCAGGTACAGACTGTGCTCCCTCTGACCTGCCTTTGTGACCTAG